>NC_143055.1:80109772-80412803 GCF_052426305.1 Pelodiscus sinensis
CTCTCTCTATAACATATTCCATATTTTAATGTGTGCGTATTCACATATTCCATATAGCTCTAATTTAACTGGAACACATACTATACTGACACTAAATAAGAGCATAGTTCATAGATTCAGATTGAGATTAAATTTGGGGTGAGTTTTATGTATTAGTGATGATAAAACAAAAGAGGTTCACCCCCATATTTAAAACCAATAGGTCAACTTTCAATATACTGTACTACAGAAATTTACTTCTGCAGAAGTTAAGAGGCAGAAAAAGCTCTTCTCACTGACAGCCCGACTTTTCTTTTTTGGGAGTCATCTCTCTCCCAGTTTGTGACATTTGGGGCTCTACCTCTCTTCCTGCAAATATCAGAGAGTTCTTAATTTGTTGTTGGAGCTACAAGATTTTGGCCATGGCCCTTGCGCCACTACACAAGGTGAATACTTCTGAAACAGCATGTAATACTTTGTTATCAGGAGCCCCACTGAAAAGATGGAATTGACTCTGATAGTTGAATCCCATTTGTCTCAAACTGGAAGTGAGATGAAGGTCTAGGTAACTAAAACTTTAGACACTGCACATATAATAGTAAGGGGGAGGATATGTCAGAGAAAGAATAAGAACAATTATTGAGTTTTCTTAATAAAGCTTGATTCTCATAAAATGAACCCTATCAACTTAAAAAAGTGACATATTTGCCTGACATTTTCTTACCTATAAATTAACACTAAAAAACTAATATGGAAAAATAAGGAAAAAATAAATTCTTTATTTTCTGTTATGCATCCCAATATTTCCCCTGCATTATAAACAGGGTTTCCTTATCATTTGTGTGGGTCTTTTCATACAGCTACAGGGAAAGGAAAAACATTTTCAATAATAGGAAAACGTAACTGTACCACCACAAAAAATTAGTATTAAGAATCACAACAAGGTATAAGACCTGAAATGATTTTTAATTAATTATTTTTTAACTGACAATATTTCAAGTTTATAGAGTTTCTTTCATGTTACTGGGGTAGACTTAACAAAAATTTACCTGGTATTGCAGATGTTATGAGACAGACTTAAAGTGATGGGAGTTTCAGTTGGAAAATCAGTTTGTGAAATATTCTCCCCTAAATAAAACAATGATTGTGAATCAAATGATTTTGAAAATAGAAACATATATACAATTTGCTTACCGATGGTGTATACGAACCTACTTCAGTGTGGAACATCAATACCAATGCTTACCATTTCAGAATGTATTTATCAAATATGTATATTCATAAACTACATCTACATAGTTGTCACATATTATGTGGCATCTCACCCCGGAGTCCACAATTCCTTCTTTATGGCTAGCTAAGAGGAGAGTGTAATTTTTTCCCCCTATTACACTATGGGTGCAGGGTATGGAAAAGATCAAGAACCACTATTCTAATGGAAGAGTAAGTTATTCTGTGGTGGGTTTTTTTTTCATAAAGTCTAACATTTATTCATGGTCTTTTGTGTAATGTTCACCTTAAAATGATTATTGCTAATATTTATTAAGTTAATTATTGCATTCCTAGTTACAATCAAAATGACGCTGTGTTTGAAAGGAGTTACTGCACATTATTAATACACAGAAAATTATTCAAGAGACCATTCATTTTAACAGATGAGAGGTGCAGCTAATCTTTTCCTGACTTTGGAGGCAGGTTTGTTGATACGTTCTTGCTCAGACACTAAATTATTTCCATATTATTCAAAATAGAATTTAAAGATATTAAACCTATTATTAATTTCACTAGAGAGCTATTTTTAATGCAGCAGCAAGCTACTTGTTGATAATACTACTGGTACTAAGGATTTTCTCCATTCTTTTTAATTCGACACAGCAGTAAAGCATAATTGTGATGTCTGATGTCAGTGATGTGCTTTTAGCTTTTTTGCCATATATAATCTGCTGTATTGCTAAATACAAGCACATGATTCTGGGGTATTTTCTGTAATTTTTTGAAAAGTTGCATGGATGGATGGTAAGAATTGAATTAAAATGCTGGCAGAGTTAGTAGTTCTCAGTTCTGCACTATTCCCCAAAGTGACTAATACTGCTTCCTTAATTTCTGAGGAGGTACTTTTTCAGTTTATCAACATTTTCTCTTTCCCCTTTTGCTTTTAATGTTGATGACTCTTTCTCTACTTCCTCTGGTGCTTTTACTACTCTCGTTATGTTGTAATTCACATTTGGATTTTGATTACCCTTGCCTGGTTTTAGAAGTGATCCTGACTCAGTTAATGCAAACGTTTCTCTGCAGACTATGAGGCACTTGCAGGTAATCTGCATAGGGGCTGGTCACATGCTGTCTACTCTCCTCCCAGTTTCAAGCTACTTATATAAGTGCCCAAACCCTTCAAAATGAAGTGCCTAGAGATATTCAGAAGAAACTAGAAACAAAAAGAGGGGAAGGAGAGAGGAACTGGCAGACAAGCTGCTTCTAACTAGGGGCTGCCACTAAAGAAGAGGAGGGGAAATAGGAGCTCTCCTGAGGAATCACAGCTACGGAGAGGTGGAACTTCCTGATAGAATGTCTGGGGGAGAAGGTGGAAGAGGAGAATGACGTGGAAGAGACAGGGGGTGGAAGAGACAGCACTAGGCAGTACAAAAAAATGTTTGGAGAAAAAAAGGGAGGTGGGGCTTGAAAAGGAAGTGCACACAAGCAAGTGGACAGCAAGAGAAAAAATGCAAAGCAAAGCAGACAATGAAATTGCACACTTCAGAAGGGACCTAACTCTTGAACATCAGCAACTTCACTACATTCCTAATACTACTCTCCCATGTAGAAAACAATAGCCAGTTGCCAGGGGTTGTCATGTGGGGAAGAAGGCTTCTCCCCACACGACAGTTTCTATGAAAACACTGTAATGCTATAAAAGAGTTTGTGCCTGTAATGCTATGAGTTTGTGCCTGTGCGGGCTTGGCCATAGCTACACCAAAAGGCTCCCTTTGTTACCTTTCCACTTCACTTTCTCACTCTTTTACTCACATCTCAGCTGTCATTTAAGAAGTGTTTTTCTCCTACATTCCCCCTTCCTTTACACACAGCCCTAAGCCTTATGTCTGGAGCCCTTTCACTCACACTCACCCTTCCCCTGCTCCATCCCAGGACAAAGTCATCAGTGTCTGGAAATACCCATTTTAATGCAATTCTGTGATGCTCTCATTGTATAATTTGTTTTCAAATCTCGGACTTTTCTTAGCAGGGAATCAAATTATTCAATATGGTGGAACACAAAATTCTACAGCTAAGTTTGAAGAGTGGCTTCAGCCAGCCTGGCATTTCCACGTATCAACATACCCCCAAACAGAAAACAGTAACATTAAAGGAGAAAACCTGGGCATGTTATTTTTTTCTCTCTCTACTCACTTATGGTAATTAGAATTTCTATAGCAAGAGGAAGCAGGAGACCTAGGCTTTATTCCTCACTGCTACCTGCTGGTGTGTGCCATTAGGCAATGAACAACCTCTTTTTGCTTCAAGTTTCTCTATTTGCTATATTATTTCTAACTTTGTTACCTATCTAGAGCAGTAACCAGAGTTGGAGAATGAGTATCATAGTGGTGATGGAGCAGAAACAAGTTTTTCTAAGTGTAGTATGACAACAAGAAATTAGAGGGGGAAGTTCACATGATTATTGAACAAGGAAACAAAAATGCATCCGGGGTTACGTAAAACATTACTAGTGTAACATGCTAGAATGGGAAAAATACAAATAAATTTTTAAAAGTAACATTTTACATTATAACCCAAATATACAACCAGCAGAACTTCCTATTACAGAAGAGAAACAGGCAATTATCTAAAGAAAACAGTGTGTCCCAGCAAAAGCGTGTTAACTAAAATTCAGTCATGATTTGATATGAAAATTCAGTGTTCAATGACGTTCAAAGACAGACTATTACCCCATATAATGTAATGGTTTAGTGCTAGTTCATAAGTTTTAACTAGCACACATAATACTGCCTAGTTCACTACCTGATGAGTTCTTGGATTGCCTGGTACATTTCCTGCTTTCCACATTTCTAAGCAGCAGCACACCTGCAAACTTGAATTTTAAGCTCAAGGATCCCACCATTAAATTATTGCCTCAGGCATCTATCACTGGTATATGTCAAAGAAAGCATACAGCTGGGTATAATATCATGGCAACCTGAATCACTAATGCATTCACTCTAATATATCTTGGAAAATTATTGCATATTTTAGACACATTTGAGTAGGAGACCATTATTCCCCATGAAGGAGCACAAAAGGTGTATATATTACTAGAGGCAACTAGATGCCTTGACTAAAGTATTGCAGCGCAATGAATGAATTTTGAGCATTTTTAATGTTTACAAGGAATTCTCCAAGTTTTCATGTTGAAAAATTCAAACAGCACATTTTCAGAGACAAGAAAAATCTCAGCTACTTCAGAATGTGTTCAGGTCAGATATACGAGTTCTGGTTCATTTCTAACCTACAATACTATAATGGTTATAGTCTTAATGCAGATATTTGTTTTTAGATTTCTGGGCTAGACTAGACAAACCATGAAGGGATGAATACAAACCTCCCTTTGTGATATTTGTACACAAGATGTATGTACATTATTTACTCAGGATGTGCTCTTTCAGAACTGAATGGCAACTTGAAAAAAAGTAGCTGGAAAAAATTTAGCAACTGGTAAATGAAGCTGGGGCAGGCTGCACTGGTTACAGTCTCTTTATCAGTAAGGATTCCATTGCCTCAAACTGTCCAAAACAAAGTCCTAAACTCTGCATGTTCTTATGCATATTCTATTTCCAACACTTACTTGAAGGAAGAAAATGCCTGGAAGTAATCATGGGCTTTTTATCTCCATCGGAGCTGCTGGTGCTACTCCAGCTGCCCCAGCTACCACGACTGGCACGGACACTTCCGGAAGAACTTCCACAGTCAGAGCTTGAATCAGAACAAAACTTTTCCAAACAATTCTTAGACCGTTGATATAAACTTTCTGAAAAAGTTGGAAAAAAGCCCCTCAAATAAAAATTGTTTTTCAAATGTGAATTTATATTCATCCTTTAAATCTTCTCAGCAGAAAACACTGTTAATAGATAGCATCAGTGACATGACATTTTATAGGCATATAATATGACAAGGTTCCTGCCCTGAGGAGCTTACCATCTAAATTACGTGTATAACACAACAAAAAGTGACAACAAACCATGGCATACTAGGGCTAAAACAGGAGTAAGAAATGGGAGGTGCATACTGCTCTTGTCGCAGCACAGATATTCTTGTAGGCAGAGAGCTTATGTAAGAGACTCTAGGAATGTGCACATTAAAAACCAAATCAAACCTAATGAATAAACCAGCAGTGAATTACAGACTTTGCTTGTACTATTATTGAGAATAAGAATCATCACCATGTAAACTCCTCTTTTAAATTCCAAACACATCCGCTTCTCAAAAACTTGGAAAAACAAGTAGACTTTGAGGAAAGGGGAACAGGCCCTGGCCCCCGTGAACTAAAGCACAAGTTTTAAAGTCTATGGTTATTCACTGAAAATGTCCTACCCATTCCACACCCTGACTCTGCACAGGTGGTCTCTGGTTTGTCACTTCAACTGATCTCAACCATGATTATATCACACAAAGAGGCAGTTGATAGCTAGGCATATGCTGAACCATTTAATGCAGTGCTGTTCCTAGGATATCAGAGACAAAGTGGGTGAGATAATATATTTTATTGGTTGGTGAGTGACACCAGTTTTTGAGCTTACACTGAGCTGATCTAAAAAGAGCTCTCTGTAAGATGGAAAACCTCTCTCCCTCTCTCAGAAGTTGCTCGGATAAAGGATATTCTCTCGCCCACTTTGTTCCTCAAACAATTTAAGGCAATACAGTTTCATGCCCTGCCACATCTTCTAACTTTGGCTAGGGAGTATAGTGGATAAATTGCTCCTCAGAAAAGGAATACTTTTAGGCATTTCTTGGCATCTCAGCAACCATGCTGGTTGGCTTCCAGAGTAGCTACACTAAGGAGTCCTTGAGGGCAAGAAAAATAAAAGTCCCTAAGGAAAGGAATTAAAATGCTGTGGTGTCATAAACTAAGTATTACCTTTTTCCCAACGCAATTCCAATAATGGTTTCATACCTGTTTCTCCCTGCGTAGACAAGCTCACAACTTTTTGGTCTGTTTTACAAATTTCTCCATTACTTTGAGCACAACAGTTTCTTATGCCAATGTTAGTTCTTAGTTCAGGCCTTTCAAATTCACTGCAAATACGCTTCAACTCGTTCTGTTCAGGAACCCTAAAATAATCACAAAACAAAACGTGATTATATTTCAACTACCATTTCCCCCCTTGCAAATACTAAATTAGCAACTCAGTCAAGCCAAGATCTAGATTCTTATGTGTCAGGTTGGCAGAGACTGCGAGTGAGACAAAGATGGCAGGTAACCTCAGAGCCCAGACAAGACAGTGCAATGAAAGAATTGGCTGCATATTTTCAACAACTTAAAGAGTTCAGAACCACCACATGCTTCTTTCCTGTTATATCCCCCTACCTGTGGGGCACCCCTTTTCACTGATTCACAAGGCCACTACCCTCTACTTCAAGTTGTTCCTCAAATCACACTTCTTCTCTGTTGTCTACAAGAAAATAGGGATGTTAGACATCATGTAATTAAATAGTCGTTTAACCGCCTGAAATCTTTGTGGTTACATGACTATTCAATAAGTCCCCAGGGGCGGGGCCGGCAGCCAGTGCACTCCAGCCCCACTCCTGGAGAGTCCCCTGCCATCTTGCGCTACAGCTTCTCTATCAGAGGACGCAGCGTGGAGTGGAAGGCAGGAGCTGGTCGGCAAGAGGAGCCGGTTTAAAGAACAGTTCCCCACGCAGACCGGCTGCTTGATAAAGAGGCAGCCCATGTCTGTGGGGTCCGAGCTCAGACAGGGGCTGCTACCACGGATCAGCCCCTGTCCATGTGGAGCTCGGACCCCCTGCAGATGAGGGCTGCTGTTGCAGACCAGCCTCTGTCTGAGGTGGGCTGAGGCTCGCTGAGGATAGTGAACGCTCTGTGGAATGCAGAGTAACCTCTGTCTTCAGGGAGCTTGGACTCCCTGAGGACAAGGGCTGCTGCCGTGGACAAGTCTCTGTCCGAGGTGAGACTGGGTTACTGTGGACAGAGGTGTAGCCAGACAGCCCCCCCATCTCATCCATCTTATTTTGCCTCTCTGATGTTCCTGAAGCATTCAGGACAGAGGAGGAGCAATAAAATCAGCATAGTCTATGCTGGCTCATCTGATCCTGAGAAGCTGAAAACATTGATATGAGGAGAGAACGATTAAGGCAATAAGCTGGCCTCGAGGCTGCGAGAAGTACCCGGCTAGCACCCATGTTGATACGAACACACAGTCCCTGGGAGAGGAATTTCCCACTGAGAAAAGAATGCCCAGTACTTCCAATTTAGTTATCTCTCTTACAAGTGTAAATTAAGTTCACAACTCCCTTGTAAGAACTGGTCTCACAAAGGACAGACCAGCACCATTTGGCATACCAGATAACAAAGAGAAATATGTGACCCATTGGGTATAAAGGTGGGTACAGCAGCGCACTCACTTTTGAGTGTCATTCTACCCTCTACCTGCTGGTCGGGTTAGGTGTTTGACCTCCCGAGGTTCTATGGGGACGCCCACCTCGTATTTTCGTCTTTCCGTCTTTCCTAGGAATTGAGGGACCGGCCCTGGCCTGACACACTGGAGTCGAGAGGCACAGAAGGGGGTAAAAATTGTACCTGGATGTGGTCCTCTGTCTTAAGTGTACACAGACTTAGAGCTCTTTAAAGATTAAGCTGTTACTTGGTACTATTATTTCTGTTTTCCTATCTTTATCTTCTTTGTAACCATTTTTAAGATCTATATTTTGCTAGCAGTTAAGAAATAGAACAATAGCCATTGCAACCATATGATTTATAAGCTTCCTCAATAAACCTGTAACTGTTTAAGCTTTAACCTGACTCCTTCAGTTGCTGTAACAGAACCAGGCACAATTTAAAAAAACTTCAGCCGGTCTTAAGGGACAGATATAGGGAGAGCTTGGGCATTTGGATTTGTGTCACTCCCAGGTGGCAGATCTGTTGGGGCACTTCTCAGCCTCCCCCAGGCTGCCCGCTGTGAAGGAATCACAGATTCTAGCAGCTAAAATCTGAAGTGTAATAAGCTCTCCCTGCAAACTTATTGGGGCGCTCGTCAACCTCCTCCAGGTTGCCCCCTGCAAGGGACCCCGGTCTCAGCAGTTGAAGTCTCGGGTGTATAGCACACACACATACACACCACTCACTGCCCTGACCGTCGGCTGACAAGAGGCTGCTTCATGGCAACCTCCCTTGCCCTCCACCCCCAGCGCTGCTGCCTCTAATAGTGGGGGGAGAGAGGTAGGGACAGAGCAGGTAGCACCATGGAGCTAATGCTGGGGGGAACTGGTTTTTAAGCCAGCTCTCCCCAGCACTGGCTCCTACCTGCCCCACTCACTGCCTCGGTAGGAGACAGCAAATGAGGGCGGGCAGGTCCACAAAGCTGGTACACACAGGGAGCCTGCTTGAAACCTGGCTCCCGGTGCATATCAGCTCCAGCCTGCCCCTCTCACCCTCTGCGTTGCTGCCTCGCTATCAGAGGTAGCAGTGTGGGAAGAGAGAGGGAAGCAGGTAGATCTGGTGCTCATGGGGAGCCTGCTTAAAACCAGCTTCCTCTCCCCACTGATACAGAGGCAGCAAGTGCATGTAGTTGACAAGATTACAAGGTTAATCGTGTAGTCGACTACATGTTGACATCCCTACAAGAAAGTATAGGTTGGGAGACAATATGGGAAGTATTATCGCGTTTCTTTAAAATATAAAATTTTTATATCTTTCATGTTCTCTCTCTCTCTCTCTAACACTATATATCATTTGCCCTCCTATATGCCAATCTTGCAATCAAATCCATTGAAGTCAAACTATTTCTGCAGAGCTGTAAAGTTTGACCATGGGCATCTGACTGCAAGCTTAGGATCTAACATTGTTAAAAATGTTAATATTGTTAAAGAGGTTATTCCCCTTTATTCGGCACTGGTGAGGCCACATTTTTATATTGTTTCCAATTCTGGGCCCCCCATTGCAGAAAAGATGTGGATGCATTAAAGCAAGTCCAGCAGAAGGCAACAAAAATGGCTATGGGCCTGGAGCACATGGCTTACAAGGAGAGGCTGAGGGATTTGGGCTTAGTTAGTCTGCAGAAGAGAAGAGTGAGGGGGGATTTGATAGCAGCCTTCAACTATCTGAAGGAGGGTTCCAAAGAGAATGTAGAGAGGCTTTTCTCAGTGGTGACAGAATGAGGAGCAATGGTCTCAAGTTTCAGTGGGGCAGGTCTAGGTTGAAAAACTAAGGGTATGTCTACACTACCCTCCTAGTTCGAACTAGGAGGGTAATGTAGGCATACCGCACTTGCAAATGAAGCCCGGGATTTGAATTTCCCGGGCTTCATTTGCATAAGCGGGGAGCCGCCATTTTTAAAACCCTGCTGGTTCGAACCCCGTGCAGCGCGGCTACATGGGGCACGAACTAGGTAGTTCGAACTAGGCTTCCTAGTTCAAACTACCGTTACTCCTCATTTCACGAGGTTACTATAATAAAAATCCTTAGAGGTTACTATAATAAAAATAATGTAACAATGATAAACAACATAAAATAGTAGGAAAAGCTTACAATTGATTCTTAAAAGTTATTGAAGTAAGCTTGAAACAGTTTAAAATATTTCTAAGGAACTTCTCAGAATCCTGTCTAATATTCCAATCTAACTTTAATTTACCAGAATATGTGGCTACAAGCCACAAAGAAGTCACTTAGTCAGCATGTCTAGAGGTAACCCAGACTTCCTCTTTTAAAAGTTAATTTTTAAATAACTTTACTTCATAGGAGAAATGCTGACTTCTCTATATTAAAAAAAAATCTCTCTTCCTCTTTATACCATATCAGAAGATAAAATTATTTAAAAATATCAAAGAGATGATTATTTGATTCACATGAAGCTGGAATCATTTCAAAAGATTTTTCTTTGCTTTAGGCAATGGATTTTATCTTCTTGGAACAGGTTAGAAAGGAAGCTAATCATCTTGAGTTTTAAAGCAAGCAAATTTCCAGTCTATAAGGAAAAGCAATTAGTCATTGACCAGGATGTAAATTCAAACTCTCATGCTTTTTCTTTGTTTTTTATTTTAAAGTCTGTCTACACCACATATGTATACAGGCAGTCCCCGACTTACGCGGATCCGACTTATGTCGGATCCGCAGTTACGAACGCGGCTGCCCCGGAGTACATGGACTGCGGGACCTCGCGATCCTGCCGCCCGTGTACTCCGGGCGAGAAAAGCTGCTCCGCGTCTCCCTGGTCTGCAGACCAGGAAGACGCGGAGCAAAGCCCTGGAGGGGCTCAGGCAGCGGGCTTTGCAAAGCCGTGGGGGTTCTCGGGCAGCGAGGCAGCTGGCTTCCCCAAGGCTGCTGGCTTCCCCGAGGCTTTGCAAAGCCGCGGGGGGGCTTGGGCAGCGATGCAGCCCAGGCGCTGCTGGCTTCCCCGAGGCTTTGCAAAGCCGCGGGGGGGGCCCAGGGGGGGGGGGCTCGGGCAGTGAGGCAGCCCAGGCATGCCTGGGCTGCCCCGCTGCCGGCTTCCCCGAGGCTTTGCAAAGCCACGGGGGGACTCGGGCAGCAAGGCAGCCCAGGTGCGCCTGGGCTGCTCCGCTGCCGGCTTCCCCGAGGCTTTGCAAAGCCGCGGGGGAAGCCGGCAGCGGGACAGCCCAGACGCCCCACGGCTGTCCCGCTGCCAGCGTCCTCAGAGGCTTTGCTCCCCGTCTCCCTGGTCTGCTGGTCTCCAGCAGACCAGGGAGACTGGGAGCAAAGCCGCGCAGGACCCAGGCAGCGGGACCGCGGTGCGTCTCGGTCCGCCGCCCGCGTCTTCCTGGTCTGCTGGGGTGGGGGGAGCGCAGCTAGTACGCCCCCCCCCCAGCAGACTAGGTTTTTCTCCGGACGCCTGTGGCAGAACAGCTGGGGCGCTGCCGGTTGGTCCTGCAGCGGCGCTACTGGAGCAACCCAGAAGCACCCCAGCTGCTCTGTCCCGGGCGTCCTGATTTAGCCGCTGCTGAAACTGACCAGCGCTGACTACAGGAAGCCCGAGGCAGAGTTGCTCTGCCCCGGGCTTCATGGAATCAGCTGCTGATCAGTTTCAGCAGCAGCTGACTTGGGGACGCTTGAGGTTCTTAAGTTGATTCTGTATGTAAGTCAGAACTGGCGGTCAGTTTCAGCAGTGGCTGAATCTGGACGCCAGTTCCGACTTACATACAGATTCAACTTAAGAACAAACCTACAGTTCCTATCTTGTACGTAACCCGGGGACTGCCTGTATTTATAAAAGTGCAATTATAAAAGTATATTTTGCGATTATAAAATTATTTTATTTGTTGTCGGGCACATAAGTTTCTGGATGTTTTGTTCCTTTAATTTGAAGTCCCCAGCAAGAAACAATTTACAGTTGAAAAATAAATTCAAGAATTAAAGTAGTGCTTTTCAAAGCTACCTAACTTCCCTTTTAAAATTCTCCCATTCTCTCTACCTAAACTCTAAACATGGTCCTGATTCTGCAAAGAGGTCCATCCAGATGAAGCTTCACAACCACAACATATCCCATTGAAACCAGCAAGACTCCTTTCAGAATGTGGTATACACACATTCATACACATTTGCATAGGTACACAGACAGGTGGGCACGTGCACACTTTTCTGTGCAATATAGTACAGAAAAGTATTAATATGACAGTTCTACCTCAGACTGCATTATCATACCATAACCTGCACACTATTCTATAGTGTGCACTATAACCTGCACTAAAGAGATTAAAAATCCAGAAATGAAACCATTTCCAGTTTTGAAATGGCGTAATAAAATTGTGATCATCTGAGGATACAACACACACCTTGGAGATGCATTAACATTCTTTTTCTTGTTTTTTCTAGATGTCCTATTTCTATTCCAACTTGTATTCAATAAATTTCCTTCTCTCTTCTCCTGCGATCTCTTCTTCCTATAAGCATCTTCCTGCTGAAAAGATAAAGGCAAGAACGAGTAAGACAACTTGTCTATTATCAATTAAAACCACTGATACAAATGTATTAGGGATACTTATCTAGCCAAAGTACATTCGCAAAATGACTCTTTTACACAGTTACACCTAGATTTAGTGCCACTTTCCAAGATCACCACTTAATCTACCTACCCAAGATTCAGACCTTCATAACACCAACAACAGTTGAGAGAGAAAAATTTTGGAATCTCCTGGTTCTTTCCCTGTCCCTGAACGAAGTAGGGAATGAACAGGATGACAAGGGAAATGAACTATACAAATCTTAATGGACTAAACACTAGAAACATCACTGCATTAACATTTTCTGAAAACAAGAGTAGGATACAGCAAATGTATTCAGTACGTTTTCAGTCCGGAAGTACGGCATGTAATTTATTATTAAAGCTCTTCATGAAAGGATTACATAGATCCCACTTCTGATTCTATCTCCTGCTCTACCAGTGACCTTAAAAAGCCACTTAATTGCTTTGTAATGTAAATAGCAAATTCAGAAAAAGATTCTGAAATCTTTGATGAAAAGATGCTAACTTGCAAGTTCCTTGTGGTTATTACTAGTTACCATTTTGTGTAAATTAATTTGTCTTTTGTCATGCTCAAATTCAGATTCTGGCACAGAGATTAGAGTAACAGTACCAAAGACAAAAGGGAACACTGTGATCATCTATTCTGACCTCCTGTATAATTCTAGCCATAAAACTCCCCACCCCTTCCAAAAAACCAAAACCAACAAAAAACAAAAACCCAGTGAAAGGGGGAAGGACAATCATTGTTTGCTCTCTAACAAGGGCTAGAGGAGGGAGCTCCCACACAACAGTACTGATGCTCACACTTAGTATTAATTAGACTTAAGTCAGACTGTGTAAATATGTAAGCTTGTGCTTGCACTAATATTAATTGGAGGGAAACAAACACATCTGTGATATCGCCCACTCTACATGTAGAGCCTACTTGTGAATCTACCAAAACATGTTTATCATTTTATAATCCAGTATTAATGCATATAACTAGGATACAGAGAATATCACAACCTGAGGATTCTAGTCATTCACCAGATTATCAGTATTTTAGGATTTATTCTTTACTGACTGTTTCTCTTTTTTATTTTAGGCATTTTAAATATGAAAAGAAATAGGATCATTTAATACAAACCTCAACTGAAACAACTTCCTGTTTTCCGCAGCATGGTATATCCTCCTTAGGTCCTTTACTAATCTTTTTCTCAGTGGAAGGCTTCATGTTAACCTGCTTTTTCAGAATTTCACAGTTTTCTGTTTCAATCCTGAGAGGCACTTGCTGGTTATTCCCTGGAATGAAACAGTACAAACAGTGTAACTTTGTGAAGAACATGAGGCTCCCCAGTCGCTCCCATTTCACCCTGGCCAACATTTCCACATTTGGATGCTTCCCAAAACACTATAATCATTTTTTTCTTTTGCTCCTTAGTCCCTCCCCCATCCAAAAGTTAACAGTGAGGTTGCAAAAATTCTAAACCTGGCTACAAGAGGCAGTTATTTATATAACGGTATTAATATACACTTCCTCCACCCTGCTATAAATACCCTAGGTCAGTTGGATCTTTAACCCCTACAATTAGAATCACACTGGGGGCATATTTAGCTAAAACTCTCAACCAGACTCTCATCTTACATCTCGATTGCTACAACATCCTTTTCCCTGTCCTTAATGCATGCAATTGAACAGCTCATATTTATGCAAAATGCTACTGCAAGCATCATTCTTATTTGTCCTCTTTTTACATCCCTCTACTGGCTCCTGTTTTTTTCATCACATTAAACATAAGCTACTTGTTTTACTTTCAAGGCTCTTTACGGTCCACTCTACCTTCCATTTTTTCTTCTCTATCGAGATGTCAGTTTCTACCAACCCCAAAATCAGGCCAGCCTCCAAAGACCAACTGTTTAAATTATCAAACAAGCACTTTACTGCTTTCTCCTATGCTCCCCTTCTCACAATCATCCACAAAACTAACATCTTGTCTACATGGAGAAAGAGCAAGATGACGGAATGGAGCTGAAAATGGAAAGGCTATGCCTGCCTAGCCCCATATATGGATGATCTTATTCTAGAATGAGAATGCCTTATTTCAAATTATCTTTATCCTCTATAACACAGATTAAGCAAATGACTAAAATAATTCAGAATAACATACTCTTATCCTGGAACAAGAGCGTTGGAGCTAATCAGAAAAAGTAAATCTCACAGTAAATTCATTCTACCTTATTCTAAATTACCTTTCATATGTAGATCAGTACTTATTCATTATCTTCCTTTCAAACCCCCCCCCTTAAAATGCTTTCTGCTATGATGCCCTCAAAAACTTGTCTGTGGTTGGGCTGCTAAGGTGCTGAGACAACAGACGGTCCTGCTGCCCAATGTTGCTGAGAAGAAGTCAGCTGAATTTCCTTCACGGGCTGCTTTTAGGTGACTTAAGTTCAATTTATTTTTGAAAGTTTTCCTTTGACTTTTTGAGGGCATGGGGGAGGTCAGAGCAGGCTTCTTTTTTCTTCCTTATTCTTTGCATTACTTGAGAAGTGTTCTCTTTTGTCTGGCAGCCTTTATTTGATTTGACCCCTATTTTCAGCTTTCTTTTTAATTGTAATGTTCTACACTGATATTACTGAACAATACTTACTCAGTTCTTCAGCTTCAGAAGATTAAGAAATAAAAACATTTCAGATTACCCTGTGACCCAATGACAAGGCTCTTGGCGCACTGCACATGGCATGCATAAGGAACAAAAGTCATGATTATACCACAGACAGAACAGTAGTGCAGATCCTTGGAGGCATTCTTCGGTGCTGCTTATTAGCCAGTTAACTAGCAACGCCTGAAGCCTCTGAAGAGGTCAACCCTCCCTCTGTGGACAGCAGCATTACAATGAAAGGGGCATGGATGAGCATGGAGGGGATAAGGAGAAGTGAAGAATCATCACAAAACAAAGCAATGAGCAAGATCACAGAGTGGAGCTGGAAAAATCAAGTTACTGATCTTCTAAAAATGTGTAACTGCCTTCTAAGATATAATACACAGAGTAAATTGTTTCCTGAAGGCTTGGTGCCACGAAGACTCTCTATAATTAACATTCATGAATGTTTCATACTGGTCTGATACAGATTGAATTTATAGTCCCAAACCACCTACAAATTAAACCTCAGAACTTTGGACCACCAACAAGCCCCAAGAATGCCAAGGAGTCAACAGATAATTGAAACAAACAGCTTGTTTGTTTCATTGCTTGTTCATTTAGTTCTTTAACATTTGATACTGAATAACCAAGAGATGTTCTATGAAAGAGTTGAATTTAAAACAGCAGATTTTAAAAACTGCTGATAGATAAGAAAATCTAAGGGAAAAAGAAACAATATTAAAGGTGCAATAGCTAACTAGCCAAACATGAAGGAAAGATGGGAACAATCATAAGAAGCCAATATGGCTCCATCAGGCGCTCTTTCATGACTTGAAAAATCAAAAAGGAATTCTACAATACAAATTGTGAAGGACAAGTACAAAACAATAGCACAGGCACGTAGGGACAAAATGAGAAGACTAACAAACAAAATGAATTATATTTAATAAGGAACAGAAAAGAATGCAAGAAGTCATATAAATATATTAGGAACAAGAGAAAGACTAAGGGAAACACAGGTCCACTACTTAGTGGGGAAGGAAAGCTAACAACAGACCTTAAGAAGGTTAAGGTTTAATGCTGATTTTGCCTCATTATTCACTAAAAAAGAAAACTGACCAGATGCTCAAGACAATTTATATTAACAACAAGGGGAAGGAACACAAAACAAGTAAGGAAAGAAAAGGTTAAAGAATATAAGATAAGTTAGACATAACTGGTCAGCAGGATCTGGTGAAATTCATCCTAGGGAACTTAAGGAACTTGCTGAAGCAATAACTATCTGCAATTATCTTTGAGAATTCATGGAGGGTGGATGTAGTCCCAGAGGACTAGAAAAGGACAAACACAGTATTTATCTTTATAAAGGGAAACAAGGAGGACTGGGAAAATTATAGCTCAGTTAGCCTAACTCTGACACCTGGAAAGAGACTGGAATAAATTATCAAACAACCAATTTGTAAGCATCTAGAAGATAACAGGCTTATTTGTAATAACCAACACAAATTTATCGAGAACAAGTCATACCAAACCAAACAAATTTCTTTCTTTGATACAGATGGGTAGAAATGGTAGACATGATATATCTTGATTTCAATAAGACTTTTGACCAAGTCCCATTTCACAGTCTCATAAACAAACTAGGGAAATGTGGTCAAGATGAAATTACTATTACTGATTCAAATACCATATTCAAAGTAGGGATGTAAGCAACTAGTCAACTATCCAATACACAAAAGCTTATCGGATAGTCCACTAGTCCCTCGACTAATCGCTTCCTCCCCCACACTGCTGCCTCTATCAGAGGCAGTAAGGGGAGGAGCAGGAGCCGGTGCTGGGGGGAAACTGGCTTAAAAGTTTCAGCTGATTCCCAGCTCACACCCAGTCCCAGACACCGCGCCTCTTCTTTTAAAATGTATTAAGAGCCTGCCAAATCTTAATACATTTAAAAATCAAAAGCACAGAGGAGAGGGACCTGGTATGAGCTAGGACAGCTGATTCCTGGCTTGTGCCTGGTCTCCCTCCCCCCCCCCCCTGCGCTTCAGCCTTTTAAATGCATTAAGAGCTGGCAGGCTCTAAATACATTTAAGAGGCTAAAGTGCAGCCGGGGTGTGTATGTGTTCCCTGCTGGTTCTTAATACATTTAAAAGGCAGAGCCACAGCAGGGTTAGCTCTTTCCTGAGACTCCTCCACTTATCAATGAGTCAATTAGTTGATTCAACTATATTTAACATCCCTAACTCAAAGAGTAGTTATCAGTGCTTCACTGTAAAACTAGGGAGATGTATTAGTGGAGTCCCACTGGGTCAGACCAATATTATATATAATTTTCATTAATGATTTAGATAATAGAGTGGAGAGGATACTTATAAAATCTGCAGATGAAACCAAGCTGGAGTTTCTAGCAATTTGGAGGACAGGATTATAATTCAAAACTACTTTGAAGAATTGGTTAACTCAACAAGGTAAAATTCAAGAAAGACAAGCACGAAGGAATGAACAACTACAATGTGGGAAATAACTGGCTAGGTAGCAGTACTAGAATAGTTACTGGGGTTATAGTGGTTCATAGATTGAATATGAGCAAACAATGTGATGTTTTTGCACAAAAATAGTATCTGGGGTGTATTAATTGGAGTATGATATGCAAGGCATATGGAAGTAACTGTCTTGCTCTACTTGGCATTCATGAAGTCTTACCTGGAATAGTGTGTCCAATTCTGGGCACCACACTTCAACAAAGATGTGGACAAATTGGAAAGTCCAGAGAACAAATGATAGAAGGTTTAAACAACCTGACCTATAAGGAAAGGTTAAAAAAAAAAAACTGGGCATGTTTAGTCTTGAGAAACGAAAACTAAGGGGGGGGGACCTGATAACAGTCATCAAATAACTTAAGGGCTATTATAAAGAGGACTGCGATCAGTTGTTCTCCATGTCCAGTGAAGATAGGATGAGTAAGGGAGATTTAGGTTAGATATTAAGAAAATCCTTCTAATTATAACGACAGTTAAGTATCGCAATGGGCTTCCAAGGGAGGCTGTGGAGTCCCCATCACTGGAGAATTTAACAAACAGTGATGGTCCAGGTGTTCTTGATCTGGCCCCAATGCAGATAATCTGACTAGATAACCTCTTGAGATCCCTCCTAACCTTACATTTCTGAGATTTTATATTTTGTGATGATAAAAATGGCTTTGTAAATAATTATATCCCCCCCACAGCAATGCAGTCAGCAGGAGGTTTTTGTCAGTCTCTAAGTCATGTGTTGGCAGGACCTTACAGTTTAGTGTATTTCCAGAAAATTCATGTGTAAAATCAAGTAATACCTCGGGCGGAGGCTTTTATGCAACACTTTTGTTAAGAGTGCAGTGCCATTTACAGTAGGAAACATCTTAGTTTAGGTATAAAGAATGATTCTCTGAACCGTAACTGAAGATATTTTCCTATGTATTTGGTTATGTTTAAAAGTGTAAACAACTTTTTTAAACTTTACTTCATTGCTGTGAGAATCTAAAGTAGGTTAACAACAACACTGTGCTTCTAGAACATCAAACATTTCAAAGCTCTTCATAAATATTAGTGAAATTAGTTTGTCAATATATCTGGGATGAGTAAATAGTAATATTGTAAATAGATTTAACAGATGAGGGAATATACAGGGGAACTGACTGATTCAGGGTCAAATAGTAAGTTTGTGGCAGATCTAAGAACAAAACCCAGATTTGTTTTTTCCTAGTCCCACCACCAACAGACAAGCAGAGAGTTACTTATCAGGATGTCAACAGAAACAAACTTTGTCAACTGAATATCTGGGATTTAATCAATGGATTTGCTTTTGCTACATTCTCAGTGAAAACACACAGCCACAAGAAATATTCCTTTGACTTCCTAACCTGCATTGCTCCTGTGAGTTCCTATGCTTTTTCCTGGGGAAAGCGCGTCTTTTAATTTAAGGTCACAAACTAAACGTCTCTTGATAAAAGAGGCAACTTGTGAACTCCTAATAATGTGAGAATAGCCAAATACTGCAGTAACAGCTTTTGGCCTTTCTAGGTTATTGTATTATTACAAAAGCCAAATGAGTGACTTTCAGAAGTGCTAAGCACAACTCCAAACAAAATCAGTGGGTATGCTAGCAGCTCAGCAATAATACCCCAGATTTCTAGTGGACCTAAATAGTAATCAGATATAGCTACACTCCCCAAAGAGTTTGTTTATTTACTTATTTATTTTTAAGGATTTAAATTATTTGAATATCTGACCAAAGATAAACAGTATTTTAATTATATCTATGATGAAAATGTGTTCAAATCTAAACTTTGTTTAACCTTTACAAATATTACAGTGTGGATTTATGCACTGAAGCAAGTGTGAAGTCCTAAAACTTTATCATATCCATGTGATATGAAACTTGCTTTCAGCTGCAAACTTTCAGAAATACCCTTGAAGTTGAATCTTAGCCACAGCTGTGATTTACAACACAAAGGAATTTTTTCTGGTCAGATCCTCTTGCTTGCAAATCTGCATAAACATATCAAAATCAAGAAGCATGAGTAAAATCTCCACTATTCCACACAAAGAGTGAAATCCTAGCCCCAGTGAAATAAAGGAATGTTTTGCCATTGATTTCAATGGGGTCAAGATTTTCACCCAAGAAGTCCAATAATTTCAAAATGAATTATATAAATGGAAAGATTACCATTAGTTTTCCTGGAAATGTCTTGCAATTCTGGCTGCTGCTGGGGTGAATTTCTTGACAAGTGACTTTCAGGTAGCTTCTTAGATGTTTGCAGAGGATAGAACTCCTGTTCTTTGAGCTCAGTTATATTTTCTAAAGTTTTAAGGTTAGTTTCCTTAGGAAACATACATGTTTGAAGATCCTCCTTCAAATCACACACTGAAGAAGAACTTTTCATGAGAACTGTATTTTTTAGTGCACTTTCTTCTTTATCCAGAAAGTTTTCTGGAAGAGTTAAATTCTTCTGCATGTTTTCATTTATACCATTTGCATACTTTAGCCAGTTCTCACTAACAATATCAGTGCAAATGTCCTCTTTTGGTGCCGAGGTTTGGTTCTCTAGAGTCTGATTTTGCTTTTCATCAGTAGTTGTAATGACATTGCCAGTTATTGTGTTTGGTTTTTGTTTACTATAGTAAACTGAACATTTGTGTTTCTTCTGAGAGTGGCTATAGGTTGCTGGACTTCTCTTTGCAGCATTCTGGCTTCGGCTGGATGGAGTGGCTACAGAAAGGAATCCTTTTCCTTTGCCTTTATCAGAGGTGTTACAGGAATCCATAAAGGTCTTGCAGCTGCCCCTGGAAACACAATAAATAATTATTATGGTGTTTTTTAAATATATGCAAAGCCATCATTAAATTATATCTTTTTAAACAGTATTCAATGAGAGGTATGAATATTAATGAAACAGAAGAACTGAATTTCTACCTTCTTTCTGCATAAAACTCAAGAAGGGACAATTTATCGGAATCTATTTTCTGTCCTACCAGAAATGGGTGCTCACAGTGTAAAGATTTCACGTAATGACTATTGGTTAAATTCTCACCAAAGCTGCATGCATAGCTCCCACTGAGTACTAAGGCAGCCACAAAGGAGCATCAGCCTTATGCATGTGCATCTTGTTTGGCCACACAGGAATTTGCATTTTTATTTATATCTAGATTTCAACAGCAGCAACAATTCCTACACAAAGGTTATGGGCACCCTGATATTTAATTAAATGTCACACTTTCACTGTGATTTTATGTATGACCTTAAGTGCTTGGATCAACTCCAATACACGCGTAAATGCTTGGCTGAATCAGAACCTAAATTCAGAGGTTAAGATTTGATGGTCTACAGAATGTTTTCTGTTCCTAATTTCTGTGACTGTTAAATAAGTACATGTAATTCCTATCAAACCGTAACAGCAGCTACTCACATTACCCATTTTATATTACATTATCTAGTATACAAGATTATTTATTGTGTAAATATTAAAACACTAGAGTGCATCTGAAAGCTCACTGAAAGTACAACTGCATGGCTATTTCGGGATACCAAAGGTATCCCAAAATAGCTACCCCACATCTACATAAACCACCTGTTATTTCAAAATATTTTTGAAATAACGGGTCAGCTATTTCGCCATCCTAGTAACTTCATTGCAGGAGAGATACAGATGGCTCGAAATAGTACGTTATTTTGAAATTTGGAGCTGTGTAGTCATGCCAAATTTCAAAATAAACTATTTTGAAATAGTTTTGAAATAAGATATGCAATTTGCTTAGTGCAACTTGTGTATCTTATTTCGATTTTAGGGTGCTGTGCAGACGCACCCTGAATGAGAAACGTTTCCCGGAACAGTATTTCCATAAAGAAGTTCACATTACAAAATTCAGAAAATGACAAAGTGTAAATGAGAGCAGTTCAGAAGAAGAATTTTTACTTGTAGGAATCAGAGTTGATTATATCCAAAGGATTGCTGTTTTGCTGTAACGAAGAACTGGGATTTGGTCTCTGTCTTGATTTCATGAATTCTGCCAAAATGTACTGCGCTTGTTGGAAGGCTATTAGAATCACACCCAATAGGGAGAAACTGCAAAAGAAAACAATAGGTTTTGGTACATTCATGTCTCTAGACAAATCAACAAAACAGATAAATTCCACACCAAGGATTGTTTTTCAAACTATGTGTTGATAAATTCCAAACATGAAGATAGCTGACATTAAACTGGAGGAATAGGGTATGGTAAAATGTAAAGTTTTTAAAAGTCATATTTTTTTACTGTTTTTTAAGTTCTAAGAGCTATGAATATTTTCCAGCAAAACAACCGAACTATTAGTTTTACAGCAAAAACAAAAATATTCAAACCTATACCAACTAAGAAAATGTGCAGACTAAACTGAGGGCAGACATATCTCATTTTGCTTAAATACAGCATAGGTCTCAAAACAATACAAGTGCTAATGATAGGGATGTAAGCAACTCGTTGAGTAGTAGACTACCCGATAAGCCGTCACTACTCGACCACTCGCTTCTCCCCCCTTGCCAGAGGCAGCAAGGGGAGGGGAGCAGGAGCCAGTCCTGGGGGGAACCAGCTCTAAAGCTGGTTCCCTCCAGCACCATCTCCACAGGGGCGCGGGGAGATGGGAGGGAGAGGGGCAGCAGGAGTCCTGGTTTGCGCTGGGTCCCAGACCACTGCGGCTCTGCTTTTTAAATGCAGTAAGAGCCAGGCAGCTCTTACTACATTTAAAAAGCAGAGCTGTAGTGTTCTGGGACCCAGCGTGAGCCGGGACTGCTTAGTCCCGGCTTAAGCCGCCTCGGCAGCTAATCCCCTTATCAAGCAATCGAGTAGTTGATGGAAATTCAATCGACTACTCAATTAACTTATTAGTCACTACTTAACATCACTAGCTAATGGGCATACTGTGCTAAACTACGTACTTTTCATGTATGGGACATGCAAACATATTTTTGCAGAAAGATAGACTGGATGATCTATTAGGTCCTCTCTGACTCAAACGTCTATGATTCTGAGATATCATTACTTCTTAAGCCCCAATAACATGCTCATTGCTACGCATGATACAAATATAAAGACAACGAGGAGTCCTGTGGCACCTTAGAACAGGGGTGGGCAAATTCCAGATTGCAGGATGGATGTGGTCTGCAGGGTTAGTCTCTGGTGGGTTCCCACCTCCATATTTACCTGCGCACCCACCTCCATTATTTAACTGCGCAGGGTGACTGCAGTTCTTGCTGGCAGATCTTTGTTCGTGGCCAATGAGAGCGGCAGGTAACTGTGTTCTAGATTGCACCACTTCCCGCTGCTCCCATTGGCCACGAACAGCAATCCACAGCCAATGAGAGCTGTGATTACCTGATAACTGGGGAGGTACAGGTAAATCTAATGGTGGTGGCCTGCCAGAGACTAACCCTTATGGTCTGCTTTTTTCTTTTTTTTTTTTTTTTTTATTGTTCACTTCTGCCTTAGAGACTAAACAGATTTATTAGGTATAAGCCCACATCCACCCTGACTTGCCTGGCCTCATTAACACTGGTCATACATTTGACAAATAACTTCTCTGTTGTGCTTATATATTCCCTGCCTCTAATTTCCATTCCAACTCATCTAATGAAGTGGGTTTTATCCATGAAAGCTTATGCCCTAATAAATCTGTCAGGGTATGTCTACACTTGCACCCTCTTTCGATAGAGGTATGCAAATGTAGACATTCAAAACTGTAAATGAAGCCGGGATTTAAATATCCCGTGCTTCATTTGCATATTCGCGTTATGGCGCTATTTTGAAATAGCACTATTTCAAAATAACAGACGCTGTTAAGATGCAGTTATTTCAAGAGAAAACCTCTCTCTCAAAATAACTGGTAAACCTCATTGTATGCTGTTTGTTTTAAACAGCATCACTGAAATCCATTTAAACCTACCAAAAATGCTATTCAGCTCTTTCTGGGCTGCTCAGGCAGTGGCTGAAACTGCACTCATCTATTGCCAAGGATTTCCTTGGCATGGAGGAATGCACTGTAGGATAAAGGGACTCCAGGAGGTAGAAGGGGAAATGGCTAATGTTTACTCTGTTCCAGTGCTTTTTTTGTGGTGGTAAGCAGCAGTATGGCACCATCACCATTTTTTGAGAGCACTCACTGCTTTCCCTGGCACAGCCCCCAGCTGGCCCTGGGAGCACTTGTGCCGTGCCGGATGGAAGCCTGCTCGGAAAACGTGGCAATTAAAGAGGCCCCAACCTCCCAAGTCTCCCTGGTTACTCCCCAGTGGTGTTTTGTTTTTTTTCCCCCCCATCGACACATTTTTATCAATTTTTTTTTTTAAACCATCTGGCAACCCTTGTACCAGGACTTTTTTTTTTTTTTTTAAACAAAAAAAGCACTGCTCTGTTCTAACTATCCTTAGCTGACGCGTGTTTCTATACGGTTCATATTCACCTGGCACAAGTTAGAACACTTGGATGCAACAGAGAATTGCACTTTAGTAGACTTGGATGAGACAGAGAATTAGTTCATAAAGTGTATGCCTTTGTTAGAAGCTTGAACAACTTCTATTTGCAGCCCTGCTAACAATTGATAGTTATCTAATGTAACAGTGCCACTGGTGTGGAGGGCACTTTCCAGGCAGGAAAACATATGTTCTCTCCCCAAACTTAAGTGTTGTAAGTCCAATCCTGCAAAGTGCTGAGTATTCTCTATATTCAGTACCCAACCCTTTGAAGGATCAGATCTTAATTGCACACCATGAAATTATACATTTCCATAAAACTGTCATTTTATATAAAGAGGGCAGCTGCTGAAACATAGTTCAAAAAACCAAATGCAACAATAAATCTTATATTCTTTTTAATTCGGGAGAGAGGTGCATGGCACCGAAGCAAGTATATTACCTAACAAAGAGAACTGTGAGCTTCCAGAAAGACTCTTCCCAGCTAGGCCCCGGGACCACATCTGCACACAAAGGTAACAAATGGTGAGGAAGAGTAACATTGAGAGTGAAGCGGAACTCTACATCAGCAGAAGTCACCAAAGTAAGCTCACGGATTACCCATGAAGACGTAAAATCAGGCGTAAACCTGTCAACAAAACAAATGAGGCCCATGTTATTTGTCAATTATAAGATTTAGTTTTATTAAGACGTCATTGATTTAAAAACAGTAAAGAACTTGAGGGTTGTGTGTGTTCTTTTTTGTCTGTTTGTTTGTTTATTTATTTATTTATTTATTTATTTTCCCCTGTGTTTGAGTGAGGTTTTTTTTTTTTTTTTTTTTTCCCTTCCCCCTCCCCTTGATAGAGTTTGTGCTGTGATTGGTAGGGGGCTGTGATTGGCAGGTGGAAACTGTTGGCTTCTAATTAAAGTTTGAATTGTAGAAGCCTCTGCTGATTGGCTGAGCCTTGGTAGGGGGAGGGGCTTTATAAGGCAGTGGGCAAGCGACCAAGGAGCTTGCGAACAGGTGATTGCTAACAGGGAGTTTTGAGAGGGAGTTCTCCAGGTGAAGGAGAAGCAGATACAGGACTCTTGAGGGAAGTGTGTTTTGTTATTGGGGCTTTCTCAGTGTGTGCAGAGCTTGTGTTTGTTTGGTGTGTGGTGGTTTGTGGGTTTTTTTTTTTTTTTTTCCCTCCTCCCCCCCTGTCTGAGTGAGGCTTTAGAGGGGGAGTTCTCCAGGTAGAGGAGAAGTAGATACAGGAGTCTTGGGAGAAGTGGGTGTTGTGCTTGGGGCTTTCTTGCTGTATTCTGAGCTTGTGTTTGTGAGTGAGGGTTGTGTGTGTTCTTTTTTGTCTGTTTGTTTGTTTATTTATTTATTTATTTATTTATTTTCCCCTGTGTTTGAGTGAGGTTTTTTTTTTTTTTTTTTTTTCCCTTCCCCCTCCCCTTGATAGAGTTTGTGCTGTGATTGGTAGGGGGCTGTGATTGGCAGGTGGAAACTGTTGGCTTCTAATTAAAGTTTGAATTGTAGAAGCCTCTGCTGATTGGCTGAGCCTTGGTAGGGGGAGGGGCTTTATAAGGCAGTGGGCAAGCGACCAAGGAGCTTGCGAACAGGTGATTGCTAACAGGGAGTTTTGAGAGGGAGTTCTCCAGGTGAAGGAGAAGCAGATACAGGACTCTTGAGGGAAGTGTGTTTTGTTATTGGGGCTTTCTCAGTGTGTGCAGAGCTTGTGTTTGTTTGGTGTGTGGTGGTTTGTGGGTTTTTTTTTTTTTTTTTCCCTCCTCCCCCCCTGTCTGAGTGAGGCTTTAGAGGGGGAGTTCTCCAGGTAGAGGAGAAGTAGATACAGGAGTCTTGGGAGAAGTGGGTGTTGTGCTTGGGGCTTTCTTGCTGTATTCTGAGCTTGTGTTTGTGAGTGAGGGTTGTGTGTGTTCTTTTTTGTCTGTTTGTTTGTTTATTTATTTATTTATTTATTTATTTTCCCCTGTGTTTGAGTGAGGTTTTTTTTTTTTTTTTTTTTTCCCTTCCCCCTCCCCTTGATAGAGTTTGTGCTGTGATTGGTAGGGGGCTGTGATTGGCAGGTGGAAACTGTTGGCTTCTAATTAAAGTTTGAATTGTAGAAGCCTCTGCTGATTGGCTGAGCCTTGGTAGGGGGAGGGGCTTTATAAGGCAGTGGGCAAGCGACCAAGGAGCTTGCGAACAGGTGATTGCTAACAGGGAGTTTTGAGAGGGAGTTCTCCAGGTGAAGGAGAAGCAGATACAGGACTCTTGAGGGAAGTGTGTTTTGTTATTGGGGCTTTCTCAGTGTGTGCAGAGCTTGTGTTTGTTTGGTGTGTGGTGGTTTGTGGGTTTTTTTTTTTTTTTTTCCCTCCTCCCCCCCTGTCTGAGTGAGGCTTTAGAGGGGGAGTTCTCCAGGTAGAGGAGAAGTAGATACAGGAGTCTTGGGAGAAGTGGGTGTTGTGCTTGGGGCTTTCTTGCTGTATTCTGAGCTTGTGTTTGTGAGTGAGGGTTGTGTGTGTTCTTTTTTGTCTGTTTGTTTGTTTATTTATTTATTTATTTATTTATTTTCCCCTGTGTTTGAGTGAGGTTTTTTTTTTTTTTTTTTTTCCCTTCCCCCTCCCCTTGATAGAGTTTGTGCTGTGATTGGTAGGGGGCTGTGATTGGCAGGTGGAAACTGTTGGCTTCTAATTAAAGTTTGAATTGTAGAAGCCTCTGCTGATTGGCTGAGCCTTGGTAGGGGGAGGGGCTTTATAAGGCAGTGGGCAAGCGACCAAGGAGCTTGCGAACAGGTGATTGCTAACAGGGAGTTTTGAGAGGGAGTTCTCCAGGTGAAGGAGAAGCAGATACAGGACTCTTGAGGGAAGTGTGTTTTGTTATTGGGGCTTTCTCAGTGTGTGCAGAGCTTGTGTTTGTTTGGTGTGTGGTGGTTTGTGGGTTTTTTTTTTTTTTTTTCCCTCCTCCCCCCCTGTCTGAGTGAGGCTTTAGAGGGGGAGTTCTCCAGGTAGAGGAGAAGTAGATACAGGAGTCTTGGGAGAAGTGGGTGTTGTGCTTGGGGCTTTCTTGCTGTATTCTGAGCTTGTGTTTGTGAGTGAGGGTTGTGTGTGTTCTTTTTTGTCTGTTTGTTTGTTTATTTATTTATTTATTTATTTATTTTCCCCTGTGTTTGAGTGAGGTTTTTTTTTTTTTTTTTTTTCCCTTCCCCCTCCCCTTGATAGAGTTTGTGCTGTGATTGGTAGGGGGCTGTGATTGGCAGGTGGAAACTGTTGGCTTCTAATTAAAGTTTGAATTGTAGAAGCCTCTGCTGATTGGCTGAGCCTTGGTAGGGGGAGGGGCTTTATAAGGCAGTGGGCAAGCGACCAAGGAGCTTGCGAACAGGTGATTGCTAACAGGGAGTTTTGAGAGGGAGTTCTCCAGGTGAAGGAGAAGCAGATACAGGACTCTTGAGGGAAGTGTGTTTTGTTATTGGGGCTTTCTCAGTGTGTGCAGAGCTTGTGTTTGTTTGGTGTGTGGTGGTTTGTGGGTTTTTTTTTTTTTTTTTCCCTCCTCCCCCCCTGTCTGAGTGAGGCTTTAGAGGGGGAGTTCTCCAGGTAGAGGAGAAGTAGATACAGGAGTCTTGGGAGAAGTGGGTGTTGTGCTTGGGGCTTTCTTGCTGTATTCTGAGCTTGTGTTTGTGAGTGAGGGTTGTGTGTGTTCTTTTTTGTCTGTTTGTTTGTTTATTTATTTATTTATTTATTTATTTTCCCCTGTGTTTGAGTGAGGTTTTTTTTTTTTTTTTTTTTCCCTTCCCCCTCCCCTTGATAGAGTTTGTGCTGTGATTGGTAGGGGGCTGTGATTGGCAGGTGGAAACTGTTGGCTTCTAATTAAAGTTTGAATTGTAGAAGCCTCTGCTGATTGGCTGAGCCTTGGTAGGGGGAGGGGCTTTATAAGGCAGTGGGCAAGCGACCAAGGAGCTTGCGAACAGGTGATTGCTAACAGGGAGTTTTGAGAGGGAGTTCTGAAGGGGAGAGGGAAGGGCGGGAGGTTCTCTTGTCTTTCTTTTTAAATCCCTTCTCCAGGACAGCAGCGATGGTTGATGATGCGTCTGCTGCTGTTGTTACCTGCACGGCGTGTGCCATGTTTGTCTTCCTCCCGGAAGAAAGAACGGATTTCATCTGCACGAAGTGCAAGCTGGTCGAGATTTTGGAAGAAAAAATTAGAGGACTGGAGGCCCAAGTGTCGACCTTACGCTTGATCAGAGAGGATGAAGACTTCCTCGATAGAAGGCAGCAATTGATCCTTCAAGCACGGCAGGCAGAGGAGCCAGTGAGGGCAGTACGCGACCAAGAAGAGAACTGGCAGCATGTAACTTCTAGAAGGGGAAAAAGGCCAGCACGGGATTCCCCCGATGCTATAGAGGTAAGCAATCGCTTTCAAGCTCTCTCCACAGGCTCTGCAGTGCTGAATGCTCTGGAAGGGACCTCACAAGGTAGAAACCAGAAGGGAGCACCATCTACTGAAAGGCATGGGATGCGTAGTCCTAGGGATGGGGGTTCCACGGCCACCACCCCCAAAAGGAAACGACGGGTGGTGGTGGTCGGGGACTCCCTCCTAAGAGGGACTGAGCCATCCCTCTGCCGTCCGGACCTGGAATCTCGAGAGGTGTGCTGCTTACCGGGAGCTCGCATTCGGGATGTCACTGAGAGGCTTAGCAAGCTGATCAAACCTTCAGATCGCTACCCCTTCCTGCTTCTCCATGTAGGAACGAATGATACGGCCAAGAATGACCTTGAGCGGGTTGCTGCGGATTATGTAGCACTGGGAAGAAGGATCCAAGACTTTGGAGCGCAAGTGGTGTTCTCGTCCATCCTCCCTGTTGAAGGGAAAGGACTGGGCAGGGATCGTCGAATTGAGGACGTAAATGCGTGGTTGCGCAGGTGGTGTCGCAGAGAGGGCTTTGGTTTCTTCGACCATGGGACTCTGTTCCGGGCACAAGGATTGATAGGAAGAGATGGGATCCACCTAACGAAGAGAGGAAGGAGCATCTTCGCGGGCAGGCTTGCGAACCTAGTGAGGAGGGCTTTAAACTAGGTTCGTCGGGGGACGGTGACCAAAACCCTGAGGGGAGTGGGAAAGTCAGATGCCGGGAAGAAATGCATAGAGCAAGGAGCGAGAAAGGAGGACCCCAGTTTCGAATGGAGAAGATAGTGCAATCAACTGGTTACCTGAAGTGTTTGTACACGAATGCGAGAAGCCTGGGCAACAAGCAGGAAGAACTGGAGGCCCTGGCCCAGGCCAAGAAATATGATTTAATTGGGATAACAGAGACTTGGTGGGATGACTCGCATGACTGGAGCGCTGTCATGGAAGGGTATAGATTGTTCAGGAAGAATAGGCAGGGGAGAAAAGGAGGAGGAGTTGCACTATATGTAAGAGAGCACTATGATTGCTCTGAACTCCAGTATAAAGAGGGAGAAAAACTTGTTGAAAGTCTATGGGTCAGGTTTAAAGGAGCAAACAGCAGTGATGTTGTGGTTGGTGTCTGCTACAGGCCACCGAACCAGGTGGATGAGGTAGATGAGGCTTTCTTCGAACAACTGAGCGAAGCTTCCAGATCGCAGGCCCTGGTTCTCATGGGGGACTTTAATCACCCTGACATCTGTTGGGAAACCAATAAGGCAGTACACAGGCAATCCAGGAAGTTTTTGGAGAATGTTGGGGATAACTTCTTGGTACAAGTGCTGAAGGATCCGACCAGGGGCCGTGCACAGCTTGACCTTCTCCTCACAAACAGGGAGGAACTAATAGGGGACGTAGAGGTGGGTGACAACCTGGGAAGCAGTGATCATGAGATGGTAGATTTCAGGATCCTGACCAAAGGAAGGAAAGAGAGTAGTAAAATACACACCTTGGACTTCAAAAAAGCAGATTTTGACTCCCTCAGAGACCTGATGGGCAGAATCCCCTGGGATGTTAACATGAAGGGGAAAGGAGTCCAGGACAGCTGGCAGTATTTTAAAGAAGCCTTATTAAAGGCACAGAAAGAAACCATCCCGACGCGTAGCAAGAGAGGCAAACCTGGTAGGAGACCGGATTGGCTTACAGGGGAAATCCTTGGTGAACTTAAGCACAAAAAGGAAGCTTACAGAAAGTGGAAACTTGGACAAATGACTAGGGAGGAGTTTAAATGTATAGTTCGAGAATGCCGGGGGGTTATCAGGAAGGCGAAAGCGCAAATGGAGTTGCGACTGGCTAAGGATGTGAAGGATAACAAGAAAGGTTTCTACAGGCATGTCAACAAGAAGAAGGTGATCAGAGAGGGTGTGCAGTCCCTAATGGATGAAGGAGGTAACCTAGTGACAGAGGATGTGGGGAAAGCTGAAGTACTCAATGCTTTCTTTGCCTCTGTATTCACGGACAAGGTCGGCTCCTGGACTTCTGTGCTAAGCGACGCAAGATGGGAAGAAGATGGACAGCCCTTGGTGGGTAAAGAACAGGTTAGGAACTATTTAGAAAAACTAAACGTACACAAATCCATGGGTCCAGACTTAATGCACCCAAGGGTACTGAAGGAGTTGGCAAACATCATTGAGGAGCCTTTGGCCATTATCTTTGAAAAGTCGTGGAGATCGGGCGAAATCCCGGATGATTGGAAAAAGGCAAATGTAGTGCCCATCTTCAAAAAAGGGAAGAAGGACGATCCAGGGAACTATAGGCCGGTCAGTCTTACCTCGGTTCCTGGAAAAATCATGGAAGGGATCCTAAAGGAATCCATTTTGAGACACTTGAATGAGAGGAAAGTGATCAGGAATAGTCAGCATGGATTCACAAAGGGCAAGTCGTGCTTGACCAATCTGATTAGCTTCTATGATGAGGTAACTGGCTCAGTGGACATGGGAAAGTCAGTGGATGTTATATACCTTGACTTTAGCAAGGCTTTTGATACGGTCTCCCACAATATTCTTGCCAGCAAGTTAAGGGAATGCGGATTGGATAAATGGACGGTAAGATGGATAGAAAGATGGCTAGAAGGCCGGGCCCAGCGGGTAGTGATCAACGGTTCGATGTCAGGATGGCGGTCGGTTTCTAGTGGAGTGCCCCAAGGTTCAGTTCTAGGACCGGTTTTGTTCAATATCTTTATTAATGACCTGGATGAGGGGATAGATTGCACCCTCAGCAAGTTTGCAGATGACACTAAGCTAGGGGGAGAGGTAGATACGCTTAAGGGCAGAGATAGGGTCCAGAGTGACTTAGACAAATTGGAGGATTGGGCCACTAGAAATCTCATGAGATTCAACAAAGACAAGTGTAGAGTCCTGCACTTGGGACGGAAGAATCCCAAGCATAGTTACAGGCTGGGGACCAACCTGTTAAGTAGTAGTTCTGCAGAAAAGGACCTGGGGGTTACAGTGGATGAGAAGCTCGATATGAGTCAACAGTGTGCCCTTGTAGCCAAGAAGGCTAATGGCATATTAGGCTGCATTAAGAGGAGCATTGCCAGCAGATCCAGAGATGTCATTATTCCCCTTTATTCGGCTTTGGTGAGGCCACATCTGGAGTACTGTGTCCAGTTCTGGGCCCCCCACTACAAAAAGGATGCGGACGCATTGGAGAGGGTCCAGCGGAGGGCAACCAAAATGATTAGGGGGCTGGAGCATATGACCTACGAGGAGAGGCTGAGGGACTTGGGTCTGTTTAGTCTGCAGAAGCGAAGAGTGAGGGGGGACTTGATAGCAGCCTTCAACTTCCTGAAGGGAGGTTCCAAAGAGGATGGAGAGAGGCTGTTCTCAGTAGTGACAGATGGCAGAACAAGGAGCAATGGTCTCAAGTTGTGGTGGGAGAGGTCCAGATTGGATATTAGGAAAAACTATTTTACTAGGAGGGTAGTGAAGCATTGGAATGGGTTACCTAGGGAAGTAGTGGAGTCTCCATCCCTAGAGGTGTTTAAGTCTCGGCTTGACAAAGCCCTGGCCGGGTTGATTTAGATGGGATTGGTCCTGCCTAGAGCGGAGGGCTGGACTTGACGACCTTCTGAGGTCTCTTCCAGTTCTGATTCTATGATAAGGGGATGGTTGGATGAAATAACATGATCTTGGTAACTAATTGACCATTCATTACCAGTTGGAAATAGGTCAATGGAGGGATGATAGGAGTTGCTATAGGGAACTTTCTGGGTGTCTGGCTGGTGAGTCTTGCCCCCATGCTCAGGGTTTAGCTGATCGCCATATTTGGGGTCAGGAAGGAATTTTCCTCCAGGGTAGATTAGCAGAGGCCCTGGAGGTTTTTCGCCTTCCTCTGTAGCATTGGGCACAGATCACAGCTGAAGGACTCTCTGCATGTTGGGGCCTTCAAAGTATTTGAAGGCTTCAATATCTGAGACATAGGTGAGAGGATTATTCTAAGAGGGGTGGGCGAGATTCTGTGGCCTGCACTGTGCAGGGGGTCAGACTAGATGATCATAATGGTCCCTTCTGACCTTAAAGTCTATGAGTCTATGAGTCTATGAGAGAACTTCCAATTTAATAATATGAAAAAAGACAGGTTACAGCAGCTTGCTCCAACATTGCCTCCTGCTGACCAGTTTATATATTGATGTTAATATCTGCCTAAGTCAAGAGAACTCCTTGTGTACCTGCTTCACAACTGTAATTAAACCAGCATTCTCTATGTGACATACTGTAAAGTACTATGCAATTTTGATATTTCCTCCTAGAAAAAGAAAATGGATAATCAATAAATTCTAAATTAAATTCTTTGTGCAGTACTAAAATGTAGAGACTTTTAGTCAATAGTTGAAAGTGTACTGTATTTGCTTTATGGTTGAAATCTTGAGTTATATTTACATGGACATTAGGAAAAAATCACTTAAAATATCTGATTAGCTGGTACTAATGACTCAGACAGCCATAGCAAATCAGTAAACTTATGATCAAACAGCCAAAAATAATTAGTTCATAATATAGTAATAATATATGATAGCATGTTTTGTAAAATAATAAAATTTTACTAATATGAGACCTCACTTGAGTACCTCGCTATAATAACAACTAAAAAGAGGAGATGTGTGTGAATTTAGAACAGACTGAACTTCTTCTGTGGACTAATGAGGTGAGGTTCTTCTGTTATTTCAAATTCACACTTAGGATAAACTATGTTCTCGGTACACAATCAGTGCTTACACAATGCTGATCTCCCGCGAAGAGTTCTGAGCAAGGAAAAATTCCTGACAATCTAACACTTCAAACCCATATCCTTGACAACTGTAACCATTAATCTTCATAGATGATACAGTTATAGGAAGATGCCCAATATTCTCCACTTTGAAATTCTTTGTGATAGATACAGTTTTTTTGCTGTCTTTCAGTTCTAAAGGAAACAAAATTAGCATTCAGGAATTACATAGCGCATAGATATAGTAATTTTACTTTTAATATTATTATTTTAGAAATTACTGCGTATAGTTCAATTTTTAAAAAGAACTTCCAAAACTAACAGTTAGATTTTTCATTTGATAAGTTACATTTTGGTTTAACATACCACAGAATTTGTTAGATCATTAGTCTTGTGTTATGACATAACAGAACTTGCATCTGTTTCTCTACTGGGCTATCCAGTTGTTCTTTGACAAATTATATTTCACTAAATATAGCAGCAGTATTATTGATAGAAAAAATATTTCCATACTGCTCCACATTACTTTTTACTAATACCAAAATGCAATTTCTTCCACAATGGTTTTTATTCAACTCAAGAAGTATTTTTTACCATTACATATATTGACTGCACTAACATATATGGAGTATATTTCTGAACTACAGGAAGGTAGTGGAGGGCATGCTTGAGGGAAATGCTTTTTAAAGATGATTCTCTGACCATCTAGGTTGTTTTGTTGATGTTAATTTACAAAAAATATTTCAGTCACCATCGCTAATCAGGATTATGATTTATCCCCCTTTATGCTATAATAATGTATAACAGCAGCATCACTACTGAGTCACAAACTATGTGGAACACAGTAATATGTTGCTACAGGATCAGAGACTTGGTTTTTGTTACTCACGTCGCCTGCAGTCCATGAGTGTAGCTTCTGGCACCTTAAATCTAAGTGATGCCCCTGTACCTGGCAGTCTTCCACCTATTTTTAATAATTCTCTGGCTCCAAAACCTTCTACATTGACCACATCCAGAACAGTCAAGTTATTTCTGTCACAACAGGAAAACCACACAATCAGCTTTTGATGCAGAAAAGATAACTCGGCAAAACCAACCCATTCCTATCACCATCTTGGTGCTTGGTGTCAGTCTATCAATTCCCACTCCCATAGCTGCAGAGGTCAGGCAGCAGCAGAATCAGTGTGCACACTGTGGATCAAATTCACCCTCATACAGCAAGTCAGTACAAGGCCACTCATTTAGGCTTTCTGAGCAGAGATGAATTTTACCCCCTGTGCACTGTTGATACAAATTCCATAGAGATCTTTCTCAAGGTAGTGGGCAGGGAGTAGCTGGGAACCAGAGGGTCTGCCAACAGATGGCATCAGCCTCAGCCAGTGAGAGGGGTGGAGAAAATTCTTTCCCCAACATTCTCTTCTGAAAGAGATGCCAATAATCAGCCTGCTATTCAATCAAGGCTCTGGGTCCCTACACTTGGTCTCGTAAGAGCCAATGTAGTCTAACAGACCACATGACATTAACTGGATTCCTAACATCAAGGAGTTAAATGAAAATTATGTTTTAGTGACAAGAGCCAAATTATATTCTTCTATATTCACAGGAATGAAATGGACAGGGAAATTGAGGCGATAACTCTGCAATGTGAAGCATTGCCACTGTAAGTTTCTCTGTGTTTTTGAATATGCTTGTGTACCAAAAAATATTACTTGACTTACAAGTCTAAGTATTACACTGTCACAAGTGCAAAGCGTAGACCAGATTTTGAAAACATTTGAACATGAAATGGAGGTATGTAAAATGGAAACATGCTATATTTGTCCCTGCTACAGTAATTACATGAAACTATGAATACTTGTTGCTTACAAAGGTAGGTAAAATTCAGAAGTTGGCCTACCGGATTAATATAAGGGAAGTTACTCTTTTGTAGTCAACTGGTGTAAAAACTACACCGATCCTTCGGGTTTCCAATGGTTGTAAATGTAACTGAAGCACCTCTAAACTGGATTTCATGTTGGTAAGACCCTCTTGCTGTGCATCCTGCTACACAAACACATTTATTTAATTGGCACAACGTAGCAATCCATCCATCCCAATATAGCAGACACTGCATCACTGCTCAGCACTATGTAAAATTATCACTGGTACAGGTACAAGTATTGACATTTAATTTGTTTTATGAAAATTATTTCAAATCTGAAAGCATAAAACCTATCAATCAGATAAAGCTGTTTATTTGATCAAAAGTTCATATTACAACATTTCTTTTATTATGATGAATGTATTACTTTATTTTTAATCACATTTTACTTGCTAAGATGGAAAAAAGTGTTTATTTTTATACAGTGGCTTTCATATTAAAGGAATCCCAAGCCACTTTATAAAGCAGGACAAGTGATAGTGCACTAACTGTATAGGAAAATGTAGTAACTATTGAACTTTAGAACTTGATTTAATTGATGAAATGACTGTTGGGAATTACTAATCACTTGGGCCATTGGAAATAAACCACAGAGAACTCCTTAATATTGTAACTAAAGAATAGCACCAACACAGTATGTCTGGAAATACTATCAAATTTGGTTTAGTTTGGTAGGATCATGTATTCCTTTTCCACAATGCAACAAAAACAAAAGCCACCCAAAAAGCAAAAGTATTTTTGTGATTTGTAATAATTTATAACCCAAAAGATAAAATTACAAAACATGACATACAATTAACAGCTAATGTTTATGAGAAGCAAAACATATGGAGCACATTTGCAAACATAACCTATAATTATATATATAGAAATGTGATTATAACATCTCGTTGCACAAACACAGTAGTTAGGTACATAATCACCCCTTCAGAATGAATTAACAGGGAGAGGACACATTAAAATCTGCCATATAGACTTCTATAGAGAATTGCTGGGCAAAAGTATCTGGCCTGTATCAGGTTGTAGGCCATCCATATTTCTGACCTTAAAAGCTCTAGGTGAAATCCTGACTATATTGAAATCAATGTGAGTTTTGCCATGCTATGGTTTTATATTGATAGAAATGTAGCCGTGTTAGTCTGGGGTAGTTGAAGCAAAATGCAGGACAATGTAGCACTTTAAAGACTAACAAGATGGTTTATTAGATGATGAGCTTTCGTGGGCCAGACCCACTTCCTCAGATCTGAGGAAGTGGGTCTGGCCCACGAAAGCTCATCTAATAAACCATCTTGTTAGTCTTTAAAGTGCTACATTGTCCTGCATTTTGCTTCATGGTTTTATATGGGATTTTAAAAATAAATGCACTGTTGCAGCCAAGATCTCTTTTTCAATACCTGCTTAATGATTATGGAATGAGGAATGTTCTCCCTACTATTTCAAAATGTACTTCTCAAATAAATGGGAAAAATCAACTCCCAAGTATAACTAGAAGTTCAATGATATTTCCAAGATCTCTTTCAGCAAGTCAGGGTTCTAACTGAGATGAAGAATCAGAAATTCAGATTTTGGAACTCTGTTTTAACTACTAGACCAATTCAATTTTCTTTTATTATAAAATGATCAGACAGCTCTATAAGTACATAATCAATATTAAGGTAATCACAAATTCTTAATATAGGATTTGAACCCACATGCTTTTTGGAAGTACAGTAAAACTCCAATAGTCCGGCACCCCCGATAGCCCGGCATCAAAATGGCAAGCGGTCCTGACGGAACCGGGACGGAACCCAGAACCGCTCAGGTTAGCCACTCTCATGTGGGTTACAGCAGGGAGGGGAGATGTCTGCCTCTGGGGAAGGGGAGGGGAAGGTAAGGGGATTGGGTTATGCACGGCATCCCAGCCAGCTCACAGAAAAGCCGGCCACTCAGTGCACGTGCCCCAGAGGTGCTGGATTAACAGAAGTCTACTGTACTAAGCTTCCAGTTGGCACGGAGGAGGGGTGGTAAGGAAAAAACTGAAAAGAAAACTCCGGAAAAAGATAGAATGTTAAGCACAGAATATAATGCAAGATGAAAAAAAACTTATGATTGAATTACTATAAACAGCACTCAGCAGCAATTTAAATATAATGTAACTAGGAATATGTTTATTTTTCTAACTTGTCAGATGTTATTTCTGTCAAAATGAGACATCTTACCCTGTGTGCATACTCTTCCATGAGCCTAAATTCAGTAGTTGTGAAATTAATAGCTTGCACTTTTGTGTCAAACCTAAATAAACCAAGACAAGAATTTAAGCATTTAAACTTAGTTATATTATATTACATCATTATATTCATTTTTTGAGAAATTACAGTATTGTTATATGCTGGCACTTATTTTTAGGACAAGAATATCTACCATTGCATTTTGGCAGATGTGGAATACTTTGGAAACAAAGTTCTGCATAATAACAGACTACCGTACAACTAAGTTTCATGAATAATTTATTCAATAAATATCCCTTTCTGTTAATGAATTACCCAGAAATAGACTGTGGTTTTCTTTAAATCCTGGTGTACACTAGGGCTTTATTTCAAAATAACGTCCCTGAGGTCGAATAAGTGGAGCATCCACATTACCAAGCCTGTTACTTTGAAATGCACTAGGGTTTAGAGAAAATCACAGTCTATTTCTGGGTAATTCATTAACAGAAAGGGATATTTATTGAATAAATTATTCATTCTGATAAGAATTGTTTCCTAAAGATTGTATACGTGCCCAACGTGTTCTGCTTTTGTGTTTACATCTTGTTTAGAAAATCTAGTTGTTTATTCTTGTATAATCTTTTATTATAACATTTATAATAGGAAACACTTCTCTTTGAGTAAGCATCCCATGGTGATTATTCATAAATATTAATTCCAAACTCACTAACAAAGCAATGCTGCAATATTTGCTTAAATTAAATCACTTCAATGAACATTACTTCCAACTAGAAAATATCTAGAAAGAAAATACAAAAAGGTCCAAATGCAGAGAACATTTGTTAAAAAATGTAATGAGTATATGTAGACATTGTTTTCTAGACTTCCCACAAATATCACTATTAGTTTGAGTACATTAAAAATAATTATGATGTTGAGGAAGCAATTACATAAGGATCTTGACACGTAAATACGGGTCCAACTACAAGCATGTCAGTAACCCTAATGATTATAAAAATGTGAACGAACAGTCAGATTGACTTAAAGTCAGTCCCCGTCGCCTATCTTTTCCCCCCTCTTTCCAAATAGATTATACCAGCCAAAGTCATATGTCATTCTTGGAGCTTGCTTAACTATACGGACAAAACAACTCCTTTAGCTGATAAATGCAGCATCTTCATTTGGGGACTTTGCCAATACAATTACGGTAGCAAATCCTCTGAAGTGTAGACTAATCTAGAAAGTCTTTCTGTGTACAGCAATTCCCATAGCCCTCCTACCCCTTAAGTGTCCCTAAACTCTCCCTTACTGAATTTAGTCTCCCTTATAACTTATCCCAGGCATAATTCTGAGCAACAGGCCCACATGACAGACCTCTTAACTTACTACCTTTAATTGGGATGAGTCCCAATCCCTGGAAAAGGCCAGCTCAGCCTGTGACAGCATGTGCTTGTTGAATCCATGCCTTTGGATTTATCGTAATAATTTTATCCACAAAGACATTCATATAGCATACAACCAAGGTAGACTAGACATGATTACTATATACCACCCAAAATGGGATTTTAAACTGAAGGGAAACCATGCCTCCAGATAACTTCGGCTTTCTTTTAAAAAGTTAAAACAAGTGTTGGCTAACAATGCTAAAGGATAGAAATAGATCATTTAAAGGTATAACAGTATTCTGAGATAAAAATATATTCATTACCATTTGCTGAGCAGACTCAGTGAAGCCTGGGGATCAGGATAATAAGACAGAGGAAGAAGTTGTAGCATAACTGGGAAGGATGAGGGGTTTCTTAGAATAAAATATTTTACCTAAACAGTTTGGAGGGAAAAAAAGTTAAAACTACATACTTATGTGCTAGAATTGTAAAACAAGGTAAAAATAATACAGCCCTGGTAACACCGGCTTCATTTTCAAAGGACTCTCGATCTGACTTCTCTTTTTGCACATTAGGATTTTACAAAAATATATGCAACACCTGTGCTGTGTGCGCAAAGTTTCATGATGCAAAAGCAAATGACATTGCTTGAAGAACTACACATGCAAAAAGGGAGTCTACATTTTCAAGATGTATTCCTTTTATTTGGATTTTGATTTAGTATCAGGTTCCACTGGTAGACGGGCATAAAAGTTTCCCAAAGAAACAGGTGAAGTATGCAAGTATATTCTTCCTCACTTAGACACATGAATAGGGGACCAGTTGGCTAATGCAATTGACTGACAGTTTAAGAAACATAAATTGAATATTAAGAAAATAAACATATTTGCATGTGAAGACTTTCATCTCCATATGACAGGTTTGAGCCAAGGCCAGATTAGTAGGGACCAAAAGCTGGCTGATGAGTACTGAGTTGCTGGGAACAATCTTGTTCCAGGAAGACATGTGTTACCTGATAGTCCCAATCTGGGATATTTCACAAGCACAATATTCATTCATAAAAGATGTATGCATAATGTAATAAAGATTAAGAGGGAATTATAAACATTGTTAATTGTACAGATCATCATAGCCAGGAGCAGTCCTAGATAGTTTGCTAGTCAGCACGGAAAATGTTTTCAGGCCCCTGAGCGGTCAACCGAAACAAACAGCACAGCCAGCTAATTGGGAGGGAAGGAAAAAATAAGAGTGGCATAGCAGTTCATTACCCCCTGAAAGCTGGTGGCTAGGGTGACTTCCCTATTCTCCAGCCCCAGAGACAGCCCTCATCAGGGCATATCCAAACACATTATTCCTAGACCATACTAGACATACTATTCCTATATTAGACTTGAATAGACTATTTCTTTCCCTTTCCCCCCCCTCTCTCTCCCTCATCCAATCCCCTATTTATTTCAAAACTGAATGTTTAATAACTCCATTCATCTGAAGAAGTGGGTTGTGCCCATGAAAACTCATCATACCATCTACATGTTTTGTTAGTTAAAGTGCTGCAAGACTATTTGTTGTTTTATACTATTCCTTTTTATTCAATAGTTTCATAATAAGCTACTCTACTCTAGCTGATGAAAGCTTTAATGAACATTTGAGAAGGTGAGATCTACAGTATATTGTTTTAATCCTCAATTTATTTATGTTAATGTATTGAACTAGATACTTCAACCATTACATGTGCCAATTGGATTTTAAAAAACTGGTGACCTGAGATATACTAGTATGGAGTTTTCCAAAAGCCTTTTTCAAAACTAGTTTGAATACAATATAAAAACACTGTATTAATAACACTGAACTGAACCCTTAATAATTTGCACTAACTAACAACATACAAACTTAGATAAAACTTGAAAACAGTTATCATTACCATACTATTCTTAAGTGCAGTTGCACTGAAGTTTAATGTCAGGCCAGGCTCTGTAATCAAACGTGGCAAAAAGAAAGCAAATGACTCCTCTTCAGGCTTCTTTGGGCGAGCAATTCGAGTCATTCCCAGAAAATTCCTCCTGTTTCATTGGTGAAAACAGAAAGCTTTGTCAAAGCCAAAAGAAACTGATTTTAGTCTCCAGACATGAATTTTACAGGAGTACTTTACTATGGTAGAAAACCTTTTCTTGGAAAAGTCTTTAACAAAGTAATGCCCTGTGACCCTGCATTAACTATCAATTTAACCCTTCATTTGTCCCTTACACCTCGGCTCTCCTACCTCTAGCATGATGACCCCCTGCTTACACAGCTCCTCTTTCTCATGCAGGAAAGGGGCTGATGTCAATGATTCACCAGCTTGACAAGGACGTCTCATGCAGAGACACACACTTTTCCCCTCCCATGTCCCCAATGTGTCACATCCATTAGGCAAGGGAATAAAGAGCTTAAAACCTATTGAAAACCCCTGACCCTGAAGAGACTACTATGCAACCTGTTGACAGAGAGGATTTGTGCTACCATAACTGATCCTCTAAAGCATGTTTTGTCCTCTTTCAGACTGAAGTAGCAGTGCAGAGGTTACTATAATCAAAATGTTATTGACACTCAATGTACAGGTATTTAAAATAATTATTGAAGCTGAGTTAAAATGGGAGTTGAGGTGCTTAGCTGTTCTGAAACGCAGGAAACCTAATGAGAAGCCTAATTTTAGGCACCAAAGTCTGAAAGTTTTGGCTCTAATAGTATACTACTATAGCGCAGCAAGATTTGTTTCTTATAAAACAATATGAAGCTTAGTAACAGCTGCTGGAATAGAGAAAATGAACAATCTTTGTACAAACCTGCATGCTTCCCCATGTTTTATTTTCAGCCACCTTTCATAAAGTTCACTTGCAAGCTCAGAATCCACGTTCCATGTAGAATGGTCCAGAGACAAACTCCTCTCCCAAAGCAGATTTGCTAAAATAATGGATTTTTGATATTTTACTATAACAACATTTACTACCTCTATCATTCTGCCCCAGAACTTGAAGAACTGGTATCAATACAGAAAGCCTTAAAATAGGTATGTGAGTATAAAATGGTTAAAACGGTTATTTTCTACAACTAATTGTGCATGCTTTTGTATGCTAAAGTAGGCCTTTATTGTTAGGTCTTTCATTTGGCATTTAAGGGCCATATTTTATCACAGATTTTTAAGCAGAGCTCTTAACTGAAGTCAAAGGGATATACATAATTCAATATTCCCAAAATGGCACAAAATTATAACATGTTATAGTACCCACTAGTAGCAAATACTCATTTCCATTTTAATGCTCTCTTTTCCAACTGCTTTTCCAACTGATAATTTTCTCAAAAGAATTCCATTAAAGACAAACATATATTTTGAAAGTTAGAGCTGGTTCCAACATTTCTGAGTTATTGTGTTTGTTACAAGTTACTAAAGTCTATATAGAGGAGCAATATTTTAAGAAATCAGGGTGTTCTTAAATGACATAATACACTTACTTGTAGTAACTATATATTTGTAATACAAATCTGGCTACAAATATTATTTTTTTAGCTATTTTTTCTACATTACCAAACGCTAATAGAGACCTACAGAAAATAAACGTACCTGTATCAGACTTTCCCAAGTAACAGTGTATATCACAATGTGCTACGGCTTCAAACTGAAGATCCCCCTGCTGAAAATCAATGATTGAATATCTGACAAAAGAAACACTTTACATAAAAGAAACCTAGCCACATTTAACCAATGAACATTACAAACTTTAATCAATCACAATTTATTCAAGAACAGTAAGCATGATGGGTGGATGATATGCTGCTTCATGATTCTACATGCACAGAGCCTGGATTGAGCTTCCTTCCTATTTCTTATTCTACTATTCCAAAAAGTTTCATACAGGTTGGACCTTCCTAGTCTGGCACCCTCAGGACTTTACTGGTCCCAAATAAGGGAGCAACCTTAGCCAGGGGAAGTCACCAGTCGGCCCTTCCCATAGCCAACCCAGCATGGCTCCTAGCTTCGCTGCATCCAGTTGCCGGCCATTAGCCCAGCCCCACTGCCCAACACTGTCCCCATTGCCACGAACTGGCCTCGCTGATAGCCACCAGGCCTGTTGCTGCTGGCATAGCAGGGCTCCTGTCAGGGCTGCCAGCCACCAGGGTTCTCTGGTCAAAGAATATCCGTGCCAAACCAGAGATTCCCAGTTTTCCGAGGTTCAACCTGTACCTATGAATTGACATTCCTAGACTCTAGCAACAATAAGATCTAAAAAACCTAGAACCTTAATTATACTCCTTTGTGAATTTGCATTATTATACAATCTTTAATTATATGAGCACGTACTATTTTGCCACTGGGCCCTTTCTTGGTTCAGTGCATAAGATGGACGTATTAGGGAAAGTAGTAAGCTTACACAGTGAACAGTACATCTATAATTTCCCCACTTTAGAGTGTTTGGCTTTGCAAGCTAAATAACGTTTCCATAGTTTTTTGTATGTAATACACATACAAGTCAGTGGAATACAATACCTTGGATAGTGTTGAATAAATCCGTAGAGGTATCGCAAACGTGACTCCTACATTTGTGGCCAAAAATACACTGGAAAATATATTTATTACAGTGTCTTTGATACTAAGCTTCAAAGAAAATACATTCCAACAGCCTGGAGGTAGAGTCAAGGGTTCAGTGAAATTCAGAATCTAGAAAGAAAATCATCATATCAAATTGGCCAAAAATTGTTTTTATCTAAACTGCAAGATTTAAGCATACTTTTGGATATGAATTATATACTTGTAAGGTGACATCTGCTTCTAATTTGACCTTCTTCTATCATGAAATACTTAATTCCTATACAGGGGTGGCCCGTGAGCCTAGGTGAGCTAGGCAGCTGCCTAGGGCGCTGCTGGCCTGGGCACCCTGTGATCATGTCACGGCCATTGACAACCGTGCAGGCAGGGGCGCTGATTGCGCCGCCCCACCTAGGGGGCGCCAGCTGCTGCAGCCGGCCTTGGGCCACTCCTGCTCCTATATATACACATACGTAGGTACTGGACATGAGGGTAAACTATCAGCACACTACAATATAGCTTTTTAAAATACAACTGCATTTGATTTCTAAAAGTTCTGCGTACATGCATTTGTACACCTAATTTATCTCTGTAACTATACTGATTGCACATATGACTCTGTAGCCACAATTTGCTCAAACATATATTAAAATACCATGACATCAAATAATGGATACTGACAGCCTACCACTCTGGGGCCTGGTAGTACAAGGCTATGTGCTTTTCTCTGCCCCAGAATTCAGCATGAATTGAGAACATTCAGCTCTGCAAAGAACCAACTCAAAGGACTGAGTCCTTTTAAATTAAGGAAAAGACATTACAGGATTCTAAAATAAAACTTACCTTTAAAAGGTTCTTAGTCTCTCTGGCTACAAAGACATCATTTAGTTCAATGCTAAATTCAAAATTGTTTGTAAACCATATAGACCAAAATCCTGAAGCATTGTGATGTGGCTCTATGTGAAATAGTGCTGCAGAAGGATCAATGCCGAAATACCTGTAGGGAAACAGAGAAAAAATGCAAGGGTCCTTGAACGTGCAAGCAATTCACACTGAGACTCATGAAAGTATTACTGTTGGGCAATGATCGTTTCTAAGGACTCTGGAAGAACACATTATTTTATTAAAAATGAAGTTAAAATCAGATGACAAAGTGTAACTGGAAGAGGGATGGATAGCTAGTCATGCTATTTTACAATACAATGCTACCTAATGCTTTCCCTGTTATTTTGTGGTAGCTGAGTGAAGGCTAGATAAAAAAAGGCTACTCACCTGCTGCAGTAACTGAGGTTCTTTGAGATGGTTGTTCCTCTGGGTGCTCCACCTTTGGTGTCTGAGCACCGCTGCGCTTCTAATCAGAGAATTTAAGTAGCAGTGCCCCGGCTGTCTGTGCACATTGAAGCAGCCGGCGCGTGCTGTTTGGAACAGCTACTCTGCATGCGCACTCAATCGTTCGTTCTTTTCTTCCTCTGTCCCAGACACAGAGGATTCCGAAGCAGAGGAGAGGAAAGGTGGGTGGTGGAGTGCCCAAAGGGACAACCATCTCGAAAAACCTCAGTTACTGCACCAGGTAAGTAACCATCTTTTCTTCTTCTTCTTGGAGGAGTGTCCCTGTGGGTGCACCACCATAGGTGATTGTGCAGAGATAATCGTGCTTGGTGGAGGGAGCTTTGGGAGACCTGAATTGGTTACAGCAAGTACTGTTAAGCCAAACTGAGCGTCGGAGGTAGAATAGATCTGGATGGCATCGTGGTTGATAAATGTATGTCCCAAAGCCCAGGTAGCAGCTCTATATAATTTCTCTATCCGTATGTCTAGAGGAAAGCCATGGATGCCGCCACTGCTCTTGTGGAATGGGCCTGTATGGTTGCAGGGGGCTCCTGTTGGAATGTGTTATACGTGAGATGTATGTATCCTGAGATCCATCTGGATAGTCTCTGTTTTGAAATAGCAAGACCCTGAGACCTCTCTGTGGTTGAGATGAAGAACCTTGGAGACTTGCGGAAGGGTTTTGTGCATTGTAGGTATGAGGCAACTGCTCTACAGACATCTAAGATATGCAAGATTGCTTCCCTGCTGTCCTTATGAGGTTTAGAATAGAAGATGGGTAGGGCAATACGACAACAAGTGCTGACCACACTAGAATAGGCGTAGACAAGTGTCTGACCAGACATTAGCCCCACAACCATCCACTTAACATAAACGTGTTGTTGGTTAAAACGGCGTTGGTCTGCGTGTAAATGACCTTCCATGCTTTCTTTTTGTGACAGAGATGTGGATACCAAGTGTCTTACGTGTTGCTCGTGAGTCCTTCAAAGTGTGGAGTGAGGTATCGGTGGACTAGGCGAAAAGTGTAGTGCCCTCAAAAGGCAGATCTTCGGCTGTGGACTGCACCTCTCTGCAGCCATGAGGACCGTCTCATCACTACAGCAGATGAAATTGATCTAGCCACTGTGTCAGCCTGAATCTAATGAGCCCTACAGAGCTGTTTGGGAGATGAGAGCACCTTCACTGATACTTGATTTAAACTGCTCTCTTTTGTTGTCTTGGAGGAATCCAATAAAGGTTGTCAACTGGTGAAAAATGTTGTGGGTGTATTTCACCAGAAGCACTGTATAATTGCAGACTCTGAGCTGTAGGCTGGCTGAAGAGTACACCTTCCTCCCAAACAAGTCCAATCTTCTCCAATCTTTGTCATAAAGTGTTGGGTAGGCTGTTTGCTGCCCACCCCACTAGTTAACAGCCTCAACCACCAGAGAATTTAGGGTGGGATGAGAGAATAAGAAGTCTGCCCCTTTGGGGGGCTATAGGTAATACTTTCTGTCTGATGCATGTCTGGAGTATTGTGGCTGGCGTTTGACAAATGCAAACGGCAGCCACAGTACCCCCCCCCCCCCCCCCCCCGACATGCAAGAGGTCAGACAAAAAGTACTACATAGCCCCCAAAGGGGCAGACATAGTTGGTAGAGGCACCAGTACCAGGGTGATTTGTGTCAATGTAGGCTGAGCTGCTGGTGCTGAATGCTTAGCACGCACTGGCAGTGCCACTTGTTTAGTATGCACTGAGGGTGCCAGATGTTTCGGTGGCACTGTTGGTGCTGTGGGAGGAGGAATGATAGTGCTTGGTGCTGATGCTGAGCATGGCCTAGTCAGTGCCGCAGTTGATGCTAGCGGTGCTTGGCTGGTGCCGACATAAAAGGCTTTCGCTTTGCTTCCGTCAGTGCCTTAGAGAGGATCAAGCGTCCTCCTTAGAGTCTCGGCACATGTCAGTGCTGGACTTGCCCGCTGCTTCCTTTTCCAGTGCAGCCGGTGCAGGGACAGCTTTCTTTTGCAGAGAGCGTTTCCTCAAGGTGGGCTCAGCCCCTGGAGAGGAATGGGATTTCTTTTTGGGCACTTAAGCCCTATCAGAGTCCTTGGGGCTCAACCTTGTGAGAGCTGCTCTCTCAGAGACAGTTGCCTGGGTCAGCGTGCTCCAGGTCAGAAGCGGGTCAGACTGTTTTCTCTTGGAGCATCATTTTCCCTGGTCCTTGACATGAGTTTCTTGGAGAGGGGCACTGAGAGGTAGAGTGCTCCTCACCCAAGCAGCGGACATCCTGGGAATGACCATCTGAGACAGGAATGGACAGCCTTCAGATTCTATAGCTTTTAAACCCAGGAGAACCGGGCATGTCCCAAAAAAGCAGTTACTGCAATGGAGGAACCTTAAAAGCTTAGAACTAGAAATAACTGACTCTAGCTGTCCTACGAAAAAAAATATTTGTTTTAAACAACTACACTACCAACTATGAACTGTTAAACTGAGAGAAAACACTGAACTGCTATTAATAACTATCTAAAATGCTAACACTAACTGACACTTGAGGGTGACTGCGGGTAGAGAAGGGACGGTTGGCTGCGCATGCAGAGTAGCCATTTCAAATGACATGCGCCAGCTGTTCTGCGTGCACAGCTGATTGAGGGCACTCCTACCTAAATTCTCCAATTAGAAGTGCAGTGGTGCACAGACACCTAAGGTGAAGCACTCACAGGGACACTCCTCAAAGAAGAATGTTTAATTACCCATTTTTCATTTCACCACCGTTCCTATGAAGGAAAAAAATGATCTCAGATTCTAAATAAGGTCTATGTGACCTTAATTGTTTATATATTATTTCAACTAAATCTTGACGGCTTATGTGTATGAAATATAAAACAATTATATGAAATGCCATGGGATTTTGTTTTGTTGAAAGACACAGCAACAATATGCAGGATTCCATTCTCATGTGCTTAGCACCATGAAGTAAGAAAATTAGTGTGCTTTCACTCTATAGAATCGGAATACATTTTACAGTTTCCTTACAATTTCAGTGAATGTTTAAAAATTCCTACCATCAACCTACCCTTCCATCACAGGATGGGAAAGACATGCTTTTAGTGTTGTGGTGCCTTCTAATGCGTTCATCTTCACATCACCAGCATAATGGATTTCATTGTCACATGATGCAACTGCATTCAGGAAAAGAATGCACATATATACTTGAATAAAATCTTTTTAATAATAATGCTTTTCATATGAAGATTTCAAAGAGCCTTTAAAGGAAAGTTAGTACCAACATCTTCATTTTACTGAGAGCAAAATCATCAATGACCTCATCCCCTATTCTGATTTTTAGATGTGCTAAATATCGACTTAGATGGGATTTATGGGTGCTCTGCACTTCAGAAAAATCACACCGTAAAAACAACTTGTCTCCTGAATCCGAGTCTGCTACCCTAGCTACTGAACTAAGCTTCTACTCTTAATACATAAAAGCAATGCCTAAGCAAATAACAAACTCACTCTTCTTCTCTACTGCCTTCTTTGCTTTCTCTTTCTAAGGAAGATGAGTCCCACACACCCATTAGGAGGTATACTCTTTCAGAAACAAAATACGTTTTCTCTGTCACCATTCCCAAAACAGATAGACGGAAAAAATAAAACACATGGTCTTGTAAGAAGAGGAAAGAGGAAAGAATTTGAAAGCACTGATCAGAAGGGTGAAAGCATAGCAAAAATGTGCAGCACACCACAGAGTATATAAGTGACAAAGTTTGCATGACAACAGTGACCCGGGCAGAGGAAACTAAATAAAAATTTCAGTAATATACCATCATCAACATGGTCTAGTAGCAAGAGAACAGAGAACAACTTCTAAATGTTACCCTAGCTCTTCCACAAACATGTTTTTGTCTTAAGCAATTCACTAAAACCATCCTTACAAAACATGCCAAAAAAATTAACCACCCAAGCACAAACGTGTACTATTCAGTTGATCTGAAATAATAATTTAAAGGATTAAAGGGAATCTAAAAGTTACACGCAATAAATGTATTTATTTTCAAATCAGCTGACAATCTTATTGTCACCTACTTTCCTTTCTTATTAATATGGCCTGTATTGAATCTTAAGATCCAGGATTCGGGGTGAGGGTGGGGCTAGAGGTGGGGTGTGTGTGTCTATAAAACTGGATGGAAATGAAATAAGCACAGAGAATTCTTCCTTCTCTTAACCCAGTATGTTTTAAGAGAGCAAAGTTGCATAGAGAACTTGGTCATGATCCCTTTCAAAGTACCTTATGCTGTTGACAAAAAGGTAAATATGTACCCCATATAATCATATTATATACACAAAATATATATACTGTACCTTTACAAACAATGGAAGCAACTTTTGTAAAATTTGTGGTTGAAGAAGGAAGTAGTATTGGCTCAAACCTCACAGATGATGTATCTTTTTGTGAGAAACGTTGTATGTCCTGCATCAAAATGATATATTACTAATCCCTGTAGCACTATTACCAGTATTATTATAATTTTAGTATTTGTTTAGTTCATCTTCATGACAAACTTAGAAGGAACTGTCATCTGTCATATCTGATAAACAATTTTGTGATTTTTAATTAGGTTACCGGGTTCATTAAAGTCATTAACTGATCTGTAGCTTACAAATATACAAATTCTGTTGGATATATGTTAAAATTTAATTATGTTAAATTCATCTTAAAATAAAGAAGTGGGCTACTTTGGCAACAGCAAAAGTAAGTAGTCAAACTAGTTAATATCCTAATGAAATTCAACATCCCTGAATACGATAGCATGAAAAAAAAAACCCCCACAATTACCTGTATACGTAAAATGCTGTTCCCTGAATGCAATACATACATGTTTACTGTGGAATCATCTGTCCAAAAAAAGAACATCCAGATAAGTACCAAAGATCAAAGTACCACTGCTTTGTCAGACATTAATATGAGAAACAATATCTAACATATCTAATAATTCCGTATGAAAAAACGTACCATGTAAAAATAAGAAGTTAATCACACATCGGGCCTGACTCCTCTCTCACCATTTTATGCTGCTGTAAATCCACCATGCCATATCTTTGGCCCAAATTCTGGTGCCAAAAATTAGCTGGGAAGCTGGCATAATTACCAGCTCCTAAATCTGCAGCTGGCACACAATCCTATGCACAGAGCCAGCATAGCCTCCCTTTGTCCAGGCCATGGTATAGTGTAGCCCATAGGAATAGGTATTTGCTAAGTAAGACTTAAGTATAAGCAAAAGCAGAACCATTACAAAGCTTGTAAATCAATAGCTTAGGTAAACAAAGCATAAGGCCCAAAAGCCTTAGCATATGCAATTAACCAGGAGTAACCCGAGATTAGAAAAGATAAAAGACAGAATGCTCTATGAACTAAACTTCAGACATGTAGCCACAAGGTAACAGTTTATACCAGCTTGGGATATTTTAAGTTGGGTACATCAGCAGAGGTCTAACCACAAGAGTATAACACTAGCTAACAAGCTGCAGGTAAGCAGGTTAGTAATCTATGTGGGTATGTCTACACTACCACCCTAGTTCGAACTAGGATGGTAATGTAGTCAACCGGAGTTGCAAATGAAGCCCGGGATTTGAATTTCCCAGGCTTCACTTGCATGTTGCCGGGCGCCGCCATTTTTAAATGTCCGCTAGTTCGGACTCCGTGCCCCGCGGCTACACGCGGCACGAACTAGGTAGTTCGGACTAGGCTTCCTAATCCGAACTACCGTTACTCCTTGTGGAACGTGGAACGAGGAGTAACGGTAGTTCGGAATAGGAAGCCTAGTCCGAACTACCTAGTTAGTGCCGCGTGTAGCCGCGGGGCACGGAGTCCGAATTAGCGGACATTTAAAAATGGCGGCGCCCGGCAACATGCAAGTGAAGCCTGGGAAATTCAAATCCCGGGCTTCATTTGCAACTCCGGTTGACTACATTACCACCCTAGTTCGAACTAGGGTGGTAGTGTAGACATACTCTGAGAGAAAGGAACTGCAACATTAGCAGGGTGAGGAAATATAAATAAGGAAAACGTACAGTGGCATCAACTACACATAAAAGTTGCATCCTGGCCAGTGTTCCCTCTAAGTACGAGGCAGCACACCATCACAAGTGATCTATCAGCCCCACCCAGTCAGTCAGATCCATGCACGGAGCCTTGAGCTTCTGACTGGGCAGAGCTGATTGTGAAGCTGTGCTGCTGTGCACTTTAGAGGGAAGACTGATCCTGGCCTGTGTAGGAGATGTAGCTCTTGAGAGACTCCAAGCTGGAGTCCCCGGGGGCAGGGCTGGAATCCAGTGAGCACCCTGACATCCTGCGCTGATGCCTGTTTATTAGAGGCAGCAGCATAGGACAGCAGGCATCATGGGGTGGCAGGAAGGAGCCGGTACAGGAGGAGAGCCAGTTTAAAAACAAGCTCCCAGTATAGTCTGGCTGTTTACACACCCCATGTTGCTGTCTCTGATACAGCGTGAGGTGGCAGCAGTCCCTGTCTGCAGGGATCCGAGCTCCCCGTGGACAGAGGCTGGTCTAGAGCTCCAAACCCCCCCCCCCCCCCCGCACGGACAGGGGCTGCTACCAGGGAGGAAGGGAGACAAGCGACACCGTGGAGCTGGTGCTGGGGCTTTTAATCCATCTCCCCCCAACACCAGCTCCTGCCCACCCCCCTCAGTGCCTCCGGATGGAGCAGCAAGGGGTGGGAGCAGGCAGGTCCACAGAGCCAGCACACACAGGGAGCCAGCTTCGTATCAGCTCCAGCCTGCCCCCCTCACCCTTGGTGCTGCTGCCTCCCTGTCAGAGGCAGTAGCTTGAGGGCTGGAGGGGGGCAGACGGCTCTGGTATTCGTGGGGTGCCTGCTTAAAGTCAGCTCCTCACAGGCATCAGCTCCCGCTCCCCCCCACTCCTTGCTGCCTCTGTATCAGAGGCAGCGGGGGACAGTGTGTGCAGTTGGTAAGATTAACCGAAAACTAAGGCTTATCAGTTAATCATGTAGTGGTCTACACATTGACATTCCTAGTAAGTAAATGGATTCTCAGAGAGAGATTCCATATTATCTCTATCCACCATCCTAGGTTGGAGTGTTTGTAACTCTTCTCACTGTGTTAATAAAACTATTACAAACACAGAAGGTTCTTCCTATGTGTAAGTGCTGTAACCATGCCTACTGGGGTCCCCAATAGCATTGTAATTTTAAAATAATGGGCATAATCTTGGAACAAGGAACTGTGAATGTTAACTGTGAATTTTTAAGTAGTAATGCAAAGGATTAATACATAATCAATAGTTCATCAAACAATAGGAAGTATGGCTACAGGAGAGGGGTGTTGCTAAAACAGTACTAAAGTACTGTAGGGTCCACGATCAGGAGTCGCAAATGTATTACAAAGCCTCCTTTGCACGCACACATGTGTCCAAACACCCCAAATTTGCAGGCCATAGAACACACGATCTGGCTTACTGACTTCTCAATTCACTTGGGTGCAGTGAAAAGAGATTTAATCTCCTAGTCTCTCTCTCACATAAACAAAGAAAACAATCATCATCTGATGTTGCAAAGCTGCCCACTAAAGATCTAAAATTTCCCACTGCCAGCATCATAAAAGGGTTCTGACAGGCCTTTACTCTAGTATACACGGATTTATGTTTTGCATTATATTGAAGAAGTGTGTAGTTTTTTTAAAATGTGTTTCTACCATCTGACTCATTAAAAATGTTGTAACCACACCCCTGCACAGATGTGAATATTTATCCACATTTGCAAGAATAAGTACGCTCCCCATAACTCTATTCAACAAAAAACTGACATGTGATATGAGAGAAAATAGATTTCCTGTGGCTATATCAGCTCTGTCAGTCAAATGTTAAATAACACTCCACTCAACTACCAACCCTCCCAACCACAGAGCAGTCTCTGGAAGAATGATAAATGTGTTTTGCACCCAAGTCTTGAATTGGAGTTCTCAAAAGGCAGAAAGGTCATCAAGACCTTTAAAAGGTAAATTCTATGTGGTAAAAATGATAACTGAATCATTTATCCATTTTCACGAGCCTTTTTTCCTTCAATCAGACAGTACAATTAAAAATATATTTTTGTTCTGATGTTCCAAAAAAACCCTAAATGATTATAAAGGTAATACTGTGCTATAAATAATTAAAAGTCAAGGATATCTCCTCCTCCCTTACATGGAGAGAAAAATTACCTATTTACCCAATAAATGTATGACTGAAAAAAAATGTAGAGTAGATAGTTGTTTCGCGTGTGGAATTCTAGCCTCCAAAAATGATGGCATGAAGATTCTTTGAAGTATATTATTACAATAATCTCCACACTGCCTGTTCTTTCTAGGTCCTGATTTCTTTGCAGGTCTAGTTCGATTAATTTAATTTCTTGAAAATAACAATACAGGTTGATCCCCTCTAAACTGGGACTCTCTGGTCTGTCAACATCCATGATCCAAGCACAGATGTTCCTTGACAAGAGAGTCCCTGTGGAGGGCTGGAGGCAGGAGCCCTGCTGGGGCTGGGAGCTCATACAGGACTGGCTGCAGAGGAGCCGGCAGCCAAGAGCCCAGCCACAGGAGTCAAGTCCGGCCACTGGTAGGGCGGCCAGAGCACCAGCAGGCTCCAGTGAAGCAGTGAGCTGCCATGGCAGTGCTGGTAACCCAACCTGCAGGGCAGCGGTATACCATGGTGGGGCCAGGAGCCCAGTGGGGCCGGCAGGGCAAAGAGGTTAGCAGCAGGTGGGGAGCCAGCCAACTGTACTATAGTTTTCACCAATTACACTTTTGCTGAAAGAGGAAAACAAAAGCAATCACCAACACCACACATTTTGTGTTATTTCAACAGACAGCTAAGCAAACAATATTTCTATTTTTTACAGAAATCTTAAGGGAAAGGGAAAAGAGCATAACAGATGTCATTTACAACTGCAGATGGTTGCTACTTATTTCAGTAAGAAACACCACCACAGTAACTGCATTAAACACAAAACATCCAACAGCATCACTTTACCAATCCGGCCTTCTCATCAAATAGCAATATAAAAAGGGTGTATCTGAGATCAGTATATTTTTCAATACACCATTCTGAAAATTGTATAAAAAGCAATTTCTGCGAAAATTAACAGTCACAATTTGGACTTACTTGAGGTCTCTGTTTTGTCCATTGTTACGTAAACTACAAAAAGATTCTCCAGTAAGTACTGTCTGTGATCCACAAATTCTTGGTGTGAATGTTCCATTCTGAGTACTAAGCTCATTTCTAGCAGCATTGGATCATCAGATATAAAACAGCAACTCTGGGGGAAAAAAGGAGGGGAAATTTAATAAAATAATGTGAATTAAAAAAAAAAACACACTGAACTGATGGTCTCAGCCAATTTCTAATGGACAAAGGTCCCCATCACAAAGGTGCCGATCACAGGGCAATAATTAGAACTTTGGACAGAATTCTCAGCAGAGGGCCGCACAGATACAGAGAGCACATTCCACTCCAATAAGCATGTTAGGGTGCAACATGGGAAAGCCTCTCCTGTCAATTTTGAACCACCTTCTGGATTAATGGAAGGCTGTAGTCTCCTGGGGGCATTCTGCAAGCACTCAGTTGACACACAAAAAGTAAAACCACAGTCCTGGTCCAAGACTTGGATTTCAAGGTCCTAGCATAAGACAAGTAATACATAATAAAAAGCATTCAAATGACACTAAAGGTTAAGCCTCAAAAGAATCCCAACGCAACAGGAAATGTAAAACATTTTCATTTGTGAAGTCCTTCACTCTGAATAAGGTGGGGAACCTTCACATTGGGCAACAGTGTCCAATCACCGGGACTGACAGAAAGAGTGCCCAGCTGACCTTAAAGAGCTTGGTGAGGTATTAAGTAAGAGAAGCAATCTGGATCTCGGACTTCTCACAGCCTTGTGGATCACCACATTTGGAGATGGACCCACAAGTGAACCAGGAGCCAGTGCAGAGATCTGAGCACAGGTGTTATGCGTTCTTCACATTCCAGCTACATTCTGCACGATCTGTTTCTTCTATGTGAACTTCAGAGGTAGCAGTAATTCGAATGCATTACAGTACAGTAGTCAAGTGTTGAGAGGAGAACGAAGGTGATGACTATTACAATATTTGTAATAAAGAGAAATGGCTGCAGTCTCTCGGACAGCCATAGCTGTTGAAAGGTGTCACTGACAACTATTGAGAGTCGAGGGGGTCTTCTCAGATAACAAGACTGTGAACCAATGCTGATTTACTACATAAGCATATATAATAAAATAGAATTTAATAACAGACCTGAGGCTTTCACTACCTCCATAGCTGAGAAAAGTCTCTCAATGGGCGATGTGATATTAATGTGATTTCCCTACAAAAGGCAGTTCCTAGGCAACAGAATTTGTTGTTTCTTAAGCAATGAACTTGCTTTCCCTTAGTCGTACTTTGTAGTAAGGGTATGTTTCAAAGCCCTTTGAAAATAGGGCATAGGCTGTCTAGATAGCAGCTGCTTATTTAACTGTTTGTTTTTTTTAATTCGAGCAGGTCAAAAATGGTGAACAAAATAATTGGGGGGGGCCGCTGAAATTTGAGTTGTTTCAAAATTTTGAACGGCTCTATTTATTCTATTTAAGGTGCTTAAAACCTGTAGTTCTCTGATTTTCTCTTCAGCATATTTAAAAGTATTCATCAGAATATACTTTATATAATGTTAGAGTTTTCCTTTAAGATAAAATGTTTACTATGGGAACAAAGGTAGACACATTTTTATACCTAAAACCTAGGTCAATGTTCCATGAAAGTAAAATGTACATGATATACCTTAAGTTGCTGGCACACATTGTTATGTAAACTGCATTCAAGATGAACTTTTAAGAGACTGGTATTTGTAGTTTCTGCCTAGAAAAAGTAAAAATAAAGACAACAGATGAAAGAGTGATTTAACAGATTCCATCCAGACAAATCTGGCCCAAAGTTTACATTTTGTAAGGCCAATAAAACTATTCACATTACATTTCTATTGAGATACCAAAAGATACGGTATTTTTTCTCCAGAACGTAGGCTTCTGAAAGCCAAACTTTTCCAAAAAATCTAACATTTTCATTTGTTTTTTTTAAAGCATAAATCTAAAACACTGATTACATGCAATATATGCCACCCAAAAACTGCACTACTGAGAACTCTAAGTGAAAACGCACTATAAATGAATGTGAAGTTGACTTCATTATTTTCATTTTACTAGCTGAAGGAAACACAAAAGGCAAACCAACAATACAGTGAAAAAAATGGCAATGTAGTCATTTTCGTTCCTTTTCAATACAATGTACTGTCTGACAGGAACATCATCAAAGAGATAAATTAAAAAATAGTAATTTGATTACTCTTTTGGGATTATACGGAAGCCAACGCTCACTGCTCAATGATGAGGATCTTATTCACATCAAACAATTATTCATCATCATCATCAAACATTTTATACAGCAGCAATACATGATGTACTCTTACAAATCTTATGTTCCTACCCAATTTTCTCCTACAATGTCTTTTTATATACAGTTAAGGCTTACTTCCTTTGTTTTCCTGTATAAGTTCTTTGCTGTTTGTACAATGAAAAACTGCTGCTAGGTCAAATTTGTGGTTAGATTTCCTGAATGCAGCCCTGATGTTCAGGCCTCACATCAAGACAAAGAAATAAAATAACACAACACCACAAAAATTATTTGTTGCTTCACCTTTTTATTGATTTGAAAGAGGAAATGAATATCATAGAATCATAGAATAATAGGACTGGAAGGGACCTCGAGAGGTCATCGAGTCCAGCCCCCCGCCCTCAAGGCAGGACCAAGCTCCACCTACACCATCCCTGACAGATGTCTATCTAACCTGTTCTTAAATATCTCCAGAGAGGGAGATTCCACCACCTCCCTTGGCAATTTATTCCAATATTTGACCACCCTGACAGTTAGGAATATGTTTGTCAGCTTGTAAAATATTTATGCAGTATCACTGTCTAAAACCAGACATAATGCATTTTAGCTACATTAAAGATTGTCTTAGTTTGTCATACCATCCATAATAATTCTGCGCTTCCCTTGATCGGTGATTGCCAATCATGCCAAATTACATGGATGATTTTTGGACTAATTTAAAATCACAGTCAATTGTTCATTTGTGACTTCACTCAAATTTGAATCAGCAGCTTCAAAGGTGCAAGAAGCCAGTGAAATCCACTAATCCATTTCCTTTAAAAAAGCTGAAATAATTTGAAGTTGAAAGAATCAGAACTGAGAACGAAATGTTAAAAGATGTTATAACGTAATGCATACTTTATCTCTGATGAGTTTTTGTATATAAACGTCACAAGAAATCTATTCCATTATTTGCTCAGGGAAGAGAGGTGCATTTAAAATCGTGAAAGAAACACAATCATGAGGAGACACTTTGAAGTCTTTTTCTACAGTTAAGATGGTAGTGACTGTTTTATCGCATAGTCAAATCACCACTGCATAAAGCTTCTTTTATAATGTGATATGTGACTGCATAAGAGCACAACAAAAGAAAAAGTCAACATGATTTCTTTGATATTAACCCACTTAATATAGCAAAGATTGCAGAATCCCACAAGAGGGAGTTCTAACACCTCCAATGATTAAACACATAATTTAAAAAACAATTTAAAAAAGCTCTCTTTCTAGCATAGGCTCCCTTGAGGAATGGCAGTCTCAACTAATTCATCTTTTTGTTTTTTCTCAATTTCACTCTTTTTTGTCCTGATCAAATTATACAAGTAAATCAGGCACCAAAAACCAAGATGTACACCATTAATTAACCTCCCATAACTATTACTGCAATAGATTGTAATGGACTGATCAATTGTGGAGCCTCTGACAGTCTATTTCAGTCTCAGGCCAGGGCTGCCAATCCTCACGGTTTAGCAAAAAGTCTGACGGCTTTGGACTTCAACTCTCGGAGGCTCCTGCAGCCTACAGGTACGTCTACATTACACCCAAAGCTCGAAATAAGCTACGCAAATATTTAGAGTCAACTTTGAAATAGCTTATTTTGAAATTTGGCACTGTCCACGCAGAAATTATTTAGAAATAAATCGCTATTCCGAAACGTTCCTTACTCCTCGTGGAACAAGGTTTACAAGGATGTTGGAATAGCAAGCCAGTTATATTTTGAAATAACGGGCTTGCTCTAAAGACATGGAATAGCTATTTCGGGATACATTGGGTATCCCAAAAAAGCTCCGAAGCATAGATGGAGCCTCACTGGGCTATTGCTGCTAACAGTATGGAGGCACAGAGGGGCTAAGGCAGGCCCCTTCCTTGCCCTGGCCTCGTACTGTTCCCAGAAGTGGCAAGCATGTTCCTGTGGCCCCTCGGAGTCTCTGCACACTGCTCTTGTCTGCAGACACCACCTCTGCAGCCCCCTTGTGCATGCAAACTCCCTACCCCAAGCTCAGCCCAGAACCCTTCCCACACCCCAACCCAAATTACCATGCAAAGTGACACTGAGCCGAAAGCCAGATCAAGAAATAGCGATTATAGGGGCCTCAAACTGTCCTGTGCTTTAAAAGTAAAAGCTTACTTTGGTTCCACCTATCTGTGTCAGTGCGCCTTCTCACAAATGAAGATGATCAAATCCAAGTATCACACCCACCTGCTCATCTGCAGGACTTCATTTAATTAATTATTTCAAATCACAACCTGCCTTTCAAGACACTGGCAGGCAACGTACAGTCACAAGTGCCACACTGAGACTCCGTAAATATGGAAAATGTATAATTATGTCTATCAAGGATTTGATCTCAGCTTTATATAACAAACTGTTATTTCTGCATTTTCTTTGAGGCAGATCCTGGATTGCACTTAAATTCAAAAAGTGATCTTGTGTTTAAAAAGGTTGGAGACTACTGTATGACTGGCAGTGGGCTTATGTGAGAAGACATTTACAAGTCAAGAAATTGGTCTGATAAACCTTTTCCAATGTAGATTTCCCTTCTGAATCTTCCTGGGGAGAATTTTTCCCCCCACTAGCCTACACCACTACTTCATGCATTCTTTTTCTTTGCTCAGAGTGCTTGGTCAGTTAAGATGCATTCATATTTTCTCTAGATAAAGGTCAACCAACTGTAATACTCTGACTTAAGTTTTTCTATAGTTTTGTTAGAACCACTTCTCTCTCTACTTGGAGCAAAGAGCATTTTATGTCTCAGTCTTATACCTTTGCTTCACAGTTTAGCCCTCTCTGTTATTTTGGAGGTTTCTCATGTCATGCTCCATGTCTCTTTCCCATTATATATCAAATGTGATTTAATTTCTAGAATGAAGTTTTCTGTAAGCCCATAAATCAGGGACTAGGTGATGAAGTGAGTATTACGAAAGCCCTACATGCTTTAAGAAACATTTATCCTTAATAGGAGTAGGATTCAAAAGATGAATTATAATTGTCCCAGATTTCTTGACTTGTCAATGGAATGTTGACTTGTCAATGGAATTTTATATCTGGCTCCACTTTTACATATGAATTTCATGCCATCCAATCTAGATTTTAAATGCCTTGGAACAGAGAATTCCCGCTATCCTTTTGTAGCCCACAATTGCTAGGAGCTCAGTAGTCAAGTAGCCCCGTTTGGTGCATCAGTCAACCAATCCCAATTATAATGGTTTTGAATGCTGGAATTTGGTATTTTAAATGAGTGAAGCTATTACTTAAAAAAAAAAGAAAAAAGAAAGAAAGAAAAATTCCAAAATATAGCTGTATTTTTTGTTTATCTGCTCTCTACAGGGATTTTTTTAATGTACAAAGATAACTGCAGAGAAGAAAAGGTTCTTCATTCTGCTATGACAAACAATATACAGTGCCTGTCAAGACAATCCTCTTACATCAGGATTTGCCAAAGTCGAAACATTTTGTGGAAATGCTTCAATTTTCACAAAATTTTGTCAGAAGCCAGACAGGGTTCCAATGGAAACCTGTCTAGTTTCCTACCAGCATGCCTGCGTGGCCCCTGGGCAGCACACATGATGGGCAGCTGGAAGGTCCTAAAAATCCCAGCTCCAAAGCTTTTAGGCTCTTCAGCAGCCTGGACTCATGGGAAGCCTACCAGGATAGGTGCCTCAGAGTCAGGGCTCCTAGTAGGACTGGGTGGAAAACTGTAATTCCCTTTCATGGAGAATTCTGACATTTTTGGTTCGCTTTGTGAATTGAAATCAAATTTTGAAATCCTCCATTCAACTCCAACACACAAATATTAAAGGCCACACGGTCTTTAATAAAGGGCCATTTGAACACTGGTATATTTTGGAAATTCTAAGCTTCCTATTAGTTTGTAAAAATGTAATTAGACACAATTTATTCTCATTAACTTCTACGGGGGGAAGGGAAATTATGGATATTTGATGAAGCAGTTTGCTATTATGGACATTTTGTTTTACTCTAAATATTGTATTGAATATACGGGGATAGAAGATTACAAAAAAATTGTATAAGCAAGAAGCAACTAGTCTAATAATAATAATAATTTCCAACAACACCTTCAGTTTACTAAAAAAAGACATTTTTAATGGTAATATTAATAAGAACATAAGAACGGCCGTACTGAGTCAGACCAAAGGTCCATCTAGCCCAGTATCCTGTCTGCTGACAGTGGCCAGCACCAGGTGCCCCAGAGAGGGTGGACCGAAGACAATGATCAAGCGATTTGTCTCCTGCCATCCCTCTCCAGCCTCTGACAAACAGAGGCCAAGGACACCATTTTATCCCCTGGCTAATAGCCTTTTATGAACCTAACCTCCATGAAATTATCTAGCTTCTCTTTAAAATCTATTATAGTCCTAGCCTTCAGAGCCTCCTCTGGCAAGGAGTTCCACAGGTTGACTACACGCTGTGTGAAGAAGAACTTTCTTTTATTAGTTTTAAACCTGCTACCCATTAATTTCTTTTGGTGTCCTCTCGTTCTCCTATTTAGGGAACTAATAAATAATTTTTCTTTATCTGCCCTCTCCACACCACTCATGATTTTATATACCTCTGTCATATCCCCCCCTCAGTCTCCTCTTTTCTAAACTGAAAAGACCCAGTCACTTTAACCTCTCCTCATATGGGACCCGTTCCAAACCCCTAATCATTTTAGTTGCCCTTTTCTGAACCCTTTCCAAGGCCAATGGGAAGGTGGGAAAGGGGATAAAGAGAGAGGAAGAGATGTTCAGGGGTGGAGAGAGAGGAAGAATGCTGATGTACAAAGAGAAAAGAATAGAACTGAGTAAGAATAAAAATGATTACAAATCTTCAAGTGTCTTCTTGGTAAGCACCAAGCAGAGATGGTACAGAGAGAGAAACCTTTAAAGAAAGAGCAAGGGATTGGATCAACTCTCATAGGGTATGTCTACACTACCCCCCTAGTTCGAACTAGGGGGGTAATGTATGCATACCGAACTTGCTAATGAAGCCCGGGATTTGAATTTCCCAGGCTTCATTAGCATAAAGCCGGCGCCGCCATTTTTAAAAGCCGGCTAGTGCGAACCCCGTGCCGCGCGGCTACACGCGGCACGGACTAGATAGTTCGGATTAGGCTTCTAATCCGAACTATCTGTACGTCTCGTGGAACGAGGTGTACAGATAGTTCGGATTAGGAAGCCTAATCCGAACTATCTAGTCCGTGCCGCGTGTAGCCGCGCGGCACGGGGTTCGCACTAGCCGGCTTTTAAAAATGGCGGCGCGGCTTTATGCTAATGAAGCCCGGGAAATTCAAATCCGGGGCTTCATTAGCAAGTTCGGTATGCATACATTACCCCCCTAGTTCGAACTAGCGGGGTAGTGTAGACATACCCATAAAGGTTTACAGTTTCTACTTAAAATTATTATATTCTGATAATTCTGTAAAACAAACAAACAAAAATGAGCCGGGTGGTTCTGAGTAATAATAGTCACCTCAGTGAAGAATATGTTTCCCCATCCAAAGAAAGGATCAGACTGTTAGCTGGACAGCTTTCAAAATACTGATCAACCACCAGAGGGAATGTGTGCAGCTTGGGCATAATTTTCCTCTATGTCCACAACCCACCCTAGAGAGGTCCTCACTTAGACTCTGATTCTGCAAACATTTGCACAGAGATGTGCTTGCTGGATCAAGGCTATGCTGTTCAAACTCCCTCCCTCCAAGGCGTTTAGCTTTAATCATAAATAAAAACAATGCCATACAATAAGCTTCCTCTGTGAGCTTGGTTGCAACTGGGATTTTCCTTTAGGATATCCTCTATCTTAAATGCCTCATTCCATATTCCAAAAGAGATATCCCCCCTCTCTCATTTTATCCAACGTGGTGGTGTTAGCAAGCTATACGTGTCACAATAATTCAGCAGAATTTCTGCATCTTTCTCCAGTACGGGTGAACAGAAGAGCCCTGCCATCATGTTACATTCCTTCCCTCACACAAGCAAGGCTGAGAAATTGATTGCCTTTGGATTCCCCAATCCATCCTCACAGGACATACCTTCTGAAGTATTATGCTCCTGCCAGTACTGGATCCTGCCTGCATGCAGTGTTTCCTATGCCTCTGGTCCATCTCCTTCACCTTGAGGGTCATCAGGAGAGCAGGAAAGTACTACCACTCTTTTCCCAAGGCAAATGGACAAAATAATAAGCAAGACATACCTCCCTTTGTTCACTCATCCAACAACCATCTCTAATGTCATCCTCTGTACATTTGTAGAGTGCTGCCCACTATGGGGCAGCACAGATGACCCAAACCAGTTCTGCTGCCTGTAGTGGCTTAGTTGTGCCAAAACCCTTTTGCATGAACATGGGGGCAGAGCCTGAGTACAAGAGGCTGCTCGTTGCTCCTCCTTCTAATTTCACAACAACCAACCACCACCAGGGGGTCTGGGACCCTGTGACTATAGCCAGACCACATTGTCTCCCACTAACATAATCTATACAAGGAAACTGGAAATAATATAATAATAATATATAATAATATGGTCTTAGAAATAAAAGGTAATTAAGAAAGAGAAACACAAACAACATGTGCCACATAACAAGACCTGTCCATGTTTCATTTTTGTGTCAGGCAGAGGAAGGTCATATTTTTAGCCAATTAACTTTGACATTACCCCTTAAAGTTGTAGAAATACACAGCTGAGACAAGTATCAGAGGGGTAGCCGTGTTAGTCTGGATCTGCAAAAGTGACAAGGAGTCCTGTAGCACCTTATAGACTAACAGCTGTATTGGAGCATAAGCTTTCATGGGCAAAGACCCACTTCGTCAGATGCATCTGATGAAGTGGGTCTTTGCCCATGAAAGCTTATGCTCCAATACATCTGTTAGTCTATAAGGTGCTACAGGACTCCTTGTTGCTACAGCTGAGAAACACATTCTCCTGATCTCATTCTTTAAAAATAAACACAGAAGACGGCTAGTGCAGTTCAGTGGATATGATCCATTTTGTAATTGTTTTTGTCCATGAATAACAAAGCTTGTAAATCCATTTTTATTTGTCAATCACACACCCAGTCTCAACATATGCTCATAAAATCACTCCTCTCCCTCCCACAACTGCTATTCCCCAAATATCTGTTGGTTACAGTACGTACACCTAATTTCAGGGGCTCCCATTCCTCACTATGGGCTTCATTCAGAGCTCGCAGTAGACAAAGGGAAGATTCCCATCACTTCAAATGACTCTGGATCAGGGATATTTAAAAGAGGGTGACATGCACCTCTGGGGTTGACAACATTTTTGGAGACAATTTTCTATGGGATAAAATCCCAAAGAGTATATGTCCCTATCATGGGCAGATCTTGCCTAATTGCCTCTGACAGGTATTTGAGGAGTCTGGGGTTTGTTTGGTTTTTTTTTTTGGGGGGGGGGGTGAATGCTTTGGCAACACTCATATAGCTTGTCGTGCCAATAAAGGCTCACTGCATTTAATTTTGCTCACAGTCTAAAGCAGGACAGTGATATGATTCTAGGACTCCTGGATATTTACACAAAGAGATCAGCTTTAGTTAGCAGAACTTAAACAATATAGAACAAAACACTTACAACTTTGTACTATGTACAAGACAGACTCCAGAACACTCTAGTGACACAAAAGCATATTTCTGCACTACCATGCAGAGAGAATAATGATATACAGTAAACTTCCAATAATCCGGCACCTTTAGGACCCAGGGGGTGCCGGATTATCAGAAATGCTGGACTATCAGAAGGGGGGGCTATGAGGGGTCTAGCCGCAGACCCCTCATAGCCCCCCCTTCCGATAGTCCGGCTCTGCCCCAGGCATCCCTGATTCAGCCGCTGCTGGTCAGCTTCAGCAGCGGCTGAATCAGGGACGCCTGCAGCAAAGCAGCTGGAGTGCTGCCGGGTTAGTCCGGTAGCGCCGACCCTTGGCGTGGCGAGACCAACCCGGAAGCACCCCAGCTGCTCTTGGGGACGCCTGGGGCAGAGCAGCTGGGGTGCTGCCGGGTTGGTCCCGCAGCGCCACTCCTTGGCACTACTGGACCAACCCGGCAGCACCCCAGCTGCTCTGCCCCAGGCGTCCTGATTCAGCTGCTGCTGAAACTGATCAGCGGCTGACTCCAGGAAGCCCGAGGCAGAGCTGCTCTGCCTCGGGCTTCCTGGAGTCAGCCGCTGGTCAGTTTCAGCAGCAGCTGAATCAGGACGCCTGGGACAGAGCAGCTGGGGGGCTGCCGGATTGGTCTCACAGCGCCAAGGGTTGGCGCTACCAGACCAACCCGGCAGCACCCCAGCTGCTCTGTCCCACGTGTCCCCAAGTCAGCTGCTGCTGAAACTGATCAGGGGCTGATTCCAGGAAGCCCGAGGCAGAGCAACTCTGCCTCGGGCTTCCTGGAGTCAGCTGCTGATCAGTTTCAGCAGGGGCTGAATTGGGGGACAGCTGGGGTGCTGCCGGGTTGGTCCAGCAGCCCCTAGGGGCAGCACTATGGTACCTACCCGGCAGCACTCCAGCTGCTCTTCCCCCAGCTTCCCAGATGCAGCCGCTGGTCAGTTTTAGCAGCAGCTGAATCGAGGAAGCTGGGGGCAGAGCAGCTCCAATGGTCCGGCTGCCCGGAGCACTTCCGGGTTCCTGATGGTGCCGGATCATCAGGAGTGCCGGACCATCAGATGCTGGACCATCGGAGTTTTACTGTAGTACCAATCACAAACTTCTTTCCAGGGTAATGGAAAAAGGGAATTTTCCTCATTATAGAGTAATAAGGATGACTGTTGCTCCCCCAAATCCCTCTACACAGGAATACAGACAATAAAGAGGAACAGGAGAAAAGAACAATATTTCCCTCCTAAATTCTGACAATACCTGACATCAGCCAACTATTTAGAGGTGATGCTGAACAATGTTAAAAAATGTTCAAAACCAAAGTAGTGAAAAAGAAGCTCATTCTTGCCTCCTTCATGACACATTACTGAGATTAAAGAAGTCTTTGTTCTTTACAAGAACACGAGAGAAAACACTACAGAAAAATTAGAGAAGCAAAGCTCACTACTTAAAAAGAAAAATGTTGACAGAATATATGAAGAGACCAATGATTAGATCTGACAGAGAAAGAGGATTCTGTTTGAGGCAGAAAATAATTATAATGAGGCCTCACCTGCACATCTTACGGACAACTAATTTAAGTATCAAAATTTCAGGCATTTTGGAAGATTTCAAATACTTTTACAGGAAACAATTTATAACATAAAAATCCTTAACCATGAAAGCAAAAGGAATTGTGCTTATGACTCCTTTTTTGTTTTGATTTTTAATTACTTAAAAAGAGCTTTGAAAGGCTTTCCCTCCCCTTCTTTTTATTTTTACTATAAATTGAGATTCTGTCTAGCATAAAGACATATTAAAGCAACAACTGTAGAACTAACCAAACAATAATAGCACAAGTATAAAGAGTGTGAAAGTGGAGCAACTGAGTAGGGAAAGTATGTTTAGTTCAGGCTATTTAAAACTGTTTGTTTTTGTTAAACCTTGTTTAACATCAATGTTGGCCAGTTTACAACCACCATTCCTTTAATTGTAGTGGTTAGCTAATAAAGGCCCGTTTGTGACTTGCAAGAGGTCTTTAGCAAAACTAGGTAAGGTCAGAGTTCATATTCCTGATTTTTTAAGTAATAAGTGGGGAAAAAAATCTTTACATGGCAAAACCCCAATTTTTTAAAATAATCCTCTGCAGAACACTTTTGTGACTTGCAAGAGGTCTTTAGCAAAACTAGGTAAGGTCAGAGTTCATATTCCTGATTTTTTAAGTAATAAGTGGAGAAAAAATCTTTACATGGCAAAACCCCAATTTTTTAAAATAATCCTCTGCAGAACACTTTTAAACTTACCTGCTCTTTAGATGGCTATAAAGGGTAATCATATAAACAACTGTTCATGCCAATCTTTTTAAACTTAATCTTTACCCCTTGTGTTGTAATTCCTACCATAACATTACTGTACCACTGCACAGAAACCACACAATGAGACTATTAAGAGAAAGTGAGATCGACTTTCAAAGCGATATGCAAAAATCTTTTTAAAACCTCACCATCTCAAGTGGAACACATTTAAAGTCAAAATTTGAAAAAAAATATTTGTTTGCTAGCCATACAAGTTTTCTTCAATATGTTTTTATTTACATACCTGAAAATAAAAATGTAAGTTCCTGTATTTTTAAGTTTATTAATGTTGGTTTTCTTTTTAAATGAATACTGTACCAGTGTTTGTGAAATCTGGATGTTCTGGATACGTGGAAGCAGTAAACAGGTCTTCACTAGCTGCTTGTTAGAATCTTCTGAAGGAGTTCCCATAGATCCCATTCCAAAGACCTGTTGAAAAACAGGATATTATTCCAACATTTCATATTTATCAGCAACCATGAAACTATTTTGCTAGTAGGTCCTATTCAACTTACTTATAAATGATCTATAGAAAGGAAGGAATAAACAGTGAGGTGGCAAAATTTGCAGATGATACCAAACTGCTCAAGATAGTTAACACCAAGGCAGACTGTGAAGAGCTTCAAAACGATCTCACCAAACTAAGGGTATGTCTAGACTACATTGTTTTTTCGAAAAAACTGCCCTTTTTTCAAAAAAAGCTTCACCTGCATCCACACTGCAATTGCGTTCTTTCAAAATTAAATCGAAAGAACACCGGGAGGGGTTCGACATTGGTGCTCCTCAAATGACGAGGAAGAACGTCTTTTTCAAAAGAGCTCTTTTGAAAAAAAGGCGTGTGAGGATGCAGAATAGGGACATTTTTCGAAAGACGAGGCAGTGGAAAAAAGCACAGATGTCCTGGTGGCCATTCTGTGAATAGCAATCAGGGCTTTCTTTTGAGAGAGTGTCCATGCAGTCTGGACGCTCTCTTTCGAAAAAGCAGCTCGCTTTTTCGATCTGGTTTTGAGATGTGGATGCTCTCTTTCGAAAGAAGCTTTTTCTAGAAGTCTAGACATATCCTAAGTGATTGGGCAACAAAATGGCAAATGAAATTTAATGTTGATAAATGTAAAGTAATGCACACTGAAAAAAAAATCCCAACTATACATACAATATGATGGGGAGTAATTTGGCTACAGCTACTCAAGAAAGAGATCTTGGAGTCATTGTAAATAGTTCTCTGAAAACATCCACTCAGTGTGCAGAGGCAGTCAAAAAAGCAAATAGAATGTTAGGAATTATTATAAAAGGGATAGAGAATAAAAAGAGAATATCTTATTGCCTCTATCTAAAACCATAATATGTCCACATCTTGAATACTGTGTACAGATGTGGTCTCCTCATCTCAAAAAAGATATATTAGCATTGGAAAAGGTTCAGAAAAGGCCAATAAAAATTATTAGGGGTTTGAACGGCTCCCATATGAAGAGAGATCAAAAAGACTTGGGCTTTTCAACTTAGAGAAGAGGAGACGAAGGAGGGATATGATAGAAGACTATAAAATCATGACTGGTGTGGAAAAAGTGAATAAGGAAAAGTTATTTACCTATTCCCACAATATAAGAACTAGGGATCACCAAATGAAATTAATAGGTAGCAGATTTAAAACAAATAAAAGGAAGTTTTTCTTCACTCAGTTCAGTCAACCCCTGGAACTCCTTGTCAGAGGATGTGGTGAAGACTAGGACTTTAACAGGGTTCAAAAAAGAGCTAGACAGATTCAGAGGTTAGCTCCATCAATGGCTATTAGCCAGAATGGGTAGGAACGGTGCCCCTAGCCTCTGTCTGAAAATGGGTGACAAGGGAGGGATCGTGTGAAAATTTCTTGTTGTGTTCCCTCCCTTTGGGGCATCTGGTATCGGCCACTGTTGGCAGACAGAATACTGGGGTAAATGGACTGTTGGTCTGACCAAGTATGACCCTTTTTATGTTCTTAGGTCCCCAAAAAATCAACTAGCTTTTAAAATTACACATTGAAGCAAAAGTTAATGCAGCATTAAAGTGCATAGAGCTCCACTCTAAAAAGTGGCTACATTTCCCTTTGTGCATTCATTCATTAATTCATACATTGTTATGTATGCATAATAAAAGGGCACCCATCAATGTAACATGTGAGTATCTTTAAACAATGCAAAAATAGCAAACTATCTTTCAGTTAGTTGTAACAGCTGCATCATATATGTGGCTGCTGCTGCTGCTGATTCCTATGAACCACATTGTGATATCAGACGCCTCCAGACAACTTTTCTGTCAAAAAGAACATTTGGAGAACACACATTTCACACCTTCTTTACATAGAAGGAAGCAAATGAGGGAACACTGTTTTAAAATTCCATCTATACAATGTATTGTGCAGGGCTTGCTATTCATAGACAATTGAAAAAGGCAATTGAAAAAAACGGCATGGGGAATGAGTGAATTCATACTGTTGCTACTGTTATTTGGCTGAACCCTGTCGTCTTTAAAATTGTGTTAACAGAGCAGTAGTACACTGCATGCAATGTTTGTATCTTCAGATCTGAATAAGACTTTTCAAAGCAAACTTAAAATCTGCAGAGAAATGAATGAAACAAAAACATGATGAGGGCTGTAAAACTGCCAGGCTTTAATTTTTTCCACACCTATGATAATCCTCTGCACCCAATATTAAGGAAGGCTTTTTAAAGATGATTTTGCTGATTGTGTTTCAACAGGGTATTTGGAGTAGCCATAGAAGGCAAGAGTAGCACGTGAATTGACTGGTCATTTTATAAAACACCTTCCTAACACTTGTCCACAAAAAGACAAGGTGAAATGTGATGTCCATAAGAACAGCCATACTGGATCAGACCAAAGTTCCATCAAGCCCAATATCATGTTTTCTAAGAGTGACCAGTGCTAGGTGTCCCATGAACAGAATAATCAAGTCATCTCACGCCTGTCATCCATTCCCAGACTCTGACAAACAGAGGCTAGGGACACCATTCCTACCCATCCTGGCTCATAGCCATTGATGGACCTAATATCCATTAATTTACCTAGCTCTTTTTTGAACCCTGTAAGAGCAGCAACAAGTCAAGTAAATGGGAAGAGAGGCTGGCCATAAAAAAGAGTTGATAAATCAGTGTATCATTTTTCTAGCTTTCCCCACATTTCTACCAATACAATACAGCGCTATTGTGTATTATCAGGTATATTTTCAATTTAGTTGACATACATCTCATTTTGAGGTTTTTTTCCCATATCAGCCTCAGGATGACAGCGTGGGCATGTGATTCAAATAGTTATTGGGTTTTTTAATAATGGAAGAATGAATTTAAAAATTAATCAAAGAGCAGAAAAAAACAGCAAATACACATCCCTTAAGAAATATGTAGTGAATCTTCAGGTAACCAGATTAAGAGGAGTCTTCAGGTCATCAACCAGCTCATCTATCATAGTGTAGCTCAAAAGACCAGCTATACAGGACTCTGTTTCCTAAACACTTCTAATACATGTTGCATCCCAGCACACTGCATGCTATGCTGCCACATGGTTTAGAACTAACTATCTGTGGCAGGTAGACGTAGACCCCAATCCTACAAACACACATGTGCTTACCTGGATTACCAAGAGTAGTCCCAGTAATTATAGTAACATTAAGCACATACATAAATATTTCTAGGATCAGTGCCTTAGTCAACAACAAACTTTGCTCCCTTTATCCTGGTTACATTAGGAATTCAACATATTTTCAAAGTTAGATTTTTAAATTAATGTCTTTGGAGGTAATTTTTAAAGCACAAGTCAATTGAAAAGTTACCTGATATGAAAGTACTCCATGAGATGAGGTATTTATAAATAATGAACTTTCAATATTGCCTTCTTCTGTTGGCAGAAAGAGGACTCTAAAAGAAATTTTTCCCATTGCTGGAATCACCTAAAGAGACAACATAAAAGCCTGTTGCTCAATAAAGCTAATTTCAGCCCCTTCCCTCTGACATCATCGATCATCACTTTTCAATATATGAATCCAGGTGCATGAACTCCACAAATGCAGGGCCACATCCAGGGTCCCCCATCAGCTACCAATAAAGACAAGAACTGAGAGCATTAGTAACGAGCAATGTTGAGCCCAGAATTTTTAGGATAGTCAGAAGGACACTTAACAGTAGTTAGTCTTTAAAGTGCTACATAGTCCTGTATTTTGTTTCAGCTACACCAGACTAACACGGCTACATTTCTATCACTTAACAGTACACACTACAGCAACACAGTATCAATGTCCAGAACCTACTCAGTCCAACAGTCGGTTCTCTGTAGTCCAGTATACACTGTGAAGTAACAGTGAACTGAATGCATACGCTATATAATGCTTAATGAATTGAGTCAGAGTTAAGGCTGGGCATGCTGTTCGGCAACCATGTCTGAGGCTAACCCATAAAACCAGAATCAAGTTCATGTGTGGACAATCCTAACTCTTCCCCATTTATGTGGGTCTATGTCTACACTGCAGGTGTAGTGCGGTAGTTCCGGATGTATCCCAGAAAAACTCCACAATGTCCAGGGAACGCATCTGCTCTTCTGCTTTTTTTTGTGGAACAGCAGACGCGCTCTTTCAGGAGCCCTGTCTTCCTCCTCCCACAAGGAAAAAAGGCTCTTCTGAAAGAGGAGGCTTTTCCAAAATTTGGCCCAGTGTAAACGGGCCAAATTTCGGAAAAGCCTCTTCCAAAAACACAATTGGAAAAAGGTATGCAAATTGCAGAGTGCAATTTGTGTACCTTTTTCTGATAGATCACTGTAGTGTAGACATAGCCTTAGCCAAGTTCAAGCTTGTTTGCTGAGCTATTCATCCAGCGCTAGTCAAAATGCTGGTTGGCTATAATGTGGAAAAAATACCAACCCTGCAGAAGAGTGTGGGTTTTGTCAAATTATGAGCACTGAAGTGTATTTTTAAAATACTTTAAATGTTCTTAAGCTTCATACAGAAAGTTTCAGTCAAACCATTATCCTGAAGTTTGTTATTTTTGTAACTGAAATACAAAATCTTTATAAAGCATTTTATTGTAAATCTCCCTTACAAGGAATGTTCAGGACTATGCTCATGAGAATCCAAGGCTATAAACAGCTTCAGGCCTTGGAACTACTGAACACTATAGTACATATAGTAGAGTGAGATTAAACAAACCATCTTAATGATGATCTCTTTCCTTTCTGAGCTATGATAATGAGCCCCTTTAATTGCAGGCTTTTGAATTATTCGCCTTACCTGCCCAGGTATAAGTGAAACAAAAACACAAACTAACAAATATAGAAAAAATGAGTTGGGCGTAGTGAGGAAAAGCGTGGAAAAGAAGCACAGAACAGAAACTTTAGGCCAACATAAACATGAACCTTTGGCATGCTGCCACTGCATAGTTTCCAAGAGTACATCAACACTCACCCTGCTATGAACAGGAGACACATGAAAATGTCTAGTAGCTGTAAACACAGAATTCACTACAACTTCTCTATCCCTACTAGGGTTGTAAGCATACAGCATTTTAGATCTGGGCAGGCCAAGTAACCTACGGGGGGGAAAAAACAGAAAGCTTTACTGATTTTAAAAACATTTGTAATTTGCAAGAAAAATCAACAAATATTGCTTTTATTAACCATTTATCAGCTTAAAATATTTTTAAGCTTACACAACCCAAAATTTGCCCTTTAAAGTATAAGGAAAAATAAATGACATTGAAACATATCGGTTACACATAGCAAAAACCACAGTGTCACTAACAGTTTGTGAAACATATCTAGAGTCGTCAGTTTGTTTTGTTTTGTTTTAAACTTACTGAGTACATATTTTTGAGGAAACTAATACATTATGCTTAAGGGTTGCAATGCTTTGCTGGGTCAGTTGACAAAATGACTCTCTGAGACCTTATATTTTTGGTAAAAAGTTAGAAAGCTGTTTCTGATGAGACATTCTGTGCTTCTTCTGGAACATTCCTTCAGCTCACAAGGGGATTGTGCTTTCTGATAACTGTTGGGATAAAGTAGCTAATCATCCTTTAAAAGCTTTCCTCTAGCCAAAACTGAAGCAGCAAAGAAACCATTATAGATGCTATCAATGCATTTGTTATTCTTTTCTTTCTGAGAGTTCATTTCTTTAATCTTGTCCCACAACAAGCCCGCTCCCATATCTACAGTGGCAACTTAGGTCATAGAGGGTGTGTCTAGACTAAAGGGTTTTGTCGACAAAAGTGGACTTTTGTCGACAAAACTATACCTGTGTCTACACTGCTGCTGAGTTCTGTCGACATAACGTTGACAGAACTCAGCAGTTTTCTCGATGGCTGTAAACCTGATTCTATGAGGAATAATGCCTGTTCTGTCGACAGAAGGCATTATTGCATCTACACGGTCATGTCGACAAAGCGGTTTGCTTTGTCGATAGAACTGGCTGTAGTCTAGACACTCTTTGTCGACAGATGCTTTGTCGACAGTATCTGTAGTCTAGACGTATCCTAAGAGAACAGTCAATGGTATGAGCCCATTTGGTACAGCTACAAGAATTACCTACAAATGCTGTTTACTCAATGCTCACTGGTTTCCTGTCTACAATCACCCATCCTCCTTCTGACATTGTGTTCTTTTCCGAACCTTGAACCTACCAGTTTCATCCGACCCCCAATGATCAATGTTCCTCAAACCCAGGAAATTTACTGCAGTCAAATGAGTGAGTCATATTGCTCATGATTTGGGAGCAATGAACTGAGTACCTACATGCTTTGTCTATACTATTCTTTTTCTTTAAAAATTCCTTTTAACAACACTAGCCTGGCTAGATCAGTGGGACAGAAACAGACTCCTGGTGCACAAAGATGTCTGTGTTTTCACTACGACTTGCTCTGAACTACATTGCTAGGCAGCTGGAAGGAGAAGAGCTGCTGGGAGCGGGGACCTTGTCTGGAGATGCACTCAATAGGACCCTGTGCCTGGGGATCTTTCTAGAGAGCTCACTATGATGATTTCCTTCCTTTGAGACCCCAGTTGTAGAACCACCCATGAAAAGGAATGATCTGGGCCAGTGCGCTTTCATTCCAAACTGGCCCCAATACAGTAACCTTCCCCTTGATTATTAATTAGAGAGCAATAATTTTAGATACTCACTGCATTCCAAAATGCAGAACTGAAGGATGAAAATATAAGGCCTTCCCATTAGGCATCTTTGCTGAGAAGCTGAAAAAGAAAAAAAAATAACAATGGATAGTTAGTTGACATTCTATTTTGAACTTGAGGCAGATTGCTACCTAAAAACGCACATGACACTTGTTCTCATTAAGTGTGTTAATAATGATGTGCTCTCTTAATTTAACTCCCAAGCAACGTACCATCTATTTTTTTCCATCCATGGAGGGACTACATTTTGTTATGTGCACCATGGCAACTGCAGATGTGCACTATCAGATGGCCATTATCTGAATCTCTCTTGCATGGCTGCCCAAGTGCTCAGCTTACAGGGAACACCTTTCCCAAGGACACTGTTCCATGACTTTTCATAAATCCTGTGTAGAGTTGCACTAGCCACACTTTTATAAGATTTCTGAGACATGGAATATACTGGCAATCACTATGAGTGAAATGACTACTCAGGCTAAAATATTTCTTCCCTGCAGAAGAGAATTTGAATGAAATCACCACAAGGACTGTGACACCATACTTACATTATCCACCATTATTTCAATAGCAAATCCTGGATTTACAGATATTGCTTTAGCATCTCTTCCCCAAAGGCATACTGAAGAAATAATGGAATAATGTATGCCTCAGTTGTCAAGTTTACTCTTTTCTGCACTAGGAAAGATTGCAAAAAAATTCCCACCAGTTCTCAGATATTGTCAGCTGTGGGTTACAGATCCAGTGGAGAGAAGGATTCCGGGTATGGAACCATTTTCGTCAATGTTTAAACTTTTCAACCAATTTAAATATAGTAGTGAAAACAGGTACTGATCCCAGAGCCTTTTCTTCAACAGCTATTCACCCAGAGTTAAATATATTTTTAAAAAGTTCCTTACTATTGATGCAGTCTTTCACTAGGTCTACACTTCACCGCACCCTCCAAAGAACAGTGTTGATGGTGCTTGCTTAGGCAAGTAAAGACTTAGGTATGTACCCTGTACAGCTCTTTACACACCCAAGCAGCACCTCTCCTGTCCACGCTGCTATTTTCTGAATTGCTGTATCTTCAACTCAAAACCAAAACCTGACTATCAGTTTTCTTTTTCTTTAAGAGGAAGACTAGAAAGTGGCACCCGCGTTTGGGGGACGTAATGATTTTTTTCTTGGAACTCTGGAACCATGACCACTTTTCCCACAATTCTCTCTATGGCATAGGTTCCCAAAAGCTAGTGCAACTGAAAATGTGTCCAAGAATGGACATAGGACAAACCTGCAACTGAACAGATATGATTTGTGCAGACAAATCATTAATTGTTAATTGAAATGGTAGTATAGAACAACTATAAGAATGTTTTCAATGTTAATTGAAAAACTTCTTGTCAGGGTGGCTAAGCCTTAGGAGGTTGTAGAATCTCCATCACTGGAGAGTTTTAAGATCAGGTTAGACAAAGTGCAGGGGGACTGGATCTGATGACTTCTCAAGGTTCCTTCCAGTTCTATTATTCTATGAATTATCAAGATCAAATAAGGCCCAAGAGTATAATTAGAAAGAGAGGAGCAGAGAGAGAGAAACCTCTAAGGTTATGTCTACACTTTCCCCCTAGTTCGAACTAGGGAGGCAAATGAAGCACACCGAAGTTGCAAATCAAGCGCGGGATTTAAATATCCAGCGCTTGATTAGCATATTTGCGGCCGTTGCCCAATTAACTTGCCGCATGTAGACGCCGTAGTCCGATTTAAAACCCTTCCCTGGAATTAACTGGTACTCCTCATGCAATGGTACTCCATGCAATGAGGAGTACCAGTTAATTCCAGGGAAGAGTTTCCGATCGAACTACATGCAGCAAGTTAAATCGGGCAACCGGCATTTTAAAATGGCGACCGGCCATATTTAAATCCCGCGCTTGATTTGCAACTTCGGTGTGCTTCATTTGCCTCCCTAGTTCGAACTAGGGGGAAAGTGTAGACATACTCTAAGGGGGAAGCAGGCATCCATCTGCTAGCCTAATGTGGCATCTTGCAAAGTGTGCTGCCTGTCACACGGCTATATCCAATACATTCTGGAAGGCTTGCCAAAGATCATCTGGCCCTCTGACTACTTGCCAATGCTGCTCATCCATGTGTGCACTAATGATACTGCGAGGTATGGCACTGAGCAGACCAGAACTGACTAAGGACTCAAGGTCTGAGGAAGAAGGTCTCACTAAGAGCACTTCGGTTTCTTTAACATGGGATGCTGCTCTAAGAATGTCTGCTGAGCAGAGACAGGGTCCACCATTGAGGAAGGAGTAGAGTATCTCCAGACACAGACTGAGGTGGGCTTTAAATCAGGTTCATCAGGGGCAGGAAGCAAAAGCCCAAAGGTAGTTCAGACTACGGAGAGCTGAGTAAAGTGTCAGAATCTGGGGAAGAACAAGAAATACCAGCAAGTAATCACTACTGCAACATAACTGGCATCACATAGACTTGATGGGATAATTCACATTATTGGAATATTGGTACAGAATGGTATGGTTTTTTCAGGATGAACAGGGAGGAAGAAAGGGGAAGTGTTTTGTACATCACAGATGCATACTCTTGCACTGTCTACTATAGGCCAATTAACCAGAAAGAAGTGGATGAGGCTTTTTTCTTTAAACTACTAACAAAATCATCCAAAGCACAAGATTTGGAGGGGATGGAGGAGTCAACCACTCAGGCATCTGTTGGTAAAACAGTATAGCAGGGTACAACAAGATTATCCAACAAGTTCTTGGAATGCTTTAGAGATAGCTCTTTATTACAAAATTGGAGAGAGCAAATACGGGAGAGACTGAATAATGTTGAACTAGATGAGAGTTGAAGGTAGAAGCCGCTTGGGTGGAACTGCTCATGATTCTAAGGAATCGTAGGAAGGAAAAGAGCAAAATAAAAGCAATGGACTTCAAGAAAGCAGACATTAGCATACAGTTTCCAGCCAATGAGAGCTGTGAATACAGCACTGAGGAGCGGTAAACAGGGACATGCCAGCAGCAGCCAGCCACTTCTGGAAGCTGTGTGGGGCCACAGCAGGCAGTCTATTTGAATGCTCAGTCGTACCATGGAAGCTTGGTAGCTTGGAGATTGCAAGGGGCAGCCAAAGAGCCACATGAAGCTCCAGAGCTGCAGGCTGCCGACCCCTGTAAATTGCCGGGGGTCATGGTGGGCCAGATTTGGCCAGTGGGCCAGATTTTGCCTGCTCCTATTGTAATGTCTTTGAAACAAGGGCCCTTAGGCCCAGTTTACACTTACAAATTAGATCAACCTACCTATGTAACTCAAGGGTGTGAAAAACGTCATGCCCCGAGTGCTGTGGTCAGGTCAAACTAACCCACAGCGTAGACACAGCCAGGTTGATGGAAAAATTCTACCAGAAATCTAGCTCCTGTTTAGAGATAGGTTAAATACATCCACAGAAAGAAACCCTGCACTGATGTAGGTGGCTCCTGTACTAGTGATGTGCAAAATTCATTAAAAATGCTAACCGTGCAACCTGTCAAAATGCTAACACTTACATGGTTACATGCAGCAGGCATCTGCAGCATAAAGCTTATAAAGTGAGCCAGGAGAGCTGACTGCCACCCCATGTGTAACTGCTGAAAATTTCAGTGTTTACATGGCTACTTAATTACACACATTTTAACATCCCCCGTGTAGTGGAGACAAGCCCTTAGTCATCTCTATGGCTTAAATTGGACCCTTTGTCTAGAACACCCATCTAACAATATCTTCTTGCTGCCAGCAGGCCTTCATGTAAACTCACAAGGCTGGAGAACTAGCTTCATTTTTGTCTACACAGGATGAAGTAGTTTGTTTAATTTAATCTAAAATATTAAAGGGGGGGAGCAAGTGTTCATAAACTAGGAACTTTTCTGAGATCGAGCTGGGTTTTGTTTAGTTTCTTTATAATTACAAGTCTTAGGTGTCTTTTTTTTCTATATCAGAAGTTTTATAATTGTTCATTTTCTTATCAATTTAAACAAATCCATTCAATTAATCCAATATTTGGTCTTATCTGGAGTTTTGCAATATTTAATTTTTTTTCCCCTAAATCTCAAGCTGCAGTAGCAATAGGATGATGTATGAATCTTAACTTCCACTTTAAAAAGTTTCCAGCCCTCGTTATTGCTGAGAAAACCTTCAAATATTGACCCTAAAGGCTCAGAAACCAGAAGGCAAATAAAAGGATCTCCAAATGTATTTACAAATATCTTTTTTTTTTTAAATTGCATCATTTGAGGGTGAAATTTTCAGCGGTTACACAGTTAATCAATTACACACATTTTAACACCCCTAGTAAATATCTATTGAAATAGTCAATTTGGTTACATGTAAGTAAACAAACAAACAAACAAACAAACACACAAATTTTTAAAAATGCTCAGCACTCCCAACTCTCACCGGCTTCACTAGGAGCTACCAACTGCTCTGTACCACTGAAAAAATCTTCCTGTTTAAGAGCTTTGAAAATGCTGGCTTAGCTCTGGAGAATGTTAGTATTCTTATGTCTCTTAAAAACAATTATAAAAAAGCAAAGTACTTACTGTACACAAAACTCACTTTTACAATGGCAGTATTAATTTTTCTTCAGATAAAATTGTTTGCAAGACATCATACACATAGGTCTTAATAATACACTGAATTTCAATAGTACCTCTTTATCCAAAGTTCACAACAAAGCACTTTATAAAAGTTAACCAAACTGCACAAAATCCTTGTGAAATAGATAGGAAAATATATTCTTAAGAAACAGAAACATTGTTCAAGTCTCTGACCACACTATACTTAACGCTGATCCACATATGCTTTTGTAAACAACACTATAACACATTTCAACACTATTTGGCCCTATTTATGCTACCCAGGAAAACTCTGTTTCAGACAAGAGCTTTTATTAAACCCAGTTCTGACTAACATGATTTGAGCTCCAGGGTAAAAAGAGCCAAAGAATAGTGACAAAATAAACATTGATTTTTATCCTGGCCACCTTTGTTAAATTCTCTTGAACACTACAATAAATAGAAGTTAACAGGAAAAAAGGTGAAAATTAAAAAATAAAGAGACTACCAGAGGCAAATGGTGATAAAAAGGTGACAATGCTGAAACATCTGGTCTTTACAATAAGGTTTTACACATTTTCTTAGAGACAGGAGTAGGACTGATCATCAGTTTTTCACCAGCGCCATTTATTTAAAACATTTTCCAGGTAAAATACAGAACAGCTCATTCTGAGCAATTCAGCAGGTCTGCTTCAAATATTTCACTTTCAGGCATAAATGAATTTTAATATTCATCTTGCATACAACAATAAGATCCTCACTTGAAAGAATGGGGGAGGTTATTGACAGGAAACACAATAAGCCTGCAAAACTCAGAGTAATAGGAAGTTACATTCTTGTTAAACATCATTACACCCAAACCATTTCCTTTTTCTATCTACAGCTGCAACTAAAAATTTCCATCTTCACAGAAGCCATTTTAAGCTAACCCAGAACACAAGGATTAAAAAATTCTGTAGCAGGTGATAAACCTAATCTAATTAATTATTAACATTTACAATCTTCCTGCAGATGTTGCTTTTTGCTGTTGCTTTAAGATAACCCAGGCTTTTCCATTACTTTTTAAAATGAAAGTGTACAGACTCAGGAAATACCCATATGCAGATTTGCATGAAAGACCTTCATTGATCATCATAAGAGGGCTTTAAAATGTATCTGGTAAATATTAAAGTCTTCACAAAATTCCCTACCCCTTTCTCTTCTCTCTGATTCCCTGACAACTAACATAAAAAGGAACACTAACTAAAAAGGAAACTAAACAAATGTCAGAACATCTAGAGCCAAGTCTTACAGACTCAAACTCTGACTGTAGCTCATTCCCTTGTGACTAGATGTTGCATTTGAAACAGCTGGCTCCTGTCAGGGGCCCACAGAACACTGGGTGATTTCATGTACTATATGAACTGCAATACCCAGCCACAACCGTTTTACTCAAAAGTGGTGAGTTTCGGCCTGGACTTGGCATTTCCTGCCTTGTGTATGTTTCACTCAGACTTTAAAAACCACTGTGTTAATTATATTTATGCTTTCGCTAATAAGGAATGCTAAGTGTATCTGTACATCTCAAGTGCAGTTTTTTGTTTACACAATTATGTAAAACACAAAATAAAAACAGTAATGCAAAACTACTGAGCTATATTTACACTGTATCAGGATGAACAGAGTGTAATGTTATGTAAACTATAAAAAATCCTATCTGAAGAAGTGGTATTGCCCATGAAAGCTCATTATACTATCATATATTTGTATTTGTCTCTAGGGTACCCCAGACTACTCATTTTTATAGAAAAGCAAACACTGAATTATGGTATGCAGATGGACCCAAGCAAAGAAGTATTTCACTCTCCTAAAAGACAGTGGAAACGCGGGTTTTGGTCAAATCTACACTGGTATTTTACAACTTTCTGGCTCAGGGGCATGAAAAAACACCCCCTTCCTCAAGCACAACAAGTGTCAGTGTGAACCAGTGTCAGTGTGAATCAAGCTACTCCCCTCGCAGACATAGTTCACATAAGGTGTGTCTAGACTACAGGTTTTTTTTGTTTTTTTTTTTAAAAGTAGTCTTTTTTCAAAAAAAAAAAAAAAAAAAAAAAAAAAAAAAACCTTCACCTGCGTCTAGACTATTGCCACATTCTTTTGAAATTAAATCGATACCGCCTTTTTTTGAAAGTGCTCTTTCGGAAAAAACGCGTTATTGAACACAAACAGTGCTTTTCCAAAAGAAAGCATCCAGGCTGCCTGGGTGCTCTCTTTCGAAAAAGTGGCTCTCTCTTTCGAAAATATTAGTTGCTGTATAGACGCTCTCTTTTGAAAGAGGCTTGTAGTCTAGATGTACCCTTAGAGTGCTGGCAGAGCGCTAAGTGCGCAATGGCCAGTCTTTCAGTTTAAAGCACTGCTGCGGCTGCTGTTTGTCTACACTTAGCAGTTTAAAGTGCAGGCGCAGCGACACTTTAAACTGAACTTGTGGCAATGGCAGGAGCACTGGGAGAGAGGTCTCCCAGCACTCTCTGTAAATCACCTCTGCAACGGGGATTAGTTAATTGCGCTGTAGCCTGGTTCACACTGGCACTTTACAGTGCTGTAACTTGCTGCTCTTGGGGGAGGAGGGAGTACTTTTTCATACCCAAGCCAGAAAGTTACAGCACAGTGAAGTGCCAGTATAGACTTGGCCAGTGTCCCTATTGAAAGCTTAAACAAACATACAGCTGTCTTTTTCCAAAAACCATTTCACAAAATATATGCTAGAGAAAAAAAAATCTCCACCACAAATCCAATTTTCTCAATGCTATGGAAACTACATTTTTATTAGAAAAACTTTATAGCTGCTATAACTTTCCTTGCTTATTAAAACTCATTCTCTTCTCCAGTAGAGGAAATTACATAGAATACTTCGAGGCATGTGCAAACTAATCAGAATTTAGAGCACACCGATAAGGTTTCTAATATCACCGCATCTTTCATATCATCAAACAGTATTTCAGTAACTGCAGAATTTCAAATAATTAAATCTTTAGAGAAAGAACAGTGATACACTTTTGCCTATTTTTTACTTTACCTGCAGCACTGCTGTGGAATGAAACTGACTTTGGTTACATAATCCTATTCAAATTCAGTAACAACAGGAGCCAGGAAAAAGTGCTGTTATGCATGAACATAATGATACACTTCCTGTGCAAGTGTCAGTGTGGGACCTTAAGGACAGCTGAAGAAAGAGAAAGAAAAAAAAAAGGAAGATAAAATCATAAATACTAAAAAACAGTAGTCTTGTTCCTTGAGCCATGGTCCAAAACATTCTTTCCCCCTTGCCAACATATTACTACCATATTTTTTCAAATGTGATTAAGTCTTCTTTGCTCTCTCTCAAGCAAGGTTTAAAAGCACAAGTAGCTTAACCAAGCTTCTTTTTATTTTGGTACAATAGCCCACTGGATTATCATCATTTTTAAATAGCTTTAGTTATACCTTCATGCTATAGCATTTTATAGTAAATAGTTCAATACTGACTACAATCATATTACATTGCTTTGATCCATTACAGCTTGCCTGGGTTCCATCCCTGAGGCTCAGGGCTCTGCACACAAAAGCTATTAGGCTGGGTCACCTAGGCTCTGGTGTGTGAGGGGAATGTGAGGAGTGTCTTATTTATTTATTTATGTATTGCTTCTCACTTGTGTGCAGCCCCTGACTGATTTTTATGTGGGTCACCCGCCCCCGACCCAAAAAAGGTTCCCCATCCTTGCATTACAGAATACTATATTACAGGCAGTCCCCGGGTTACGTACAAGATAGGGACTGTAGGTTTGTTCTTAAGTTGAATCTGTATGTAAGTCGGAACTGGCGTCCAGATTCAGCCGCTGCTGAAACTGATCAGTTTCAACAGTGGCTGAATCTGGACGCCAGTTCTGACTTACATACAGATTCAACTTAAGAACCCCAGGCATCCCCAAGTCAGCTGCTGCTGAAACTGATCAGCGGCTGATTCCAGGAAGCCCGGGGCAGGGGCTTCCTGTAGTCAGCCACTGGTCATTTTCAGCAGCTGCTGACTAGGGGACACATGGGGCAGAGCAGCTGGGGTGCTGCTGGGTTGGTCCAGTGGCACCCAGAGCGGCGCTACGGGACCAACCGGCAGCGCCCCAGCTGCTGTACCACAGGCGTCCGGAGCAAAGTCGCGGAGCACGGGGGCAGCGGGACAGCCCAGACGCGCCGTGGCTATCCTGCTGCCCTCGGGCTCCGTGGCTTTGCTCTGCTTTGCTCCCCGTCCCCCTGGTCTGCTGACCAGGGGGACGGGGAGCAAAGCCGCGGAGCACGGGGGCAGCGGGACAGCCCAGACGCGCCGTGGCTATCCTGCTGCCCTCGGGCTCCGCGGCTTTGCTCTGCTCTGCTCCCCGTCCCCCAGGTCTGCAGACCAGGGGGAGGGGGAGCAGAGTAGAGCAGAGCGGCGGAACGCGCGGCCAGCTGACAGCCCAGACGCGTCTGGGCTGTCAGCTGGCCGCGTGCTCCGCTCTGCTTCCCCCCCCCCATGGTTTGCAGACCAGGGGGAGGGGGAGCAGAGCGGAGCAGAGCAGAGCGGCAGAACGCGCGGCCAGCTGACAGCCCAGAAGCGTCTGGGCTGTCAGCTGGCTGCGCGTTCCGCCGCTCTGCTCTGCTCCGCTCTGCTCCCCCTCCCCCTGGTCTGCAGAGGGGGGGGGGGAGCAGAGCGGAGCGCGCGGCCAGCTGACAGCCCAGACGCATCTGGGCTGTCAGCTGGCGGCGCGTTCCGCCGCCGCTTTGCTTCCTCTCCCTGGTCTGCTCGAGACCAGGGAGAGGAAGTGCCCCGTTCGTAACTGCGGATCCGACATAAGTCGGATCCGCGTAACTCGGGGACTGCCTGTATTTCTTTATACATATTAACTGTTTCTCAGATGTGTGCATTTTCATCTACTATATACTCCAACAAACAAATGTCTACCTTCAAATCAAGTTTTTATTCTTTATATACACCAGACAACTCTCTCCTATTATACTTCCCAAGTACATCCCTTTCCTTTTCTAGTCAGAGAAAGAGGAAATCCTGAATGCTGCATGCTACAGTCATTTCCACATCCTGACCCAAAAAGTCAACCACTTTTAACTCCAGGACACTACAGAGATAAGGGAGAAATTTTTTAGATACATTTTTTATAACATGTTGCTTACAAGTCTGCTTCATATCACTCAGCGCTTCTATTCATAAGAGGAAGAAGCCTTTTTCTAATATATTCTTGACCTACTCTACTGTATTTATTATACTTTATGAAATTCCACTCTTAAAGAATATAAATGTACACTATGAAAAAAAACCTTAAAACAGAGGAAGTCAGAAATATTTAGCAACATTTTTTAAATAATTGCATGATCAAGATTAGTAAAGTTATAAAGGTCAGTGCAGAAATTCGCCAAATCCTAACAAAAATATCTGGGGTCTGTTGAAATCAGTGTAGAGAATATACTATGGGTAATCGTTCACAGAGCCAATTCTTCTAAGGCACTGAATATTGCGATTCACTGCTATTAAATAAAGCAGAACCATATGAAACAAACTCTGTTCCATAGACTTGTTAAAAAAATGTCTTCCATTATTTTGATTCAAAAGCTCAGGCAAGAAGAAGTAGGAAACACAGGAACTGACAGACTAGATTAGACCCAGGCTCGATCTAGTCCAGTATCCTGGCTCTGACAATAACCAGCACTAGATAGCAGAGAGAGACGCAACCATCATAATACAGTTTTTGTTATTCTTTAGGATATATGAACACCATTATGATGTATGAATGCCAGACATAAGGACGTTCCAACACTTCCCCCCACTACAGTTAATGCTGCGTAAGCACCTATTCCAACATGAGATTATTCCAGTTGTTTGTAAACATTTGTCATTGTATTGCAGTACATTCTACTCAAAATTTAGGAAGATACCATATTTACTGCACCATAGTCATTCATGGAGAAATACTGGAATAAATTTAACCACTGAAGGTGGCTATTAAGAACGTAAGAACAACCATACTGGGTCAGATCAAAGGTCCATGAATCATCAAGTGGACTCTCGAGGTCCCTTCCAGTCCTAGTATTCTATGGTTCTGAGTGATCCATCCTGTTGCCCTTCCCATCTTCTGGCATTAAGAGGTCAGGAACACCATCCCTGCCGAACCTGGCTAATCATCACTGATAGACCCCCATCCTCCATGAATTTATCATGGAGTTCTATTTTGAACCCCTTTTAGTCTTGGCCTTCACTAGTTCCTCTGACAAAGAGTTCCACAGATTGACTGTGCATAGTGAAGAAGTACTTTCTTTTGTCTGTTAAGCCTGTTGCCTATTAATTTCACTTGATAACCTCTAGTTCTTGCGTTATGTGATGGAGAAAAGAAAAAGACAGTTACCCAGTCTCATAACTGGTGTGCTTTGAGATGTGTTGTTCCTGTCCACTCCAATCAGGTGTCCACATGCCATGTACGTGAGCGTCGGAAACTTTTCCCCTAACAGCTCCCATAGGGTCAGAAGGGGAGAGAACTCTGGTAGGTCGCAACAAGTGCATATGCACCACACTATCCACGAAGATAAACGCTGCGTAGAAACCAGGTTGCCTTTCATATGTTCCGCCAACGCCATGAACCGCTGTGTGGACTTTCTAAACAGCCTAGTGCAATCTATGTAAAAGGCTACTGCCCTTCTCACATCCAGCATGTGTAGCACTCTCTGCCTAGCACTAGAATGTGGCTTGGGATAGAAAACTGGAAGGAAAATCTCTTGGATCAGATGGAATTGGTAGACCACTTTTGGTAGAAAAGACGGATGCAGCCTGAGTTGCACTTTATCTCTGTGGAAGATGGTGTACGGTGGTTCTGAGGATAGGGACCTCAGCTCAGACACTCTCCTTGCTGAGGTGATGGCCACCAGGAAGGCTACCTTCCTAGAGCAATGAACACTCAGCATTGGGGTCAAAGGGTGGTCACATGAGTTTATTGAGCACTAGGTTCATGTTGCAAGCAGGTACAAGTAGAAGATGGTATGGATTTAAACTGTCTAACCCCTTCCTAAAATGTATGACCATGGGGTGGCCAAACAGGGAACACTGGGAGCAACCCGGGTGAAAGGTGGATACCGCTGCTAAGTGAACTATGACCGAAGAGGGTGCGAGGCCCTGAGATCATAAGTGCAACCGGTACTCTAGCACTACTGGAACAGGCACCTGCCCAGGGGAAACATCCCACTCTGTACACCAGCGGAAGAACCTTTTTCACCTTTTCTGCCCAGATGATTTTCTGCTGCCCAAGAGGACCTCCTGTACCTGGGTCAAGCACTGAAGTGCTAGTGAATTGAACCATCCAGTTTCCATGCTGTTAGATGGAGTAAGTGCAGAGCCAAATGTCCGAGATGCCCCCGATGCTGCATCAGGAAGTCCACGTATAGGGGAAGGACAGTTGGGGCTTCCACCAACAAGTTGAGCAGTGTGGAGAACCAATGTTGGCACAGCGACACCAGCACTAACAAAATTAGGGCCTGTTTCTGTGGGCTTTTCATAGGACTTGATGTACCAGAGGAATTGGGGGAAATGCATACAGGGTGAGTGTTCCCATCCCCAGTGGAGAGCGAATGCTTCTCCCATGGAACCCTGATAGTGATTCTGGAATGAGCAAAAGTCCAGGCACTTTTTATTCTCTCAGGTGGCAAACAGATCTAGATGGGGAATCCCTTATCTGTAGAAGGCTGATCGTATCACATCTTCCCTGACTGACCACTTGTGGACCAAAAAGGTCCTACTGAGGGCATCCGCCAGCATATTCTGTAGACCCAGTAGATACTGGGCTTCCAAGTGGATTTTGTGCTTTATGCAATAATGCCAGTGTCTGTGCCTCACTGCAGAGCGGGGACTGTCGCACGGCCCCCTGCTTGTTTATATACAACATCACAGTTGTACTGTCCATACACACCGACACACTCCAGCCCTGCATCTGGGCTTGGAACACCTGGCAAGCCAGTCTGACTGCTCTTAGTTTTCACATTGATGTGAAGACTCATGTCCATGGGCAACCATAGTGCTTGGGTCCTCAGGTCACCTAGGTGGGCCTTCCACCCCAGATCTGAGGCACTGGTCATCATTGTTAGGGTGGGGCTTAAGGGAGCGAATTGCACACCTTCTGAAGGTTTAATGGGTCCATCCACCACCTGAGAGACTATCACCCCATCGGGGATGGCCACTACCATCTCCAGACTGTGGCATGTGGGTAGATAAACTGAGGCAAGCCAGCCCTGAAAGAGTCTTGGCAACACGATGCCATGTGGCTTAGAAGTCTGAGAAATGTCCTTGCCATTGTGACTGGGTACTGGGAGAAGGTACCTAAACAAGTCCCGAATGTCTGGGACCTCGACTCTGGCAACAATGCTTTCCCTTGGGTTGAGTCTAGTGTTGCCCCAATAAATTCTATTCTCTGCACCAGACTTAGCACCAACTTCTCCTTGTTGCGGAGGATGTCCAGAGTTCTGAACTGCTAGGGACTAGACACTTGCTAAGGTAAGAGCTACAGAGTTCCAATGTTGCCAGGGACAGTAAGAAGGAACTGAGGGAGAGTAGGGTCAACTGTGGTACACATGTGCCGACCCTACGGGAGTTGCGAACGGAAACATTTCTGACACACGTGCATATAGCGTGCATACGCCTGATTGGAATAGACGTGAACAAGCATTCGAAGAACACTTCCTTATTTACTTTTTCCACACTCACCATCATAGACCTCTATCAGACTCCCCCCTACTTAGTCATCTCTTTTCCAAAGATGAACAGTCTCAGTCCTATTAATCTCGCCCCGTATAAATCAGTTTTTAATTATGTCAAATGTAGGTCTTTCTAGTTTGTGTGTTCTCACAATGATAAATTAAAAATACAGATTTGCTAGGAATGTAATTTTCAAAGGGACTATTTAATGCTATCAGCATTAGGACATTTGAAAGGGAAAATTTGTAATTTGATAGTCCAATCTATTTGTTTCAAGACATGGCCAACTGCATACAATATCAATAGGATAAAAATGTGACACGTCTTCTCAATTCCCCATTCCTCATGATCTATTTTCTTGGCTCATCAACCCATACTGGCCCAATATCACGTTGCGTCACCCATCTTGTGTCTCTAAGGGTATGTCTACACTATCACCCTAGTTCAAACTAGGGTGGTTAATGTAGGCAATCGAAGTTGCAAATGAAGCCTGGGATTTAAGTATCCCGGGCTTCATTTGCATCTTGCTGGGCGCCGCCATTTTTAAAGTCCCGGTAGTTCGGACTCCGTGCCCGTGGCCACACGCAGCACGGAATAGGTAGTTCGGATTAGGCTCTCTGGAACGAGGTGTTCCGGTAGTTCGGATTAGAGAGCCTAATCCGAACTACCTACTCCATGCCGCATGTAGCTGTGGGCACGGAGTCCAAACTACAGTAAACTTCCGATAATCCGGCACCTTTAGGACCCAGGGGGTGCCGGATTATCAAATATGCTGGACTATCAGAAGGGGGGGCTATGAGGAGTCTGAAGTGGGGTGGGAGGGGATGCCACCCCAGACCCCTCATAGCCCCCCCTTACGATAGTCCGGCTCTGCCCCAGGCGTCAATGATTCAGCTGCTGCTGGTCAGTTTCAGCAGCAGCTGAATCGGGGATTCCTGCAATAGAGCAGCTGGGGTGCTGCCCGGTTGGTCCCGCAGCGCCAAGAGGCGGCGCTACGGCACCAACCCAGCAGCACTCCAGCTGCTCTTGGGGACGCCTGGGACAGAGCAGCTGGGGTACTGCCCGGTTGGTCCCGTAGCGCTGCCCCTCGGGGCTGCGGGACCAACCCGGCAGCACCCCAGCTGCTTTTGGGGACGCCTGGGGCAGAGACCAACCCCGCAGCACCCCAGCTGCTCTGCCCCAGGCGTCCGGATTCAGCCTGCTGGGGAAACTGATGCTGCTGGTCAGTTTCAGCAGCGGGTGAATCCCGACGCCTGGGGCAAAGCAGCTGGGGTGCTGCCGGGTTGGTCCCACAGCGCCGCCCCTAGGCACTGCGGGCCCAACCCAGCAGCACTCCAGCTGCTCTGCCCCAGGGGTCCCCAAGTCATCCGCTGCTGAAACAGATCAGCGGCTGATTCCAGGAAGCCCGGGGAAGAGCTGCTCTGCCCCAGGTTTCCTGGAATCAGCCGCTGATCTGTTTCAGCAGCGGCTGAATCGGGGATCCCTGGGGCAGAGCAGCTGGGGTCCTGCCGAGTTGGTCCCGCAGCACAGTCCTTTGGCGCTGCAGGACCAACCCGGCAGCACTCCAGCTGCTCTGCCCCAGGAGTCTCCAAGAGCAGCTGGGGTGCTGCCGGGTTGGTCCCGCAGCCCCGAGGGGCAGCGCTACGAGACCAACCCGGCAGTGCCCCAGCTGCTCTGCTCCCGGCTTCCCCAATTCAGCTGCTGGTCAGTTTCAGAAGCAGCTGAATGGGGGAAGCCTGTCCGGCTGCCCCAGCACTTCCGGGTTCCTGATGGTGCCAGACCATCAGGAGTCCCGGAGCGTTGGATGCCGGACTAATGGAGTTTTACTGTACCGGGGCTTTAAAAATGGCGGCGCCCGGCAAGATGCAAATGAAGCCCGGGATATTTAAATCCCGGGCTTCATTTTCAACTTCGGTTGCCTACATTAACCACCCTAGGGTGGTAGTGTAGACATACGCTAACATCCTGAGACCAAGAGGGCTAAAACAACACTGCACACAAAATCTGTGTCATTTTGTGGGGTGGGGACATGTGCACATCTCCTCAAAAGCAAACTCAATGCCACCAATCCAGCACTCATTACCAACAGAACATCAAACCAAAGCAAAGTCCTAACAAAGAGTTAATAATGATGGAAGGGATGACAGTAGCAAAACAGAGATGGGGCTACTGTGCAAATTGCTGTTGGCTTTGGGTAGGCAGTGTGGCTGCTATCACTTAAACAGGCAATTTCATTGGGGCTCTCTCGAATCTCACGGGAGCCCCAAATCAGGAGGGCACAAAGGTGGCTTAAAGCTATGTCAGGACTGTCCCAGCCTCCCCCTCCTTAGAGAGGGAGGACTGTGCTCCACCTCTCAGAGAGGCACAGTATGGCATATCAACCTTACACTGTGCTCATACTCTGGAAAATCATCACTATGAAGAACCGTGTTCACTTTCTCACAGTAACATCCATATTAAATTTGCCCAGTCTACAAGTAAAATGAAAGGGCTTTTTCTAAATTTACGTGTAACCTTATTACACAATCAGAAGTACATGCTCTAGTCTTTCTAGTTCATGAACTGTCACCCATAATAATGACCATAGTATATTAACATTTCCACTGATGATATCAGAACAAAAAAGCAAACTCCCAGACCCCAATCTCGTGCAAAACATTTTATTTTTGTCAGAAAAGGAATCAAGTCAGACTGAGGATGAACACAGATTAGATCATCATCCTCTAATCGCAGCTGTGAATCTGCATAATCAGCCACACAGTCTGGGTCACTTTCAGAAAGTCACATTCATTGCCACAAGAGCTACAAGCGCCTTTTTTATTTTAATGGCACCTTAAATGCTGCAGAAACCTCTCTAGTAGGCTAGAAAGAAATATCTGGGGGCAGCAGTCTCACACCTCGTGCACAACAGGCACACAGTGCAGAGTATTTGGTCCTGCCATGAGGACAGGGGGCTGGACTCGATGACCTCTGGAGGTCCCTTCCAGTCCTAGTGTTGTATGATTCTATGAACGCAAACGACAGATTCACCTAGACAGAAATCAAACAAAAGCTGTTGAGGAAAAGCAGCTAACAAAGAATGCAAATCCTGGGTCAAGAAGTGGTCAAGTACAAGTCTGTTTCTCCTCCAGTTGCCAAGAATTAGATTTGCCAAAAAGTGATGCACAATGCATCTCTCTCCAACAGTAGGTAAGTGGGAAAATAAAAAAAGGTATATTTTCTAGATTTAATGCAAGGAACCACAAAATGCACTCCAAAATATCACATATAATACTTTCTTTCACAAAGTGCCATACAATTTCTGTTACAGTGCCAAAACAAAAACCAAGAGCGGTTTTAAATGTAATAGAAAAGACTGTACAATAAAACTCCAGAATGCAGCTCATGATGTTACTGATCAGACTCAATTTACCAGAAATGTATGTAAGCAAACATTATTTTAATCAGATAATAAAAGTTTTAAAACAGAACTAAACTTGTCAGGTATGATTCGCCACTGCCTTGTATCTTATATAGTAATTGCAACAGTATCAAATGAGTGCAAAGTGGATGTAAAACACTATAACCTGTAAAGTAGAGAAATTTAAATACAGGCAGTCCCCAGGTTACGTACAAGATAGGGACTGTAGGTTTGTTCTTAAGTTGAATCTGTATGTAAGTCGGAACTGGCCTCCAGATTCAGCCACTGCTGAAACTGACCACCAGTTCCAACTTACATACAGATTCAACTTAAGAACCCCAGGAGTCCCCAAGTCAGCTGCTGCTGAAACTGATCAGCGGCTGATCCCAGGAAGCCCGGGGCAGAGCAACTCTGCCTCGGGCTTCCTGTAGTCAGCGCTGGTCAGTTTCAGCAGCGGCTGACTTGGAGACGCCTGGGGCAGAGCAGCTGGGGTGCTGCTAGGTTGCTCCAGTAGCGCCGCTCCTCGGCGCTACTGGACCAACCCAGAATCACCCCAGCTGCTCTGCCACAGGCGTCCGGAGAAAAGCCTGGTCTGCTGGGGGGGGGGAGGGGAGGGGGCATACTAGCTGCGCCGCCCCCCCTCCCCCCAGCAGACCAGGGAGACGCTGGCAGCAGACCGAGACGCACCGCGGTCCCGCCGCCCAGGTCCTCCGCGGCTTTGCTCCCCGTCTCCCTGGTCTGCTGGTCTGCTGGAGACCAGCAGACCAGGGAGACGGGGAGCAAAGCCTCTGAGGACACCGGCAGCAGGACAGCCGCAGTGCGTCTGGGCTGTCCCACTGCCAGCATGCTCCGCGGCTTTGCTCCCAGTCTCTCTGGTCTGCTGGTCTCCAGCAGACCAGGGAGACGGGGAGCAAAGCCTCTGAGGACGCCGGCAGCGGGACAGACCGGGCTGGATCTGGGAACTGCTGAGGGCGTCCGATCAGGGCTAACTGCTCAAAATCAGGGCTCCTTACAGACCGACTGGAGGCCTTTCCCAAATAGGCCACAAACCAGTTATACTGAGTGCTTCAGCTGCCAATCTGGCCAGCAGGAAGCCTCACAAGCAAAACTCCTCAGACACTCCAGCTCTCCCTGTGCCACGATCAGCCCCAGGCCTAACACACAGGTGAGAGGTTATAGAACCTACCCCAAACGGGTTCTCCCGGTCCCAAAAGACCAACCACAGTTTCAGTCAGACCCCAAGAATCGACAGTTCCCGGTCGATTTACACTTAGGATCTTATCCACAAGATCACCCTGGGCCAATCCTTTAGAATCTAAAATCTAAAGGTTTATTAATAAAAGGAAGAAAAGGTGGAGAGTAAGGTTGTTAAAGAAAATACATTACATGCACCAATCACCAATTTCTTGATGCAGGCTCTCAGTAGAGATGTTACAAATGCTATCTTAAAAGTCTCTGGTGTAAGTCCCATGTCAGGATGGGTCGACAATTCTTCCCGGCTCGCTGTCCCTCGCAAGGCTGCATCAATCAGTGGCAGAATTGAAGACAAGATGGAGTCCACCTCATGGCATTTTATATCTATTCCTGGGGTCTCCCATGCTGGAGCGGGTCACACGATCAAGTGACCTGTCTGTTTCATAGCTGCAGTCATGGTATTGGCTGGTTTGCAGATGCATTCCTCAGGTGTGTATTGGGCACTTGAAAGCCATTGTTCCTGGAGCTTCACCAGTTAGCATAGTCATTGACTGAACAATTGCTCTTTACAACAGGCAGTCCAGAGCCCATTGCTCTATCTCAGGCAGAGAGCATTCCCAGTATAAGCACAGAGTCCACATACAAATATCACACAAGTACATGAATAGCATACATAGAATTGTCCGAGACAGAACATCAGAAATGGCTGCCCGTCGCAGGGAGCCATAGCCTGTAATACCTCTGAGGCTGGTATAGGGGGCTCTGTCTGTGAGGTGGAGTGTTTTCCAAATAAGGGCATGTAAATTAATAATCTTCCCCTGCTCGCTCCACCCATTGCAGTGAAAGATCAGCCAATGGGCTGACTTGTGCTCAGGCCTGCTACTCCACCCACTGCAGCAAAAACCAACCTATGGGGTGATAAGTTCACAGGCAATAAAACAGGCAGGCAGCCCCTCTCTCACTGGGGATTCGCATGGAGTGAACGCCTGGCCTGATCACCCAGACGCCTTGCACCCCCCGCTCTCGAGTCCTACTGAGCGTACTCCGAGTTGGTCGACCCGAGTGGAGACAGTTTATGAGCATGCGACTGGTACTTGTGTTCCTGCTGTCTCCAAAACTGGTATAACACCCCCCCCCCCCGCCATCATCCCTATCCTAATTGATTTCTTAGTTGTCCTTATTGCTTGTCAAGTGACAGTGGCTAAAAAGTTACTAAGTTAGTTTATAAATAGTTGTGGTTTAGGTTTTTTACTGTTTCCTTGTATAAAGTTGTGTAAATAATCAGCCCTATGGATAATACCAGTGTTAATTCAACTGTTCCTAACCCCTGGGCAGTTATTGGGAATTATTGTGATTTAGAAAAGCCTCAGGGAATTGTTTTGTGTTGTCTGGCAATCTGTTTAATTTTTATTCTGATGATTGTCTGGCGCCATCAAAATAAAATCAGTTTGTACTTTTTGAAACCCCCAGTTGTGGTCTCATCCTTTCCGGCATCCCTTCGAACCTCGTGTATTACGGGGACTGACATGGCGTCACGAACAGGATGCCGGAACCATGACAACTCTGACAGTTGCCCCTGGGCTAAAACTGAGACCCCAGGTTCTGAGGAGGATCAGTTTAATCATTTGCAATACCACCTCCTCTGTACTCGACAGCGCGAAGGGGCCCCTAACACTTTTGACTGGGTCTGTATCATAGGACACGGCCATGATTTTAGGACCTACACCGTTCCTTTGTGGTTGAGCGATGTGGGCTGCTTGCTAACTTGCAATCCCACCTTCAGGGCCACCCCGGCCGATAATAACCTTCAACCGTGTCTCACTCAAGTGGGTGAGACAGCCCCTAATTCAAACCCTCTTAGCCTCTGGAAAGAGGTGAACAGGGTAATTAAACTCTGTGGGGTAGCCCCCTCCATCTTGGCCCCCGAGCCAAGAGCCCCACATGGATCACCTACATACCACCTGTTAATAGGATTGGTCCAAAGGTTAGATGGGATAAAAAAGGTTAAAAAACTACGCCCCGATTCTTATAAATCAGAGGATGTTCTGGCTGCCATCTGCAATACCCTAGCAGCAGCCCTTGATAAAGTTACCGTCTACCATGGGGCCGTTACAAATTGTGCCCGTGGGGTGGCGCACTCGCAGTCGGAGGGAGAACCAGAGTCTTCCCCTCAGACGCCAAAGACGCCTCCTTTAGAGACACAACTTCCTCCCCCATACCAAGGCTCTCATGACCCACCAAACATTTACCCTGGCTTGACTACCCTGAGTTCAACCATACCCACAGCTCCCGACCTGATTGTACCGGAGGCCCTTCCTGTGACCGTAACCCGATCAAAAATGGATGGTCAGGGGAATACCTCTCAGGTAACTGAGACCCGCCCCCGAACCAAGGCGGAAATGAAGGAGTTCATCACGGATACTACCCGACGTCCAGATGAGCCTCCTATAATCTGGGTAGGGAGATTAGCCTTGGAACAGGGGAGTGACTGGGTTGACTGGGAGGAAGCCTTAACGTTAACCCGTACTGGGAGCTGGTCGCGGGGCCTTATGGGGGAAGTACTGGCAGCGAATAATCATTGGCCTGTAACAGCCACGGCTGCCGCGCACCTCCAAATACAAGGGGGATTTCGCGCAGTACAGATGCCACCTGATTGTGTGAATAACTCCACTACCCTTATGTACGCGATCGCTGGGAGTTCTATTCTGCTCTGGGATCCCACCGCACACCCCCTCAACTTAACTAACGTTCAGACGGTAGCACAAAACCCATTTCGTTTTGTTGATGATCCCACTCAGATTCCCATAGAAGATGCGGCTGTTACCCTAGCTGTGGACAACAGCCCTAATCTCGACACAGGGGCTCTTCTGTGGCTAAGGGGATACACAGGACAACCTATTGGCCGACTATACGACGCTGTAGAGAGGGTGAAGTGGGCAACACTAAAGGCCGCCCTACTTGCAACCCCCTCTACTCTGGTGAAAGGGTCCAAAATGGTGCCCAAACCCAAATACCCCGAGCGTTCGTTCATCGAGCGTAAGATTTTTGGATTTTTATTGGGTAAGGGACTCGCCAAGGAAGCTATTAGGAAAATGAATAGTGATCAACAGAAAGACTTGGCTGTGAAATTGGAGTGGGAAGATCGCCCTATTCCCCCGCAGCCAAAAAACGGGGAAAGGCCGAGTGCCTAGCGGTCACTCGGCCCGATTTAAATGACCCTCGACCCTATCAAAACCTGACTACCGAAAACGAGACAATTATCCCCTTTTTGTTAGACACGGGGGCACAGGTATCCATCATCCCCCCCGATATGCCCCACACCCCCACTGGAAAGATAGTCTTTGTACAGGGATTAAATAGCGTTGAAGCAACCTACGTTAGTCTGTCACAATTGGCTTTCTCTTCGATCTTAATTAGCCCGCCTTGAGGGCGTTGTTTGTCCCCTTTTTGTTTTTCAGGTACCAACCCATTCGAGCCCCCCACCGGCTGTTTGACTTCCGGAGCCGACGAGAACCATCAAGCTGGAAAAAATTTAAGTCTGCCACTGAATCTTTAGTTTGGGGATATGTTACCAAATGTCCCGCAATCTCGAAGCCCTCACTAATTTGACCGCTGAAGGGTTTCGACAAGTCGATTTGGCTCTCACTGTACTAGCTCATTATGCCGAAAAGAATCGTCTAATGATACAGGTTATATTGCAGAAGGACTTTCGTATGGCACTCGAGGACCTTGACCCCAGGTTTAAGGACCAATCCTGTTTGCGTTTCAAGCCCGGGTGGAACAACGTTTCAGCCATCACCCAACAGCTGACCTCACTTGCAGTTCGGATTCGCGAACAGCGGGAAGAATGGGACTGGTGGCAAACAAAACTTTCCTCTTGGGGACTGAGTACTTGGGCATCCACCATTAAGCAGTGGTTGATTGTATGTGCTCTTGTGTTACTAGCCTTTTTAGTGGGCACTGCTGTTGCAAAAGCTCTTATCCACAGAGTTGTTTCCGCATTCCCTGTTACTGTTGCTTACTTTTCCTTTTCCCCCTTTCTGAAGACAGCAGCTCACCAGAACCTCAATTTACCCAATTGGCTTCTTGCTAATTACCCTTACGTGCGCTCTCACCTTAGGCAACCCTCTTACCGCTTGCTCCGGACAGCCACGGGGGCATGTCCGAGACAGAACATCAGAAATGGCTGCCCGTCGCAGGGAGCCATAGCCTGTAATACCTCTGAGGCTGGTATAGGGGGCTCTGTCTGTGAGGTGGAGTGTTTTCCAAATAAGGGCATGTAAATTAATAATCTTCCCCTGCTCGCTCCACCCATTGCAGTGAAAGATCAGCCAATGGGCTGACTTGTGCTCAGGCCTGCTACTCCACCCACTGCAGCAAAAACCAACCTATGGGGTGATAAGTTCACAGGCAATAAAACAGGCAGGCAGCCCCTCTCTCACTGGGGATTCGCATGGAGTGAACGCCTGGCCTGATCACCCAGACGCCTTGCACCCCCCGCTCTCGAGTCCTACTGAGCGTACTCCGAGTTGGTCGACCCGAGTGGAGACAGTTTATGAGCATGCGACTGGTACTTGTGTTCCTGCTGTCTCCAAAACTGGTATAACACCCCCCCCCCCCCGCCATCATCCCTATCCTAATTGATTTCTTAGTTGTCCTTATTGCTTGTCAAGTGACAGTGGCTAAAAAGTTACTAAGTTAGTTTATAAATAGTTGTGGTTTAGGTTTTTTACTGTTTCCTTGTATAAAGTTGTGTAAATAATCAGCCCTATGGATAATACCAGTGTTAATTCAACTGTTCCTAACCCCTGGGCAGTTATTGGGAATTATTGTGATTTAGAAAAGCCTCAGGGAATTGTTTTGTGTTGTCTGGCAATCTGTTTAATTTTTATTCTGATGATTGTCTGGCGCCATCAAAATAAAATCAGTTTGTACTTTTTGAAACCCCCAGTTGTGGTCTCATCCTTTCCGGCATCCCTTCGAACCTCGTGTATTACGGGGACTGACAAGAATCAATAGAATATAAGCTTTCATTTGACACCTCACATGGCCCCCTTTGTATAGACTTTGGGGCAAACACCCCCCACGTGGGCACAGCAGTGATCTGGCTGCTCCCCTTAAAATCCAGTAACATGACAGCTTCTCTCCATTCTTTCCTTGTTTTCCCTGTCTGGCCTATTAACTTCTGCTTTATGTCCTTTTCCCATTCAAAATTCTAGATGGATTCTTAACCCAACCTCACCAACATTCTAATTTCAGCTGCTTCAAATATGGCATTAAGCCATATCGGTCACATGGTATATTTTCTCCCAAACCACACAAACAGAAAACTCAAATTTTTGGGGAGAAGGGTGTTTTAAACATACATACTGCTATGTGTTTACATGAAAGAAGGCATGTTGAAGAAGTGTACCTTATAGTCAGAACAGAGGATGGTGAGGTTTGTGATAACTCCCGTGAAAACTAAGGACCTTAGTCCACAGTTTCAGTCAGACCCCAAGAAAGTTCCATCTCCTGTGCAAACTTTACCAGTATGGCAGAAAGTTCCATAGTGCTTGAGGAGCAGAGTTGTCAATCACAGTCTTCATCCATGTGCTGTATGGAATCTGCTAGATACCCTCAGCCAGGCCACTGAGCAACCTGAAGAAAAGAGGTGAGATCTTGAACTTGATATGTATTCTGAGAGAAACTTGTGTAGAGGATGGAGGACAGTCTAGATGTGCTTGTAGTAACTTGTGCTGCTGAAGAATAGTGCTGCAGAGCTCTGTATTGGTGTTTAAAGGCTGTTGAATTCATGCCCAGATACATTGTATTGATGTAGTCCAATGGTACCAGGTCCATCATCAACCACCATGGGAACAGAGATAGTAGAAAGAAGCAAAATGCAGGACAATGTAGCACTTTAAAGACTAACAAGATAGTTTATTAGATGATGAGCTTTCGTGGGCCAGACCCACTTCCTCAGATCAAATAGTGGAAGAAAGTAGTCACAACCATATATACCAAAAGGATACAATTAAAAAAAATGAACAAATATGAAAAGGAGGCAGAGTCTTTCACTGTAGTCAGTGCAGTATGTTGATCTTAATGGATTGTTCACTTTCAGTCCTTTGGGTACGATGTCCATCTTCTTGCACTTGGATAGAAAGATGATGTCTGTCTGTATCTGTGCGAGTTTCTTCGTATGGTTGATGGATTTCCATTCCAAACGGCTTGCAGATGCTTCTGTGTGAGAGCTTGGTGTCAGCAAGGAATCCATAAGCATTCTCACACAGACCAACTGTAGGTGTATGCCTTAAACCAAACATGACTGCACTGCAGCTGCAAAATGTAAGTGTTTTCCTCTGTCCATCAATATCATCTCTGCCTTGCTCAGGTTTATCTCAACCAGCTGTTTTCCATCTATGTACCAACCTGGTTCAAGCACCGAGCATTCTTTCAGGTAGTGGTGAGGTCAAATATTGTGAAGAACAGATAGAGCTCTGTATGTCATCTGGATATTGGTTGGCACTTGACTCCATGTCATCTGACCAGTTCACCTAGGGTGTGTCTAGACTACATGCCTCCTTCGACGGAGGCATGTAGATTAGCCAGATCGGAAGAGGGAAATGAAGCCGCGATTAAAATAATCGCGGCTTCATTTAAATTTAAATGGCTGCCCCGATCTGCCGATCAGCTGTTTGTCGGCAGATCGGGGGAGTCTGGACGCGATGCCCCGACAAAGAAGCCTTTCTTCATCGACACAGGTAAGCCTCGTGAAACCAGGTTTACCTGTGTCGATGAAGAAAGGCTTCTTTGTCGGGGCATCGCGTCCAGACTCCCCCGATCTGCCGACAAACAGCTGATCGGCAGATCGGGGCAGCCATTTAAATTTAAATGAAGCCGCGATTATTTTAATCGCGGCTTCATTTCCCTCTTCCGATCTGGCTAATCTACATGCCTCCGTCGAAGGAGGCATGTAGTCTAGACACACCCCCAGTGTCTGTATGCAAACATGGAACAGAGATAGAGAAAGAACTGATCTTTCTGGGAGGGTTCTACAAATGAGTGATGGAGATTCCTATCACTACCTTTTGGAGGCATCCCTCTAGAAAGAACTTTAAACTTTTTATACATTCCCATGGACCTGCTACCTTTCTCAGGTAGAAAAGCCATATCTCATCAACAGCACTGAACGCTCCAGAAAGTTCGCAAAGGATGACGTTATCTGTCCACAATGCATTCACATTATCTGTTCACAATGCATTCATCCATCAATGCCACTAATGCTGTATCCATGTTTAAACCCTCCTGCTTCGGCCTCTCCTTTCCCATCATCGGTACTTGAATTTCCAACCCTCTTTCTTCATCTGGTGCAGAGCATTAGAAAACCAAGGTGATCATGTGGACAAAATGAAGAAGAGGCCATTAGGAGCCAGTGTGTCGATGGTGATATTCACCAGTTCCTTGACTCATTGTTTTTATTGATGGAGCACTGCTGTCTGTTAGCATGCTCTGGAGCTCAATGGAGACTAGGTGAACTCCAGATGAAATCAAGATTCACAAGGCTTGCTGCCTGGGACTTAGGAGACTTCTGACCAACGCCTTAACAGCCTTATCTGTCCAAGATAGTGGCTGCATTGTGATGCCCACAACATCATCTAATCTGAGACCAGGTCCAGGGTGTGGCCTGGCTATGAAGGCTAGGCCAAAGGTGACTAGCCAGCATCCTAGGGAACCAAACAAAGAATAACTTGGGTGCAGGGAGGGAAGGAGCTTGTATCTGAAGCCTAAACCTGGCTCTCTAATCTGAGTGTTTCACCACCAGCACTGGCAAGGGATCAGCTAACTCCTGAGGACCCTTTTTTTTTTCCATTGTCTGTAAAGGAGCTTTAAATGGAGGTTAGCTTTGGCTCTCGTTTCTACTGTTAAATGAATGAATCTGAACATACTCATCTTACCTGGAGCAGCTCTTTTTGGATTTGCTATTTGAGGAGAAGATTAATACAGCTGTCTGGGCCTGTGATATTGCAAGTAATCGGGGGGAGGGGGGGTGTAAGGTTTGCAAAGACAAGGTCCATGGAATCATCCAAGAAAGAGTCTATGATGTAAGATATATAGAAACATGCATGCTGAGATCACATACTATTTGTTGTTGGATGGATCTTGCATCGAGCAGCATCAATTTTAGTTCAGTTAGGTACCTTCCTCAGGCCCATACCTGTGTAACAGACAAATAAAATATGTCTGGCATTCATTTTCTTATGTCTGCTCTACTGTTTCCTTGAAGAGTTACTTCCAGTGTGAACTGAGATAGGTAAAGCAGCAGACTGTATCACACGATGCTCTAAATGGAGAAAAGGTTGTCTGGTTTGCCACATGTCATGGGTAACACAGGTCTGTGGGACACCCATTGCTACTATGCCTTGGATGAATCCGAGAATGGGCAAATATGGAGCAGAGTGTTCTTGATACAGAGTTGGAAGCCCAGTGGCATAGCAACAAGGGAAATAATAATAGCAATGACTGTAATACCAGGTAGGGTCAAGTCCAAGAAAAGGGCTTAAAGGTCTCAACGGCATCAGACATTCATTTTCTTGAAATAAGTTGTCTGGTTTGTCATAATGCCCATGTTGTACTTTCCCGCTATATGGGAAAGGAAAGAAAGGGAGATATATAGTACTTACTATTTAGGACTCTTCAGCTTTATGTCCATCTTCCCTTCCCAAAACAGCTGCTTTCTTCCTCTCCAGGAAAGACTAAAGATTCTGTATGTATATATTCCATTAGTAACATGCATTCAGTGTTAATTGTTTTGATAATCGACTGTTGAATACACACACCTTGAACAATCTGAACAGCAAAAAAATTAAAAATGCAAACACATAAGTAGTGTGGCTCAAAGAACTAGGAGGTAGTTTATCTTGACACTTGGATGCCCTTCCAAGAAGTGCTGTGGGACAACGAAACTGTCATTAACTATCAACTAGAGACTCCTTTCTTTCTGAAGCAAAATGCAGGACAATGTAGCACTTTAAAGACTAACAAGATGGTTTATTAGATGATGAGCTTTCGTGGGCCAGACCCACTTTTTGATCTGAGGAAGTGGGTCTGGCCCACGAAAGCTCATCATCTAATAAACCATCTTGTTAGTCTTTAAAGTGCTACATTGTCCTGCATTTTGCTTCAGCTACCCCAGACTAACACGGCTACATTTCTATCACTCTCCTTTCTTTCTGTTTGTTCTGACTCTGGCATCCAGGAATGCCATCCTTCACATTTTCTCCTTGAATAAAACCTTACAGTAACTTTATCTTGTGTGGATTTACTCTAGTATAAGCAGCAATAACATTGCTTCCTAAACTGCAACCTCCATCCCAAGATTTTTGGATAAAACGCTTATTTTGTGTATTATGATAAATAGAATAATTATGCTGTTGGATGCTGTTATATGCCCACAGAATGTATGTAATGGGCTCATATAAACCAACTCCTTATATATTTAATCAAATATTCCATCCGAGCATGTACAATAGACTCTCACTTTGCTAATCCATGGTATATACCCCGAAACACAATACAGTGCAACTTTTGCAAACCCATTTTGATTTCAATGTAACACACACTTTTACATTCAGTGTTTTACAAAACAGTCTTTTATGTATTTTTCCATAATAAAAATGAGATGAAAATTTAACAGATTTATTCAAAGAACAGAAGATCTTCATTACTGAGCCTACCAATATTTTTTGTAAGATTCAATCTAGAAATTAAAATACAAGTAAATATATGTTCCCATTAACAGCACTTTAAAATTTTTATCCTATACAAAATACGAAAACATAACATGGCCGAATCTTTAGAAAAATATTAATATTTGATTTATGTTTATAAATGTTTATTGACTTTTTTATTTTTAAATAAAGACACAGCTCTTACCATACCCAGGGAAGCTTATTTATTTCTTTTGAGTAGGAATGTTAGTGTACAGTCATTTAAATGATTAACTGATAAGCCTGGGCTTAATTGGTTAATCCAAGCAACTACACAGACACACATACCCTTGCTGTCTCTGTATCAGAGGCAGCAAAAGGGGTGGGGAGGTGGGAGACATGCCTCTGGGGAGCTGGCTTTAAAGCTGGTTTCCCATCCATGCTGATTCCACGGAGCCAGCTCCCCCACCCTCCAACTGCCTCCCACAGAGATCGCAGCACAGGAGGCGGGTGGGACCCGGTGCTTAAAAGCCAGCTTCCCACGAGCACCAGATCCCACTGAGTAGCCTGCCATACATGCCTCCTGTGCTGCTGCCTCTGATAGACAGACAGCAGCACTGAGAATGAAAGAGACAAGTAGAAGCCAGTACATATAGGAAGCCCCCACACCCCCGCCCCCGCCCTTCCCTATCAGAGGCAGCAGCAGTAACAGGCAGGAGCCAATATGCATGGGAAGCCAGCTTTTAAGCTGGCACTCCATGCATGCTGGCTCCGCGAAGCTGCCTCTCCCCTACCCCCCTATCTGCTGCCTCTGTGTCAGTTCCTGCCCCCCCCCATATAAGCATATAAACGGTAAAATTTCAAGCAGTTACATGTTTACATAAAAACACAACAGTTAACATCCCTACTTTTGTGCACCCAAAAGTGCATTATCCTTCTCTAAAAAGGGTTTATGATCCAAACTAAGGGGCTGCTCCTGCAATCTGTTTGGCTGAAAGTTCAGCAATCTACTGGCATGGAACAATTTTTCAGGTCTGATGCTTAAATTCTGACATAAAAACAGGGAAGGTCTTAACTTGGTAAAAAAGGAGAAACAGAGAGCAGAGATAGCAATTACAACAAGACATGAACACATCTTGCTTGACAGATACATTCTGGTTTTGTTTTATTTCTTAAAATATATTTTCTCACCACTTGAGAAGTTTGATCACTGTATTGAGAAGCACTATTAAACCATACCGAACTTGCAACTAGGCCAGAATGTGGTGGCTTGTTTATTAAGTAGCATTTCCTGCTGACAGCATATAGCCCCAATGCTGTATGAGCTGCACAGGCTGCTAAACGATGCCTGGATTAAGTTTAAGAAAAGAAATCCCTAAACCTATGGAAATCAATGAGAATTTTGCCACCGAATGCAATCGAGTCAAGATTTCACGGATAGCATTTTTGACCTCTAAACATTTTGTATGTTCCATAGCCTTCTAAAAGATTCAAGGATAAGAACCCTTTTTTATCTAGTCTGTTCTACTAGATAACAGGAGCAACAAGTTCGCCCAGAAATTCCTGCATGAAACGTAACAATTTCTGGTTAAGATAGAGTACATGTTTTAGAATGGCATCTCATCTTGATACACTTTGTATCCTTTCAATAAATTTAAAATACACTGCCATTTTCAAAGCAGTGTATTATTAGCAATAATCATCACTAGAAATATGAGAGTGAACAAGGAAATCCAGAGCAACTGGTTAGAAAATAAGATCAATGGCTTTCAAAGAGGCTGTGCTAATGTCACATTGAACAAATTACCGAGATAACACAACATTTTAATTCAATAATGCAGATTTGTGAAATTTTGATTTTATATCAATTCTACTGGGCTTCAACCTGGATTTTCAATCAATATAAACACCACTGTTGATAAGACAAAATATGTGGTGATGGTTTGCATGTTGATTGGCAATTGACCACTCAAAATACAGTGAAACCTTTGTTATCCGGCACTCTTGTTAACCAGCATTGCCCCCAGCCACAATACTGTCACATCTTCAGATGCATAGGCCAGGCTTGGCTTACCATGATTGGCTTAATTTTTTATTTAAGTAGTATTAATCATCTTTAATTCAAAATAGAAACGTGAGACCAACTGCCTCACTACAAAACCACCAAGAATAAAAACATGAATTTTACTATTACTGTCCATTGATTTTTCCTAGGTTGATGGGACCCTCAGATAACCGGAATTTTTAGATAACCAGAACACCCTAATACCCGAGCGTGCTGGATAACACAGGTTTTACTGTACATAGCTTGGAAGGCAGTAGGTGACTGACAAATTCCAATCTCCTGTTGAGTAAAATCTTGAAAATTGGGTACATTTCATTAGAGGATGCTGATTACAAGAAAAGACCACATCTGAACACTGATCTTTCTGGCAGAGATCATCAAGAAAGCCAATAAGCTTCTCTTAGGCTGTGTCTAGACTACATGCCTCTGTCGTCAGAGGCATGTAGATTAGACACATAGGCAAAGGCAAATGAAGCCGTGATTTAAATGATCGCGGCTTCATTTAAATTTACATGGCTGCCGCGCTGAGCTGACAAACAGCTGATCAGCTGTTTGTCCACTCAGCGTGCTAGTCTGGACGCTCCCCTGCCAACATCAAAGCCCTTTGTCGGCATTCCTCGTGGGATGAGGTTTTCCGGGGCTGCCAACAAAGGGCTTTGATGTCGGCAGGGGAGCGTCCAGACTAGCGCGCTGTGCGGACAAACAGCTGATCAGCTGTTTGTCGGCTCAGCGCGGCAGCCATGTAAATTTAAATGAAGCCGCGATCATTTAAATCGCGGCTTCATTTGCCTTTGCCTATGTGTCTAATCTACATGCCTCTGACGACAGAAGCATGTAGTCTAGACACAGCCTTAGAGTAGAGGTTCTCAATCATTCCATTTCTGGTCCCTTCTCCCCCCATGTTATAAAAATTCCATAATTCACCTGTGACAACTATTTTTCTACATATGAAAACCAGAGCTGACACTAGAGACAGCAAGCAGGGAAACTGCCTTGGGGTCCAAACTACAGGGTGCACCAGGAATCTACATTGCTCAAACTTCAGCTTCAGCTCTGAATGGAGGAGCTTGGGGACATGAGCTGCAGCTCTTTGTGGCAGGCCTTTGGCTTTCTGTGCTGGGTCCTAGCACGTCTAACACCAGCCCTGCTTCATGGACCCCCTAAAACCAGTTCAAAACCTCTCTTAAAAGATTTCAATCATTCAGATACCCTTTGGAAATAATATTTTGAAGAAGATTCTCTGCAAAAAAGAAAAACACACACAAATCATCTATTTCACTCTCCCCAGAGCCAAGTACATCACACTACTATTGCTGGCTCAAGGTCAAAGGAGTCCCAAAGTCCCTCTTCACTCCAGGTGTCTTCCCAGTGGCACTGGAATGTACATTACTACTCTTGCAACCCTGGGCCAGGGTCCAAAATGCCAGATATGGCAGCCAATTCAGTAGTACATGGGGTTTAGTTTCAGCTTGACTCATGAGGCTTGAACCAGTTTCTAGTCATGCTAATAGGAAATGAGCATCTAAAATTCACACAATACTGAACAGAGAGTAAAACTCAAGAGTCTGCTGGGATGTTCCAAACCTGTAAGCATATTAAACAAGAAAGTATTCACCAGCATCTATAAGACACACGCGACTTGTTGGGTAAAAGGCAGAATTTCATGGTCAGGGAAGATTACAGGATTGGTTTTACACTCAAGTTACCAAAGAGAATTATGTTACGAGATACTGAAAAAAATTAAATATAAAAAAAAGTAAACTTTAAAAAAAAAAAATTTTTTTAGAGCTAAGACTTGCACTCTGCTAAGCACCCTCCTCTGCTGAAAGGACCCAGCTCCTTCAAAGTCACAGGCCTAAAATAATTCAAAGTCCACCCTGAGATGTTAATTTTGAAAGTTTGAGATTCATGCATGAAAACTATTCCCTATAGCTACTAAGTTACTCTCTCCCTGACTCAACCCAAAATAAAGAAGGACATCTACATCCAGGCTCTTTGGGAAGCCAGAAGGGGAAGTGAAGCTTTCAGGGGCATGGAAGATGATAATACAATAAATATCAGTGCTGTTGGTGATCTGTGTGATTAAATGTCAATGCTCCCAAGCAGCTGCAACATAAAGCTTGGAAATTCCCACATCACATTCCTGAGAATATGTGGGTGGGGATGGAAGGTAGTTGAGGTTGAGAAGAGGAACTAATGAACAGATCATAGCTAAGGTGCAAAATGACTTAACTGCTTACTACCTTGCATTTTATAGTTCATGATGCTGAGGCCTGCTACCTACAACCTTAATTCAAAGTTGGGGTGGAGTGGAAGTGGCGGGTTGCATAGTTATACAGTATGGACATACAGTATGGACATACTATTATCCTTCAGCCTCTTAATGAAAACAATCTGGTCTCAGGGGAAACAAAAAAGAATGATGAATAGCTGCAAATGAAAAATTAAATATAGAAACAAGTAGAAAAAAAAAGATTGCAACCGAGATCTTATTTATTACTTAAAGTCCCTTACACTATTTCCTCCTACACTGGAATTGTTTATGTTTTAGGAAGTCTTTCCAAACATTTGAAAATTCATCAAATTATCATTAAGTTGATATATTAACTCCCTGAGACTGGACCCTTTTAATCCTTAGGGCCTGCAAATCAACTGAAGTAATTTATGTGAGGTTTATCACAACTGCCACGATCCCATCATCAAAGGGAAATGTTTCCCAGTCAATCTGGCTCAAAGAATATCAAGCTATTTGCTGCATCCTCCCTTAACCAGGATATTGTTATGAACACACAAATACAAGATTTTAATAAAACTTATTTTCATTATAAAAATCTCATGACTTTCCTAATATAAAAACCCCAGGGAATGTGTGAATCACGCTGCATCCAAGATACTTTAGTGGTCTGATGACAGCACAAACCACACTATCACTATTACAATTAAATAGAAAAATACAACAAATACAGTATTTCTTAATATCATTTTGCCACGGTCCAAGTTAGATGTGACTGCTTTGACCAGAATAATAAGCTGACCACTCAGTGGTAACTTGCTGTCACAGAATAAGAACCTTCCTTCCCAAATAGCTATTGGACAAACTGGATACTAATTAACATTTAGCCCAGTTCAACTAGATATTTACAAACTTAGGGCTGAATTTATAATTGAGGCAAGTAGCCAAAACAAACAGATAAAACGAGAGCTTTACTTCACTTTTTTGACCACATTGTATATTCAAATTACCAGAGCAAATACCTAATTATTGAAACGACTGATGCTGACACACCTTCTACACTTAGCCACCTTTTGTACAGACACCATCTGCAGGGTATGGAATCTGGATATCAATCTCTTATTTCTCCACATGAGAGAGATAAATTCTAATTTCCAACCAACCCTAACTAGTTCCAGGGCTGGAATTTAGCTTTCCAGAAGTACATGTCTGATGTAAGAAATAAATAAGGAAGAATCATTTGGCTGGAAGAAGTCATTGAGATAACCACCCAGAGGCACTTTGTTAAAGCGGAAAAGTAGGTTGTGACATCACTTAAGTTTCCTGAAGGGGAGGACTAATATTTTCTTCATTTAGATCAAGTTAGTCAACATGCATTAAGCTAACTGAGAAAAGGGGAAGCAGGAAATGAAGCTTCCTGTTGTATGCTAATTTTATTACATAACTCAAGATATAATTCTCTGGGTTTTCTTTTAAATAGTCTGCCATAGTTTGTGTAAAAGAGAAGAATCTGAATACATGTAATGTAGTAGTGCCCCATCTCAACACAGTTAAAACTACCTCGCAATCCTCTAAATCCACATTTGTATTTATGTACCAACCCATAAGAATTACATTTTCTTTTAAAAGGCATCAATAAGTCATTCTGAATTAGTGATGTAAAATCAAAGCATTTTATAATCAATCCATCATATGGTTCTTTACCCAAAAATCAGATAGTGGAATTTGTGATGAACATGAGCATTTCTAATGTAGAATTCTTATGTATTAAATATAATAATAATAAATCATTGCCTTTTCACATTGGTTTTAACAGCTCCTCGCATGATTTTTACACACAGAAGAGAATCACTACACCGAACTTACACAAGAAAAACATAAAATAAGGATAAGGGAAAGAAAAGATAAAATTATCAATGATGACAGACTTGTCATGTACTAACACTTTTTTCTGTATGTTCTTTTCCAAATATAATCGATCCTCTGCAGCCCCTTTACCCAATCAGCATAATTGCCTTTGTTTAATAAATAATAATAATAAAAAGAATCTACTCTATTAGTCATTATTGTTCCAAACAGGGCAAGGTAGGATTAACAAGATACATATTTTATTCCAGGGATCACAGAAAATGTAATATGTCCATAATGGTCTTGCAGTGCATTTGAAGTGGGAGAGTATATAATCATACGGTACACTGCACTGGCATTTGTCAATTTGTCATATTGCTGTAGAGAGACATTAACAGTCTGTAACACTCTGACGGCTGTCTATGCTCTTGTTTTAGGAGCTGAACAAACGTGGACACAGAGAAACAGATAGGATGTCCCTGTGCCGTACGTATTGAGGAAAAGAACTTTTCTGGCTCTAAGGACCATGAATTCCAGGTGGGCTCAAAAAACTGCACACGCACATGCGCACACACACATTTCCATAGGACCACAAATTGCATGATTCACTATTGACCTCCTCTCATACTTCCAAGTTACACCCACACAAATATATCCACCCTCCTCCCTATATCAATTTTCTATAACTGAAACACAGTGAAGCAAGCACTGACAAGGGTTCTTGTCCTCCAGCCTCTTGCTCACTTCTCCCTGCCCTCAGGACAACTCCCCAACTCCCTCTGCATCTCTCAGATAAGATAGCAGGGCAGTGAGTGAATGAACCCACTGAAAAGAGAAGAGGTAATCTCTAGCCACCACCAATCCTTGAAGTCCCTGGCAGCTGGCTGAAAGGGACACAAAGAGGCAGAGACCAGGTATGGCTGAATAAAGCTGCAACACAGAAATCAGCAGGCCATTTATATGATGCTCCTCAGTGTGGTATGTGTGCACCTGGGCCATGAAAACACCACGTTCTAGTGGGGCTCAGTTTCAGGATACACAGCAGCGCTAACCTCAAGAATTCACTCTCCAGACTAACAAAGCCTAGGAAGATCAGGAGAGCTTTGTCACAGTTCTGTATCCCCCTTCTCTGGTCACAAAGAGCACTTACTCTTAGGCTTCCAGCTCCCCAGATCACCTCTCTTGGAAAGAGATCTGCACATTTCTCCCTGAGGAGGGTTTCCAGCCTACATAGGCCTGCTTTAACTTATTAGAGGCTACAAACAGCATAATTTCCCACAGCTGTAAGTTACTGCAAAGTTTTCCTAAGCAGACACTTTTATTCTTAAGGTAAAAACCTTACAGAGAATACATTAAAAAAAAAGAAAAGAAAAGAAAAGAACCTATACGCAGGCTAATAAATTTACCAAAGATCACCCTTACCTGCCAAAAAGGCTTTAGTAAGCATCTGTCCTTCAAACCCTACCAGGACCTGTCTAAAGTCAGAAGCTCATTACTGCCTTGGCTCAGAACAAGCACATCTATGACCTATGAGTGACTCCTTTAGACAGTCTGGGCTTCTGATCTTGTCCTTCCTCACATAACAGGTGATTAACAAAGGTCCCCACCCCAAGGGGAAGCTTTTAAAGGCTAAGTACCTGCATCACTGAAGAAGAAAATCTGCATTAACTTCTCTGGAGATATCCTGGGGAAACCCACTTAACTTTGTATGTTCACATTGTTTCAAACTGTACTTTGAAGCTCCTAATAGCTCCCAAAGATATATCAGTCATGTCTCCTTATTAGAGAATAATGTTACATGCAAAAATAAACCAGGGATGTGAACCACTAGTCAACTATCCAATAAGCAAATGCTTATCGGATAGTCGACATGCTAGTTGACTAGTCATTTGCTGCTGCCCTCCTCCCCCCCCCCCGCTATCTCTATCAGAAAGAGGTAACAAAGGGGTGGAAAGAGGAAGGGGGTCTCCACCCAGCACTGCCACTTTGAAATGCCACATGGAGCCTAGGGTCAGCAGGAGACTCTCCCACTGACCCTGGGCTCCCTGTGGCACTGTTGCTTTGAAACACCGCGTGGAGCCTGATGCCAGGCTCCCCTTTCAAAGTGGCAGCAGGGCATGAAAACCGGGGTCAGCTGGACCCTAGGCTCCATACAGTGCTGTCGCTTTGAAACACTGCGGGGAGCACGGGGCCAGCGGGGGATTGCTTGAGTCTTCCACTAGCCTCACGCTCCCCACAGTGCTTTCACCTTTGAAGTGTAGCAACAAGCCCTATGTTCCTATGCGTGTTCTTCTAAACTGGGCTGTCACCCAAGGAAACAGGGGGGGAGGTGGGGAGGGACAAGAATGTCCGTTTTAAGCTTATGTGAGAAAGCAAATCTACAGACCAAGGGTGCACTGAAATGACAGCCTGCATCTTCCAGCTAATTAAAGTTCAGTGTGGCAAGAGAGAGACACATAACATTTAATTTTTTCCAGCTCAAGTACAGATTCTGTATTTTTCTCACACTATCACAAAAGCTAAAATGCATTAGCAAGAATAATTTAGATGAGTCATCTCCTTCACAATGTTTCACCAGAATATCAAAAAGATGAGGGTAGGAGTTTGACTTTTTTTTTCAGATTATGATGGATGGACTCATATTCCATTAACAGTAGTTCTTAGAAAGGCATGGAATCTGACACACAACACAAAACACTTGGCCTGCACCGGTGCTGTAATTTCTGACTTTGATTAAAAGTCTCTTTAAAATGTAGATGACTCATTTGTTAGCATACAGCACTGCCATGAAATACACTTTTGGATAATCTCAGGTCTCTTGTTCCACAGGTCAGCAGACATACCCTGTTAATAGCACATGAGCCCTCCTGTTTGTAGTACTCCATAACATTTTAAATATAAATGTATAATAACCTAATATGAAGCAATGGATAAAAATGCCAGGCTCTCTGGACCTACTGGTATCCAGGGATGAAAGATAAACCAAGTCTCATCGCAAAAGTTTTTCTGAGGAAGTTGCATTTAAGACACTGATTATTAATAGACTGTTTTTCTTCCATAAATTCCATATGGGTCCTTCTAAATGCTTTAATAGAATGACATCTCCAAGATATTTTGGAGGACGGCTGAGGAATGAAAGAGATTTTTATTAATTTAACATACAATAAAAATGCAACAGTTAACTGTGTGGGCTAATATAAACACAAAACAGTGAAAGTAAGAAGCACATAGTATGTATGGGTCTCTAGAACAATTACAGTAGGATAAATAGTTGGGAAAAGGACTGAATAGGTAACAGGGCTGTTTTGGATACTACAGCAGGTCTCAGTGACTCAATGAAAACATATGAAAGCCAAAAAAAACCTGTAAAAGAAAGGACTATGGAGATGCCAGCTGGTGTTTCATCACTACCCCCAATTTAGGAAGCCAGAAAGGTATGGGGGTGTTCTAGAAATGTAATTGCCCTTCCCAGCCATCTGTTTTTCCCTTATTAAGATATGCTATACCTTTGCAAACCACTTTGATAGTTTTCTCCAGGGAACAGCAAAAGACAGTTTTCCAGTCAGTCAAACCTTGTGAGCTTTTCTACTCTTTTAGCGCAAATAAAGGCACCTCCAGATGAAGTTGTTGAGAAATTTTACAGATTATATCCAAAATAACATTGCAGTTTAGAAGCTTAAGAGGGGTAGCCATGTTAGTCTGTAACTGGAAAAACTTAAAACAACAACGAATAGTCTAGTAGCACCTTAAAGACTAACAAAACATGCAGACGGTATCATGAGCTTCCATGGGTATAACCCACTTCTTCAGAGACTCCAAATGAAGAAGTGGGTTGTACCCCAAAGTTCATGATACCATTTACATGTTTTGTTAATCTTTAAGGTGTTGCTATACTATTTGTTGTTTTTTTAAAATTATTCCAGTTTAGTTTACAATGGAGGAGTAACTCCACCAACTCTAGATTAAATCCCATTTTCCTTCACATTGCCACCAGGCATTTATTTACATTTTTCTGTTCAGAGAATGAACAAACGAACGCACACACGTACACACACAGTTTTTGGATCATTTAGAAATGCTGAAAAACAAAATGTAACTCTGAAATAGCCCCTGCACTCTAGTGGCGGTAGACTGAAATTACAGGCAGTCCCCGACTTACATGGATCCGACTTACGTCGGATCCCTAGATACGAACGGGGTGAGGCAACTCCCGCACATGCGCAGCAGCATTCCCGGGGCTCGCTCACCTGGGTCCTAGGATCCTCCTCCTCCTCCGGCCGGCTTCGACTGGGGTCCCGCAGAGCTGCCGGGCAGAGGAAAAGTGCCTCCCCACGCCCGCTGCCCCCCCCCACCTCCCTGCCAGCAACAGGCTGCCCCCTCCCCTGAGCAACAGGCTGCCGAACAGACAAAAGCAGCCTCTCTGCCCCTCCTCCCCTCTATACATGCCGGGCTCCCGGAGCGCAGCAGCGTCCCGGGGCTCGCTCACCTGGGTCCTAGAATCCACCTCCTCCTCCTCTTCGGCCGGCTCCAACTGGCCTCTGCCTGCAGCAGCTGGCCACAGGGACAGGGATCCCGCAGAGCTGCCGGGCAGAGGAAAAGTGCCTCCCCACGCCCGCTGCCCCCCCCCCCCCCCCGCGGCCTCGCATCCTGCACGCCTCCCCTCCCCCCCTGCCAGCAACAGGCTGCCCCCTCCCCTGAGCAACAGGCTGCCGAACAGCAGACAAAAGCAGCCTCTCCGCCCCTCCTCCCCCTATACATGCTGGGCTCCCTGGGCAAACAAAGACTCCACCAAAACAAACAAAGTGCTGGCCTCATTGTGTTAGCAAAAAAAGGACCCTCCTCCTAGAACCCTGGGTGGTGTGTGGAAATAAAGCTATTAGCTCAAAGCATGGTGCAGAGCTGTTTGGTATTTGATGAGTTACTCCTTTAGTCCTGAGTTTGTCACAGGGACAGAAATAGATGTGAAATCTTCTGAACAGGGGAACAGACAGCAAAACAAACATTAGAGGGGAGTTAACCTTTCCCTATGCTATCCAAAACTAAAAAAAATGTTTGGCTAGAGTTTCCCCTACAATATGTACCAGTTCCGACTTACATACAAATTCAACTTAAGAACAAACCTACAGTCCCTATCTTGTACGTAACCCGGGGACTGCCTGTACTGACTCCCTGACAATTTGTTGGAGCCATATAAAGCCTGCTATTGCAGTGGCGTATTAGCTATTTTTAAAAGGAAAAATTAACTGAAGAGAAATGTTTCTGATACTCCCATGCTCTACTACAAAAGCTTAATTCATTCTGTATATGCTGGAGGCAATTTTTAATTTGCTGCAACTCCATTTAATTGAAAGTAAAAAAGGTTTAAATTTAAAAAAATAACAGTGTTGCATTTTTTATTTTCTGAATAATCTATATATAGTAAGAAAATAAGTTCCACTAGACTATTATGAAGATTTGACTTCTGCTCAGTATATCTCCAGTGCTTAAGGATATATCATAGCTTCATGCAGTTATCCCCCCAAAACTGGGCATTTAGGAATTAAAACATCAAGGTCAGGAGTACCTGTCCCGTACAAAAAACAACCCATCACTAGCTATCCTAAGTTTCTTGCCTTTGTAGGTGTCTTCACAGATACTCTGAACTGGTCTCCAGCACTATAAACTTATGATTATGGACAGCAGTGCACATTCATTTTAGCTAATGTGAAATGTGCCAATTTTTCATGTCTTCTTTTCAGTATGCAATTATAACTAAATTGCACTTATATTTGGGAATATGTTAATCCACAAATACTTCACCGGTTTCCCAGTCCAGATGAACTATTGAACATTTAACCTTCATCTTATTGTCCTTGAGGATGGCAACTAATAAATCAAGAACAACACACATTATACTTCACTAATGTCAACTAAACCTCAATGACCAACACCAAGAAAAACTAAGTGACAGCAGTATATAATACAATGTTGTTATTCTCTCTTCCTATATTTATCTCTGCTATCTTTGCCAACTCTGGGGTGGTATTACACAGATAAAGCAAAGACTGGTATTAACAAGAGTAATTTTCCTTGACAAGTGAAAGGGTTAAAGAATTCTAACCACTAATTCTTACTCCCGACATTGAATTCTTAGGGAGTTTGGAAACAACTCAAAGTCCATATCTTCAAGTACACTAAGCAGTTCTACTCCACCAGGTCAAATGCCCTCTCAATAGCCAAGGGGAAAAGTTCAACACAACAAAACTATTTGATTGGGATAAGTAGATCACACATGACTTTCCTTATGTTATTTGAGACTTGTCTACATGAAACAAAGATGTCTAACCTGTTAAAGTGGATAAAATATTTGTTACTACTATATTATTGGAGGGAGGGTGGCTCTTTAAGCATCTGTTTTCAGTCCTTCCTTTCCCATTAAGTACCATGGTACATGCCTTTATAATATATAAGTGCACAGCAACTTTCCTTCTGCGTACATTAATCAATGTGAGAAGTAATTTTAGGACAAGCTTTTCTATAAAATACACACTGAAAAACTGTAACAAAAGACTTGAAGGAGAAAAGTATTCAGACTTTTTTTTTAATTAATGAAATAATTCTTCCTTTTTCCCAGTAGACTGGATAAAGACTTCATAATGGACATTTAGAAATTTCAAAGGTATCGGTCTCTGTTTATCAATTGATTTTGCAATATCTTTGGCTACTCTATGTGCATGTTCTAATGAGAAACAACTGGGTAATAAAAATAAATGTTGTTAAATGCTCAGAAGTAAACTATTCTAGAATGCCTCTAATCCTACGAATTGAGTTTCCTTCCAACCCCAACCCCAACCTTCACCACATCATGGGCGTTTGGCATGGAAACCCTTTATCATAGCTTGGTTTATCATGTAACCTCTCAACAGTTTCAACTTCACTTTTTGGTTTTTCATTTTTACCCTCAGCTAAATTAAGTCTAGCCACAAGATCCGTCTGAGCTTACCGTACTCTATCTTTCACTATTTTAGAAAATTGGGCAGCATTACAGACATTATCTTCCCTCATTTCACACAAGCAGTATTTGCATGTCCAAATTCAGCTGTTCAAACTCTGAAGTATCAACAGTTTGAAGAAATAAGTGTCAGCACTTGTCATTGATTTTCTTCTGCTGCTAACAAGTTTGTTGATGCCAAACTTGTTTTAGTTATGGGGGTAGCCGAGTTAGTCAGTTAAAGAAAAAAAACAACAAATGGTCTGGTGGCACTTGATAGACGAACAAAACATGTAGATGGTATCATGAGCATTCGTAATCTCATGATACCGTCTACATGTTTTGTTCGTCTATAAAGTACTAAGTATCAGAGGGGTAGCCGTGTTAGTCTGAATCTGCAAAAGCGACGAGGAGTCCTGTGGCACCTTATAGACTAACTGAAGTGTAGGAGCATAAGCTTTCGTGGGCAAAGACCCACTTCGTCAGATGCATGAGTATAAAGTACTACCAGACCATTTGTTGTTTTAGTCAGAGACCTTTCCCTCCAGTTCTTCAAATGCAGGAATTTTTTTAATAATAGAATGAAATAACATAAAAGGTTGTTTCTAAGTAAATGAAGCTTTTAATTTGGTTGAAGAATGTATTCCAAAAAAGTACATCCAACCATCTAAATACACAATGGCAGCATTTCCTACACTAACCTTAATAGCCAGAAGACAGAGGCAAGCTGCCCAGCAGAGTACAAGCAATCAGGGATGCAGGAATTGTAACCGAGGTAACTAGCGACATCTATCTCCCTCTGCCCCACTCATGCCAGACATCTGTCAGATCACAGAACTCCAAACAAAGCATTTCAGACTTGTTGGTTTAAGGTTCTTTCTAAAGTGTATTACAAAGGGTTTTGTCAACTCTCTCCGTATTCATATTTTAATATTGTTTAGGCATTAGCCTATGTAGATACTTGGGTACAAATATAATAAATAATAATAATAATATCTACTCCTCTTACACGGACCACACAAAGCACACCTCAGATGTTTCTGAAATGCACAGTCAATAGACTGTTAATGCCTTTGTGATCATTTTTCTAAAATTAGATTAACAAGCTCCCAAAAGAACCATTAGCCTAGCATTAGACTTCCCAAACCATGTAATGCTTTGAGAAGATAACTTTTTCTGTGTTTCCCAAGATCCAGAACTCTCTCTGCTTTCTTTGGAGACCTTTTTGATTGACTTTCACCATTACACCTGCTACTTTTAGCAATGCCGAGAGTATGCAAAATTTCCTTTGAATGCCTTGCAAGTTTCCTAGGTCTGACGGCTATATACTAGGAATTGTCAACTACACAATTAACTGATAATCCTGGGCTATCGGTTAATCTTGTTGACTAAATGCACCCCACCCCTCCCTTGCTGCCTGTTTCTGGCTTTAAGCAGGCTCCCCACCAGCACCAGATCCGCCTCCCCCTGGCCCCGCACTGCTGCCTCTGATAGAGAAGCAGCAGTGTGGAGGGTGAGGGGGGCAGGCAGGAGCTCTGAGGGCACAACTTCCCTTCCTCCCCCCGTTGCCTCCTACAGAGCTTTAAAGCAAATTCCTCCCAGCACCAGCTCTGTGGACCTGCCTGTTTCCCTCCGCAGTGCTGCCTCTATCTGCCACGAGCAGCCTCTGTCCACAGCAGCAGTCCCTGTCCACAGGGGATCCGAACTTCCCACAGACAGAGGCTGCTTCTGCAGAGCAGCATCTGTCCATGGGGACCTCAGACCCCTGTGGACAGGGGCTGCTGCCACCCAGCACTCCTGCCTCTGTATCAGAGGCAGCAGCACGGGGAGTAGCAGGCAGGCTTCAGTCTGCGTAGGGAGCTGATTTTTAAACTGGCTCCCCTGGAGGACCTGCTGCTGCCTCTGATACAGAGGCAGCAGCGCAGGGTGGCAGGGAGCTCCCCGGGGAGCTATCAAATAGTTGCATAACCACTAAGATATCATGCAGTTACATGAATGTTCAATGACAAACTATCTAGCATCCCTAATACATACATCACATTCCCAACTATGGTATACAGTACACTACCAGTTAGCTTCCTGTTCACTGCTTTAGGAAAATAAAATATGTTCCGAATACAGGAAACAGGATCTGAAAACAAAGTAACTAGATAGAGGAGGGGAATCAAATTTTTATTACTATCTTTCTTAGCTATCTTTTCTAGCCCTTATTCACAATGTCCAAATAACTACGGCATCTGCTAGAAAATACAAAAACCAGCTTAAAGGGCATATGCAAATTGAGAGCTATACACAGTAAAACTCCATTAGTCCAGCATCCAATGCTCCGGGACTCCTGATGGTCCAGCACCATCAAGAACCCGGAAGTGCTGGGGCAGCCGGACAGGCTTCCCCCATTCAGCTGCTGCTGAAATTGACCAGCAGCTGAATCGGGGAAGCCGGGAGCAGAGCAGCTGGGGTGCTGCCGGATTGGTCTCGTAGCCCTGCTCCTCGGGGCTGCGGGACCAACCCGGCAGCACCCCAGCTGCTCTTGGGGACTCCTGGGGCAGAGCAGCTGGAGTGCTGCCGGGTTGGTCCCGCAGCGCCAAAGGACGGCGCTGCGGGACCAACCCGGCAGGACCCAGCTGCTCTGCCCCAGGGGTCCCCAAGTCAGCCGCTGCTGAAACAGATCAGTGGCTGATTCCAGGAAGCCTGGGGCAGAGCAGCTCTGCCCCAGGCTTCCTGGAATCAGCCACTGATCTGTTTCAGCAGCGGCTGACTTGGGGACCCCTGGGGCAGAGCAGCTGGGTCCTGCCGGGTTGGTCCCGCAGCGCCGTCCTTTGGCGCTGCGGGACCAACCCGGCAGCACTCCAGCTGCTCTGCCCCAGGCGTCCCCAAGAGCAGCTGGGGTGCTGCCGGGTTGGTCCCGCAGCCCCGAGGGGCAGCGCTACGGGACCAACCGGGCAGTACCCCACCTGTTCTGTCCCAGGCGTCCCCAAGAGCAGCTGGAGTGCTGCTGGGTTGGGCCCGCAGTGCCTAGGGGCGGCGCTGCGGGACCAACCCGGCAGCACCCCAGCTGCTTTGCCCCAGGCGTCGGGATTCAGCCGTTGCTGAAACTGACCAGCAGCATCAGTTTCACCAGCAGGCTGAATCCGGACGCCTGGGGCAGAGCAGCTGGGGTGCTGCGGGGTTGGTCTCTGCCCCAGGCGTCCCCAAGAGCAGCTGGGGTGCTGCCGGGTTGGTCCTGCAGCCCCGAGGGGCAGCGCTACGGGACCAACCGGGCAGTACCCCAGATGTTCTGTCCCAGGCGTCCCCAAGAGCAGCTGGAGTGCTGCTGGGTTGGTGCCGTAGCGCCGCCTATTGGCGCTGCGGGACCAACTGGGCAGCACCCCAGCTGCTCTATTGCAGGAATCCCCGATTCAGCTGCTGCTGAAACTGACCAGCAGCAGCTGAATCAGGGACGCCTGGGGCAGAGCTGGACTATCGTAAGGGGGGGCTATGAGGGGTCTGGGGTGGCATCCCCTCCCACCCCACACCAGACCTCTCATAGCCCCCCCTTCTGATAGTCTGGCATATCTGATAATCCGGCACCCCCTGGGTCCTAAAGGTGCCGGATTATCGGAAATTTACTGTAGATACATTTCCAGAGCATTCAAGTATGAAAACAGTTTGAGCATGCAGGGTATCTTACAAATTTTACTTTCACATCTAAGATCCATATTTGAGATGGATTAGCCATTAATATATTTTAAAACAATCTGAGTAGTTAAAAATTGGTCACAGGACCCATCACAATCTCAGGAGCTATTGTAATCTTTTACCAATATTTTTATTAGCAGTGCCCTTTGAGCCAGTCACACAAACTACAGGGAAAAGCAAACATCAAAGGACATTTTTTCTCCCAAGCCCCATGTTTCTGGCATCTAATCAGAAGCACAAACATCATCTTCATTTGGTCCTGACTTCATCTCAGCAATGCTTAGAAATGTATTAAAAACCCTGCCTGGAAAATCTTATAGGTCACAGGCACAAACAGCAGGACAAGAAACCCCAGTATTTATCCAGACAGAATCCCCACTGTTATCAATGGAAGTTTTGCCCAAATAACACCTAAAGGATTTGACCCTTCTTTAGAAGGAAAAACGAGGTAAAGTTATATCTATTACCCTAAATAGCTTGGGCAGCAGCCAAAGACATCACATGTAGTACACGAGCAGGAACTGTAAGCAGCAACTGGTAGAGGTAACAGCCACTGAGCTATTCCATTCCTAATGCCATCTTTATCATTCTCTAGGACTTCAGAGACAACAGAGGTAACAGTTTTTATTCTCTCCTGGATTATGCATGTTTCTGACTGCATATTCTAGGCCAGAGGTGGGGAAACTAAGGCCCCGGGGCCAGATGCGGTCCTCAGCTTGTCTGGATCCAGCCCCCGACGCTCAGGGTCCCCCAAGCATTGAGGAACCTGTGCTGGCTCTCCAGCTCCCTGACCCCTCCCACATACACACACGCACGCACTGCCCTACCGCAGGACTGGAGCACACAAAATCTACTATATCAATCAGTCCTGGAGCTCCCCAGCTCTGGAGCTTGGGATCACAGCATCACTCACTTAAGTTTTGCCCAGCCACCCTCCTATCATAATGACACAGAGGGTCACAGGCACTGAGAACACCTGGAGCAGGGAGCTGGGCCTAAAGGTGTGGGATAAGAACCGCCCTATGAGAGGACTGTGGGAGGGGTTTGTTCTTCCATCCTCCCCTCAAGGACCTTTCCTATTCACTGGGCTGTAGTGAGCTCATTCTCCAGGTCTCTCCTCTGCCTTACCCCTTACTTTCCAGAGCCCCCTTCCTCATCAGGCTGGGAATAGAGTACCAGTGCCAGGATGGAGGTTGCTGCTGAAGGTGGTCAGTGCTCCCTTGGTAGGGGGTGAGGAAGCAACAGCAGCAGAGAAGAACACTAGCATATTGGTGACCTCCCTTGAATTTGTACCCTAGGTGAGGTTTTTCCTGCGTTTGTAGACTACTGTGGAAGTATGTATGTATATTGCTCTTAAAAAGGCATAGATAAATGATTTTTCATATCCATTATTTTACATACTGTTTCCCCTGAACCTGTGCTTTAACTTAATTTACCGTGACCTCTCAGTGACTTTGGATAAATTATGCTAAAACAAATCTGTAGCTTTAGATACTACCCAACCCTTCAAAATGAAAGGATTAACATTAACAGAAACAATACAGTTAAGAGCTCCCTTTCTTAAGAACTTTATTATTTATCTAAAAGCTCAAGAAACTTAAAGTTCAGGAAACATATGGAGAATGATTCTTTCAGCCCCTCCCCCCTGAAAATCTTTCTAAGAAAAATACAGCATAATGGTCTGTGGAACTTCCCGAGGTTATTTATTAAATGTGTTAATCTGCTTTCAGAGTTCCTGTACTTAGAGATCTGTTGAAAATCTTACATTGTCTATAAGAAAGAACATATTTTGAGACTAGTCCTGTACTTATTTTTCCTCTGAAGCAAATTCCCAGACTGGCGTACTTTAAGATCACCTTCTCTGATTGATTTTTCATCACAATACAATACACTGTTGAAATATTTGTTTATACTGTTGTTTCCTTTATCTTTGAACTATGATTCTTTCAGCCCCTCCCCCCACTCCAATTCTTCTATCATACCACTGTAATATCCAAGTGTTAACAACACTCACAACGCCAGCAACACTGTAAGACTATTATAATTTACAACTGAGATTTAAGACCCATTACAGGTTCAAACAACTGACACATTATGAAAGATACATAAAGTCTGTTTGCAAATGTTTGTGCAAAAAATATACACATCAAATACAATTTAATCAAATACAAAGTAGAGATAAAAAATTAGGAAGACATGGCAAGAGAACATTTTTCTGAGCCTGGTAAATATTTTACTTTATTTCCAGCTTCACTGGCAACACCTAGCATTAAAATTAATTGCTAATGATATTAGTACTCTAGCTTTAATGTTATGGGTATTTCAAGTGTATTATAAAACAAAATGTGAAGTCAGAATACGAATTGTTAACTAATCTGTCCAGTGACAACTGAAAGTGTTTTTATCTGTATAATCAAGTTTTATAAACTGACATGAACTCTAATATCCATGGTTTAAGGTTTTGCTCACCTTTGCTCTTGTGGATGCTCTTCTACATCCTCCTCAGAATCAGTCTGATGAATAGAAAAAACACTGTGTAAGGATTTAAGTATCATAACAGCATATAGTGAAAATGTATTATGCTTCTACCCAATCCCACTAAAATTGACACAATCATGAGTCACTAGAAAAAGACAGAAATTATAAAATAATTAAGTAGCTCCATTTGGTATAAAAAAAACCTACATTAAGTAATCAAACAACATCTATGCAAGATTTAGGATTTTACTGCTACGTAATATGGTTAATCCATTATCTTTTCCAAACTTTGAACTAAATGTATTTATTTCTGATTGGACAGATGTACCTATTCAGAACTGGATGTACATGTACAATTCAAACAATTAAAATACAGAAAGAATTAAAGAAAAACCAGTAACAACATTAAACACTCCCAAATCATAAAAAGCAATCAGTTCTTCTCTAAAAGTACTTGTGCTTATTCAATGCATTCATTACCCAAGGTCTGTGAAAACAGACCACAACACACCTTGAAGGTCTACAAACTCTGGCATTTGTCCGACCAAAGGAAGGGAAGCAGGTTCTTAAATCTAGGACACGCCAAAGAACACATAAGACCACAAACATTTTTAGGGATTATGAGCATAAACATCATAACAGCTCACAATTGCTGAAATAAAACGAGAAGCGAGGTGGTCTCCAAAATACACAAGGCACAAATCATGACACTTTGTAGATCAAAACACTTTGAATTGCACACAGAAGTAAAACAGAGTTGTGGTTGAATATGCTTGTCACAGGAAATGTCTTTAAACAAGCAAATAGATGTGTTCAGAAGCAGATGAATTCTCCAAGTGCTATTCAGGTATAATGCAAATTACGGTACAACAATACAATCTGCATAGTCAAAGTCAAAGTAAAGTTTAATAAGTTCTCTCAGCTACTGAAGCACCAGCTGAAAGTCCCACGAGATACTCAGCTTGCAAACCTGAACAGCAAAAGGTGGGAAAACACTGCATGATGAAAAGAAAAGGCAGAACTTTAATGACTTCATCCAACTGCTTTCCCATGCTACCTCTAGCCCAGGAAGAGCTCTTGATTCAATCTCCAATTTTGGCTTGACATTGGAGAAGGGATTAACTATCACCGAGGACCAATAAATGGACTCTCAGAGCTGTGGGGATTAAAGCCCACCCAGCAGCCTCACAAACCCACTGAGCAGGCTATGGCAGAAAAGAAACATCCTGGAGAGTTGAGAAACTGCTAAATACTAGCCACAGGCCTATGAAGAGAGGAAAAAGACAAGCACTCAAATACAATTGTGTCTACCTTTGCCAGGGTCAGCAAATGCATCAATGCATCATTGGTAAATGGCATTAAAAGCATCTGATAGATTTTTTAAAAAGGCAACACAGACAGCTAATCTTTGTCCATTGCCAGAAGCAGATCAACCACCAATGAGACAAGTGCAATCTTCATACCATATCCAGGCTTGCAACAAGGCTTCTAGGATTTAAGAAAACCTGATAACTTCAAAACCTTTTCATAAACTTTCCTTTAAAAAGGAGGTTAGTAATTCACCATCTCCTCAGACAGTTCCTCATCATCAGCGTAGCAAGAGATGTTAGTCTCTGAACCTCCTAGAGCGAGGGGTTTTCATTGTCCTCTGATAAATAAGCTATCATCTTCCCCACTAGACTTTACCAACTAGAAGGGAGGTAAATGCGGTTTCCCAGTATTCCCCATGCATTTCAAAACCTCTGTGAGACTTTAAATTTGAATCCCCTCAAATAGCTACATCACAACAAAGGCTAGCAATCTAGTCTGATTCTAAGTGGTATTGTCCACAGCCATTAGCATTTTCCAAGCATGAAAACCTAAAATCTAATCCTGTGTTATCTCATTCTGCATCACCAGGCTCTTCACCATTCTTTAACAATTCTACTGTTCAAGACTTCACATTCACGGTGACGGTGGTGAAGGTATCCTTCCACATCTGTGGTACAGCTATAGCATAAGATCTCAAACATTCATGACTTGGAACATGCCTTCTAGCTCTAGCACTATCTTCCTTCTTCTAGTTGTCAAAGGCGACCAATATATCATCATCATCTGGGAAGAACATGCAGACACTGAGTCTAACTGGGCACCACTTCATTGACTCTCTAGGACAAAATGATAGCTTGGTAGGACAATATGTTATCTAAGAAGTTGCCAGTCTGAACAGCAGCCATCCAAAATCTAATCTGTTCCGGAGGTAGACCAACAATAGAGGGAGTCCTGACCTCACAATAGAGCTAGAAATGGTAATTTTCATGACAAGAATATAACCTCTTCCCTCCAAAACTCATTTAAAAACCAAGATTCAGCATATGGACAGTTGTGTGTATTAGGCTAGAAAGCATGTAGTAGAGTCCCATATTTAGCAGAAGATTCTTAGCAAAAACTGGGACAGTTTCTGTATTAGTAGTATGAACTACTGGTCACAAACACTCTAGCACTGCATTAAGAGGAATATAGTAAAGTAGAATCTCGGAGTTAACACCAGAGTTACAAACTGACAGATCAACCACTCACCTCATTTAAAACTGGAAGTATGCAACTAGGCAGTAGTAGAGACTAAATAAATAAATACATAAATAAAAGAGCAAATTCAATATCACACTGTGGTAAGCGTAAACTATTAAAATAAAGGGGAAGTTTAAAAAAAGATTTTACAAGGTAAGGAAACTGTTTCTGTACTTGTTTCATTTAAATTAAGATGGCTAAAAGCAGTTTTTCTTCTGCATAATAAAGTTTCAAAGCTGTATTAAGACAATGTTCAGTTACACTGTTTTGAAAAAAACAACAACATTTTGTTCAGAATTGCAAACACTTCAGAAATAAAAACAACCTCCATTCCCAAGGTATTCATAATTCTGAGGTTGTACTGTAATGCAGGGATGTAAAAAGTTAACCAGATAACCCAATAAGCCTTAGCCTTACCAACATGCTTACTTAAAAACTGGTTAATCAGAGGGCTCGCCGGAACAGTCCCCTCCCCTCTGTGGCACACATAACCCCAGCCACCCAGAGCAGTCCCCCACCGCTGCAGCGTGACCCTGGCTGGTCGGAGCAGATCCCCTCCCAGACCCTGTCCCGCCAGAGAAGCCCCCAAACCACAGCTTAGCCTGCCGTAGTGGGTCCCCTGCACAGTCGGAGCAACCCTCCACCCATGGTGCAATGGGACCCCAGCCAGCCAAAGCAGCCTTCCACCCACAATGCAGCTTGACCCTGGATGGATGGAGTAGCCCCCCCAACTGCAGCGTGGAGGACTCTGCTCCTCCAGAGCAACCCCTTGCCTCCTGTGGCCCCACAAAACCCTGGCCAGCTGAAGCAGTTCTCTGCCCATGCCATAACGCAACATGACCCCAGCCAGCCAGCACAATCTCCACCCACACTGGCTGGCAGAAACAGCCCACCGCCCGCAAAAGGACCCTGACCATCCAGAGCTGCCCTACACCTGCAGCATGGTGGGATCTCGGCCACCCAGAGCAGTCTGCTGCAAACGACTTCACCCTTGCACCTCACTGCACAGTGGCCCAGGTGGCAAGGCACTGGCACCCACTGATACCGCATTATACAACAAGAACTGAAGTTAGAACCCTGCCATCTGACACCCAGTGTGCCAAAATTACTATATTATTATTATCCAGACATAAACAGGTACCAATGTTTAACATCTAACACCACTCAGGTCTCACCCTGCCTAATCTCCCTCAACTCACTGCATTCTTTAACAGGCTATAAAATGAATATTATTGCAATCCCTTTTACTACTTTTTATTCCAACATATTCAAACGGCTCCATGTAATTTAATATCACTACTTGTGGAAATCTGCTATCACTTGTAAACAGCGCCAAATCCACACTAGCAACATCTTTTACAGAACATCCTGCTGGCCTATTATACTTAATTTATGTCTAGAAATGTGACAGAATATAAACTCCAAAATTTTAAAGTAATTTAAGATATACGTGACACAGAAACCACAAAGGAAAAGTTCAGTAAATAAAGTAAAGTTCAGTGCAAACTAACTGTGATTGATGCCTTAATACTGGAAACTTCAATGTTTATATCCATACCCAGGATTTATTTTTAAATTGGAAAAAAAAACCCTCTTCTATGTGGAAGCTGAGTTATTCTCAACCAGGAGGATTTCCAAGTCACTCCTGACATCACAATATTCCCTTTAGTAACAATGCACTGAGTCTGTCTTGTAGAGTACAAATTATTAATTACCGTGCATTGCTTCTAGGATTCTGTCAGTAACTAACAAAATATACTTTGATTTTAAATGCCACTACAATGCTGATCTGCTGATAACTTTTTTAAAAAAGCATCTGTCAACAAAAACAAGTTGTGTTAGTGTCTCTGACCCATTTTGTGTGTGCGTGCGCGTGCACGCACATGCACAGACATAAGGAAAGTAAAGATTCATCTTCTCTACCCGTCAAAAAAATCTGTGCGCTTGTTTTTTTACTTTAGAAAAATCAAAACTATTTTTTTCCATTGGAGGACTCAAGAGCCTCTGTGCATATCTGGAGTTTTTTCAGTCTATAATTGAGAGCATTTGAGTGTTCAGTCCTTTACAAAGAAACTTTTATTTCAAGTGTTTTACTTAAATATACATTAACAAATTACAAACAAACAAAAAACCCCACAGAACTAGAGAGTCTAAATAAAAGCTACATCTGCTCTAATCAAGTTTCCCCTTCCTCATACTTGTGAAGTCAACATTCCTCTAGTTTTCCATTCATCCAGTGTCTTTCAGGATAAACAGGACCTACACTTGTAATGTTACAAACATGTTAGACTAAAAAAACAAAACAAAAAACCACCTTGTTCTCTTGTGATGTACCAAGGAGGCCTGAAAACAAGACATGAGCCCAGTTCTAACACCCCTTTTCTTCCATACACTTACAGATCATATACAAAAGAAACTACATAATAAAGAAACCAACATAACAGTGCTGCCCAAGTCAGATTCAGAAAGAAATTATTTCAAAACAAATACAAACCAAAGGTGAGACATCAGTATCAGAGATTGCTGCAAGTTACTATTTATAGAGGACTGTCAGCATGCTAGATACGAACCAGCATGAAGCAGACAGACATTACGCTTCACACATCAATTATGGTTCAGTCTCAAATATCATGGAAGCTGTGCATAAGGCGGATTCATCACTAACAGTCTTAGTGGATTAAACGTTTGTAAAAGTTGAATGGAGAAAAGAGATTTCAAGCATAGGGATCAGCATAGAAGAAAATGTGAGGGGAAGTTGGGAGGGGCTCAAAAGTAACAAAAACAATGGGAGAGAAAAGCAGGAGGAAATGCTTAGACAGAACTTGATACTGTTCAGGTAGGCAAGAGGAAGCAAGAAGATGCTAAGAGAGTAATGTAAAGCAATTACAAGCACGTAAGTGTTTTGTGTAAAGCTTCTTTCCTTCTAACTTTACTTCTTTCCCAAATTTCGGTTGATATCATTTTGCAGTTATTGTCTTTTTCCATGCTCCTCTAAAGACGACACTTGTGGCACTGGCATAGCTGAAATTATAAAGCTGTTTTTTTCTTTCTACATCTAACACGGAATATAATGGAAAATATAAACATTCACCTGATCTTCAGATTTCTCTTCTCCATGGATTCAACAGGAACTAGCTAATGCTAAGATTGAAAACATTACTAAGAGAACTCAAAAACAAATCAACTGTAAAGGGTCTTTTTCAAGTGGCCCTGCTCCTCCCAATTGAACCTTATAAAATCATGCAGCTTTACTATGAAAAGTAAAAAAAAAAGTAGGGTTTCATCTATAATGTGTCTCTGTATCTTCCAGAACAAAACTATTTACTTTATAGTTAAAATACTTTTTCCTGAGTGGTCAGTTCTGCAAACTCAGCCTCAGGATTTAAAAATAAAACTGATCTTTTTAGCCTGCATATCTCTGGTTATACAGATTCTCTGCCTCCTGTTAATTAGCATTAAATCTAACCTTTTCCATGCTCTTCAAGACAAGATTGTAAGAGCATGATACAAACAGCAATAATTCTTGTAAATGCTTACAAATAATGCTGCTATAACCCTAAAATGCAAAAAGAAAGCCCTGATATCTACCCACTTCTAAATCAATGTCCACATCATCAATTACTAGTAAGCTGACCAGGAAAGCAACTCTTCTGTTAGTTTTCCAAAGCGACTAGTCTACCATCAATATCCAACAGTAAAGAATGACATAATGGCTTAAGAGAGCAAAATTATTCTATCATCATTCTACACTAGAAGGCAATGTCCCCAAGGACTGATCTTTCCCATTTGTAAGTCTGGTGCCTTGAAGTCTAGAAAAGCACAACTCAACGCTATGGGCATAATCCATCAATATACATTAAATAATATGATTGCTTCAAATGCCATAAAGTCTGTACCATAGTTTTTAGCACTCTTTCACTTTTACTGTACCAATACCAACCATATACTTTACTATACATTTTTCTCCTCATGAAAAACTCGTTCACAACTGTTATTTTTAGTTTGATGTGATGATATATATTCACACATTTACTTGAAAAAAATTCTATCGTGCTAACATGGGGGGGGGGGACTGAGGAATATATGTGACAGAAAAAATAAACAAAATTATTAAATTAACATCTCTGGCCAAATGCAGCCAAAACGTGGTACCAATGCAAACTGTTAATAATATTAAACAAATAAATAAAACCCTAGCATTCTGCTGCTTATCTTCCACTTGCACTGCAACACTGCAGATCTTAGCTCAGTCTTTGTTGAGAAAGTCAGGTAGACCAACACTGAATTAGACTCTCCTTTCCCAAAGGGATCAGAAGCTGCTTGATGATATCTTGATGTAATCTTAAACATGGGTACTGCTTGCTGCTGTAACCCTGGCAAGGTGCAGTCTCAACCCCCTGCACACGCCCTACACCTGAACTTGAATCTACTATGACTCATGGTATCACATGGGGGACTTATGTTGCCAGGTACAGTGGCCACACGGTTTGTTTGCAAAGAAAACTGACATTAGTTGCGGACGCTGCTGCTGGGGACTGGCTGTTCAAGCTGTTTCTGCTCCTCCATCTGTGCACCCCCTCAGTGCTGTCACCATATCTCCTCACCTGAGTGGGCATCAGCAGCTCCCCTTCTTCAGCTTGCCACAGCTCCACCACCGTGGGGATTGGGTCAATAGCTAAACAAGCCAAACAAAACAAAACACACTAAAATAACTCATCGCTTTTTACACTCGCGAGAGAACTCTTACAGTGACATTTTAGGTTTCTCTTTTCACCAGGGCTGGAGAAGGGGAGATGGGGGGGGGGGGGGGGGGAGGGTGTCCATATTTAACAACCGCACAGCCTGCTGGTGACATCTGAAGTGGGCAGGCAAACCTGGCACATAAAGGTACCTACGGAGCCAATTTGCAGCAGCGGGTAAAGATCATCATGTGTCTAGCTCAAAACAGGGGGTGGCTAATCCTACCCCGAGGAGCCTCTACTGATTAAGGAGGAGGATCCCTTCTCTCTGCAATGTCAGTGCGCGTTGCACGGTACAACGGAGGAGTGCGAGCCACAAGGATGTGGGGCTGGGGAGGGGAGACGGCTTATTTGGCTGACACGCTGGCTCGCAGCTTGTTACAAGGTTACAACTGCCCAGTGCATTATTAGACGGGCAAACCCAGGACTCCAGCCCCAACAGCAGAGGCACACACAATGCTGCAGGAAGCCGAGCCCTCCTCATTCTTCGCCCCCTCCCCCCGCTGTCGGGGCTGGGCACCATTGCAGCCAGCACAAAGCTCGCCTCGCAGGCACAAAAGGATGGAGGGCAGGGGCACGGCTCGGCGAGCCCACGCGATCCTGCAGTCGGCGCTCGAGCAGGGCTCGCGCCCGTGCACAGCCTCGCCTGCCCCCAGTGACAATAGCCCCCTGCCCCCGCCATGCGCGCATTCCGCCAGTCCCTCGCCCTCCCGCGGACTTCCCAGCGCCTACCTTGGCCCTGCGCTTCCCCCGGGCGAAAGCAGGGTAAGAGGACCTGGAAGACGCCTAGCAGGAGGTTCACGGCCGTGGCTGCGCGGCAGTAGCTGCCTTGCTGCGGGTAGCGCAGCCCCGCCATGCTGCTCCGGCTGCTCGGAGACTGTGTGGGCTGCAGGCTGCTGCCGCCGCCTCGCTCCGCTCTGCGCGTGTGTGCCACAGCGATAGGGAGGGCTGGGCGCCGCGCGGCGAGGCGGGGTGGGACATTGACAATGAGAAGGCAGCTCCACGCGGGCCCCGCCCGGCGGCCGCCGCCGCTGCAGAGCACATGGTCCGGAGGCCAACCGCAGCGAGCCTGGGGGCACGCGAGAGGCGCTCCTTGGGGGTCGAAGGTGCATCTTCAGCCAGCACGGACTGGACCAAAGCTTGCTCGCCTTACTGAGGCCGTGCCCGAATCAGGCGAGCGGGACGGGGGCCTGTTGTCTCAAACGAAGGGAAATCCAGTCACTCAACTCCATTCTCCACGGGGTTTTAAAACGGTAATGCATGCAAGTCTCCCCCCCCCCCCCCCGTGCATACATTTATACACGGGCGGGGGCACAGGGAGTATATATCTATATCTATATGTGGCATGCAAAATGCACACACACGTTTATACTGAAAAATAGTGTGCACCACCACTGCACTTGCATTCCAGCTAGTAGCATTCATAAACAAATGATCGGGGTGTGCGTATGCCATATACACCGTAATTTGTCTTATTACTCACCATGCTGCTGCTGGTGCAAAGCAACATATTACATGCCAACAGCAGGTGACAGCCTTTTAGTACTCAATGATTCTGCCCATATTCCTCCCAAAGCCAGTCTCCAACAGCAAGCAGAGGAGTGTTTAATTTTGTGTGCGTGTGCATGCACACATGTATGCATACACATGCTACAGAGAATTTTTATTGCCAATTAAAACAGCCTGCATAGAAATCACTAAAAGAATGGTGGTTAAAACTTACAGGGACTTAGAAGGGAAAAGGGAAGTATATTTAAATGGCCTCTTGCCAATTGTTGTGTGAGGATATCCGGTGAATTTGACAAGCTGTCACTGAGGGTGACAAGACACTGACCGCTTCCAGAGGACTCAGGAGTCTGACCTCAACATAATATAAAAAGGGGGAGACTTCATGGTAAGGCTTAGGTTTATAACAGGTGTTGACAGAAATAGACTAATGCACAACTCATGTGGAATGTTGACAACCTCACTGTCAGATGCAAAAGCCATGGGAAACACTTTCCTGCAAAGTCAAACTATCGAGACTTACCTCATTTCCTGTTAAATAATTCAGAGAAAAATCATGCTGGTATTTTCCTATGGAAACCAACTGTTTATTTAACTAACTATATAATAAATTCTGGATTGCTCCACAGTTTGTGTACGTGATTAGAAATATTTCTCATTGCTTAAACTTCTGATCCTAACGCTGTCAGACATGGAAGATGATTGAAAGTCAGAGGACAGAAGTGATGCAACCACACACTTGTCAAGCAACATTTATTATTAAAATTAGGACTAGACAGTAAACACTTCTAGTTTTATTACCTTTTGAATATCTTGAGGACCAAAAACTAATGCGGTTTGAAAAATGGATTAAAAGAGTTGGCAGAGATTTTTTTAAAAAAGGAGAGTCTGGAGAAGGAAAACATAGCATGAGGAAGCAAGGAAAGGTTGGTTCAGCCCACATCTGCTGACCTTCAGGGCAGATATTCTTAAGAGGGCTGCTGAAGAAGCAAATATTTGGATGTAATGTTTAGAGAAAAGGCAAGAATTTGGTTTATTTTTGTGTTACTTAGTATTATTACCTATAAAGGGGTTGCTGTTCTTGTTTTGTTCTATTGTGTTTTTGAGTAACTGTCATAGGCAACTAGGCTATGTCTACACTGGCCCCTTCTCCGGAAGAGGCATGCTAATTTCAAACTTTGGAATAGGGAAATCCGCGGGGGATTTAAATATCCCCCGCGGAATTTAAATAAACATGTCCGCCGCTTTTTTTCCGGCTTGGGGAAAAGCCGGAAAAAAGCATCTAGACTGGTGCAATCCTCCGGAATAAAGCCCTTTTTCGGAGGATCTCTTATTCCTACCTGAAAGACGCTTTTTTCCTACTTGAAAGTAGGAATAAGAGATCCTCCGGAAAAGGGCTTTATTCCGGAAGATCGCGCCAGTCTAGACGCTTTTTTTCCGGCTTTTCCCCAAGCCGGAAAAAAGCGGCGGACATGTTTATTTAAATCCGCGGGGGATATTTAAATCCCCCGCGGATTTCCCTATGCTGACTTACCTGATTTGCATCCCTTTTCCGGAATTTGTGGCCAGTCTAGACGTAGCCACACAGAATCAGAGGCAGCAAGGGGGGGCGGGAGCCAGTGCCCATGAGGAGCTGGCTTTAAGCAGGCTGCCCATGAGCACCGAATCCACCTGCCTCCCCACCCCTGTGCTCCTGCCTCTGATAGAGAGGCAGCAGCGCAAAGGGTGAGGGGGACAGGCTGGAGCTTCTATACATAGGGAGCTGGCTTTTGGCTCTCCGTGCATGCCGGCTCCGTGGACCCGCCTGCCCCCCTTGCTACCTGATAGCAAGCAGGAGCTGTTGCCGGAGGGAGCCGGCTTAAAAGTATTTTCAGTATTTTCATAATGCTTTTAGATTAGTCTTACTTCCTCAAGAGTTAGGGTTTGGGAGTGGCACATAATATTGAGAGTAAGTGTATAAAATGGAATACCATTATCCTTTAGTTTAACAGTCCTACGTATGTATAATACTGCACTGTTCTGGTTACATCTGCAGCAATTTCACAGCCAGCTCTCCAGCTAAATCTGACCTACATAAGCTACCTCACTCCCTGGAGTTGCATTATTTTATTTTGTACACTGTTTCACTTCAGTGGCCTACTTGCAGCCAGTTAAACAACACAGTAAGCATGTCTGCCCTGTAAATATAGTCTTGTCAGCTGCTTGCATAAAATGGTCACAGTTTCTGCTGATTCCAGATCTCTCCTTACATCTACAGCATGGCAAATTTTGAAAGCACACTTTGTATTTGAATGCCTTCAGCGATTCAGAAGTGGATGGAGAGTGTGTTGGGTGCAGGAAGATGGAAAAGAAAAGCCACTGTCTAGGGATGAGAATGGGTAATCTTACACTTACCTGGTAAAATTTACCAGGTAATGGTTAACCAGTTCCCTGGGAGCAGTCCCCTACCTGCAGCCTGCCATGAGCAGAGGGCTGCTCCAGCCCCACCAGGCTCCTGCAGGCTAGGAGCTGCTCCAGCTGAGCTGGAGCGGTACCCTACCTGGAATCCTGCGTAGTCAGTTAACCAGTTAAACGTTAATCTAATGTTTAATCAGTTAACTGATTAATCAGACTTTTACATCCTTTCCACTGGCCTGACCTTAGTAGCTCTTTTTGATGGGCCATCACACCAAGGAAGTGATTCTGTGTCTGAGAAATTAGTTCCTAAACTGCAGCCAATAGATTCACTTTACTCATCTTGGGAAAAACAAAATACTATTAGGCATCAAAATGTGGAACTGTTTATAAAAGAAAATCTTTCTAAGAAAAATACAGCATAATGGTCTGTGGAACTTCCCGAGGTTATTTATTAAATGTGTTAATCTGCTTTCAGAGTTCCTGTACTTAGAGATCTGTTGAAAATCTTACATTGTCTATAAGAAAGAACATGTTTTGAGACTAGTCCTGTACTTGTTTTTCCTCTGAAGCAAATTCCCAGACTGGCGTACTTTAAGATCACCTCCTCTGATTGATTTTTCATCACAATACAATACACTGTTGAAATATTTGTTTATACTGTTGTTTCCTTTATCTTTGAACTATGATGAAACTGCTGCATTTTACTCAGGCTATCCTGAAGATTCTTTTGTGAAATATTGCAAATTATAGAACAAATATAGTAATGAACCTAATTCTGCAATTCTCATTCAAGTACAGTTCTCCTTAACTTCAGTTTAGGATGACCACCTAGAATTCAAGATAAGTGACAGTTATATGAAAAATATTGGAGAAGGCTAATTTTTAAGAAACTCTAGTCCATAACATGGTTTATGCAAAGCACAAAATCATTTATTTGTATCAATGTATTATACTTTGCATGATTGTTGCTTGAAAATACCCTGATCAACTTCTTAGACGCTCCCACTAGAAGGTAGTTGTGGAACATAAGATATATCCCTACAAAACATAGGACAACCACTTCAGTGGGAGGTTTCCTAAATACAGAATGCAAGTCTAATATCCAAAATGGAAAAAAAGATATAGAGGAGACAAGAGCCGTTATTTGTCCATAACCCACTCTAACCCATATTCAGTAAAAAAAAATGACAATTTTACAAAAAGATGGTTAGATAGTATTTCTGGTTTTTAGTCTAAGGAAGGATGGGCTTGTAGGGAAAACACTTCAGTAGAACTTGAGAGATCTAGGTTCAGTTACCACCTCTGCTTCAGACTTTTTGTGGAACCTTGAACAAATCATCGAGTGTTTGATTCTGCAAGATTCTGAGCACACCAGCCCTGATACTACAAAGCTTAATTTTAAGTATGTGCATCATTCCATTGCAGTCATTTGTCACTGAAGTCAATGTCACATTTGTCACTTGAAGTGAAGCATGTGTTATAGGGCATTGATGGACTGGGACCAAAAAGGCTCAAAATCTTGCAGTACTGAGTCATAAAATTCTCTAGGCTCAGTTCCCCTTTGTTGATGGGGGTAACATTCCCTTTCCAATCTTGTCTTTTTAGACTGTAAGCTTTTTGGGTCAGAGGTGATCTCTTACTATGCTTTTATACAATGGGTCTCTGCTCTCTCTTGGAGTCTCTATGCATTATTGTAATAATAAAACAGCAAAAGTCTCTCTTCTCTCCACTCAAAGTGACCATTGTACCTTCCTGCTTCCCCCCCCCCAAAAAAAAGGGGGGAGGAGAGAGAGAGAGAGGTGATCATTTCTTGTTAGCAAAGTTGGGAAATGTCATTTGTGATGGGCCGGTGCTAATTCTTTTGAGCATTAATTCAGACTGATAAGACTGCACAAGACAAACCCAACTCTTGCGGCGTAATTAGAGAAGTTCGAATTGTTTCTAAAGCCTCATGCTGGCAGAATTTTTACAATTAATGAACAGTTTTCCCCGTTGGGGCTTGCATGAGAGAAAACGTTCTTATCTTACAAACGCTAACTGGGTCAGCAACCTATCATCTGTTTAAGAAAGGGAAAGAAAACAAGCAAATCTGTGCTACACTAATAAACTATTAATGACAATGTGGCTCATTGCTGCAAATGACAATATCGCACACTTGTTTATAAGCAGGTTCTCTTTTGCCAATTTCCTTGGACTTTTTTTTTAAACAAAACTTCAGTTAAATGTATGCAGATAAATAGCATATTTACCTGGCCTACCTTTCTTTTTCCTTATGCTTCTTTCACAATAAATCCTCTAGTAAAACAAATCTCTTACCCAGTATCTATCTACATGGTCACACTAAAGACTTGAAGAATATAGGACCATTTTGGATTACTTAGATGCAATAGCTTGCATAATATAAGAAAATGCTTATTATTTTGGTTACTAGGCAACACATAAGCACTTGCTTTTGAAATCCCCATGAAGAAAAATATATCTACCCTAACTTTTTCTGCCTACTTTAAAATAGGTTTTTAAAACATCTTAAATACTTTTAATTTAAAAAGTAAAAAACCATATACCAGGTAATTCAAAGTACACACATGCACACACCCCTTTTCTTGTTCTCCTTTCCCTACATTCTGCAATATGTAGTGTTTCCACTTGAGAGTGAGGTGGATCCTTACACACAGCGGGATTTTGGAGGACTCACCATGTTGCAATAGCGTTCAAAGCTTTATAAGCTTCATTTAGTTTCAGAAAGCCTGTTTGAGCATTGTCTGTGCTTAAAGAGGCATTTAAAACCAAAGTGAAGCTTTGAAAGCTTCAGAGACAACAACGCTGGACCCAAATCCACGAGTTCCCCCATTAGTCTTTGAACTGATAGCACCACGTGGGAAACAATACTTGCTGATCTCAGAGCCCTGCAATTCCTGGGTACAAAAGGGAGAATTAACAAAAAATTAGGGATAATTATTGTCTTTGAGTTTATATTACTGAATCATGCATGTGCATTGAGAAAAGAAAGGAATGCTTAACTTGGAATCTTCTCCTCCACTGCATTTTGTTCATGTATTTATTCTCTCTTTTGGCACAGATTTATGACACAATTATTGTTATGTGCCTTTAAAAAAGACTACTATGAAAAAAAAAGTGCATCCTTTGTTGTGCTTATAAAAAGGTATGAAATCCACTCTCGGGACTATGGATCTCAAACATTTTAAAGCAATGTTTGAGGTCAGGCGTTCTATAACTAATAATTTCTATTTCTCTCTCTATTTTTCTTTTTGTTGTTTGCACACATCACTTCAAAATTATTATTTTCAAATCAATTCAGTCATTTCAAACCACTCCCCAGCCACAATGACAACTATACAGTCTATAAACTGGGAAAAAATAGCCTTGAGAGACAGGTTGTTAAATGTTACATTTTCTTTAAAGTACTCATTTTTAAATTTACACACATGCTTGCTACAACTTCTAAGCATGTACACTCCTTTATATAAGCACATAAATTAAACACAAACAGATATAATCTCAAGTCATAGAATACTAGGACTGAAAGGGACCTCAAGAAGTCATCAAGTCCAGTCCCCTGCCCTCATGGCAGGACCAAATACTGTCTAGACCATCCCTGATAGACATTTATCTAACCTACTCTTAAATATCTCCACAGAGTCAAGAGGAAAATACTCCAACCTACTAAACCCACTGCCTTGAGGTGATAGCCCTCTTTAATAGGCAGGCTGTACCATACAGGCTTTGAAGATCAACACAGTCTAGTTCTGTTGGACCAACCAAGGAACTGAATTTTTACCCATAAAAATCCAAAGTATCAGGCCCTGTTTGCAAGAACTTCCCAGCTGAATTCAGTTGCTAGGATGGAGGATCAGGAAAGAGGTTATTGCTACAATAGCCAAGGCCCAACTTTGTAAATGTAGAACATTGTAAATGAAAATCAACTCCTTGAACTGTACCCAGGAAAAATCAGATGGCAGTGCAATCTATGGAGAACTGGTGTTATACTGTCACTACAAGAGGCACCACTTATGTTTCGGAGTCAACATGCTGAACACATTGGCATAATCCCACTTGAAAGAAACAAAGCTCTGGATAACTCTGCCAAGGCCTGCATCTACAGTGAAATGCTGCAAATTCATTGCCAAAGGAAAGTGAAAAAAACTCCTCGCTATGCTGCTGTCAGGGAATTTAGAAGCAGACAAGGAGCTAAAATCCACAGACTAAAAATCATATTGATCAAAGTTGAGTATTTTGACTGATGCAGTATAAACCACATTTGGTCATCTCTTCTGGATGAGATCCCATTCCACTGTGGCACCTATTTCATTTGGTGTCTGCTTCAAATTAAAAGCTCTAGACTAGGGTGAAGAAAGTCAGGCCCGGGGGCTGGATGTGGCCCCCGGCTTGCCCGGATCTAGCCCTGGAGGCTCAGCCCCCCAGTCCCAGCATTGGAGAGCCTGCGCTGGTGCTCCCCAGCCCCCCACCCTCCTGCCATACAAGCTCTGGTATGAGAGGGGAATGTCTTTCTCCTTCTGAGTCAGTGAGGCGTGTTTTTTGGTTTTGAGAGAGTTTTTATTGTTTTTTCTGGGGGGAGGGGGTTCACTTGTGTGCAGCTGCAGCCCCCGACTGATTTTTCTGTGGGTAAGTGGCCTCTAAGCCAAAAAATGTTCTCCACCTCCACACAGTGGGTTAAAGGAGAGCATACACCACCTGGGTTAGTGGAGGAGACTAGAATTTCTTAGTTTTTACTTTTCAACTAAAATGGTTGGGAGGGGGAAAAAACCCAAATAATGGGCCAGGTAAAATATATATTCCCTTATCTCGTTCTTTGAAATAGCTGGACAATTTTTCACAAACTTGAAGGAAAAAAAAAAAGCCTGAAGCAGTCACCTGGCATGGGAAATTTTAGTCTGAATGATTAAAGCTGCACAAATGTATAAGTTGCTGAAAAGAGAGTCTTATAGAACTTATGGGAAACCCTAACTATAAGTGGTGCTACTAGCTCCATATATAAATACACCTACCCATTCCCGTTATCCCCCCTCAATGTTAAAAGACAATTGAGATTGCAAAATAAAGCAACTGCAAATTGGAAACACCAGTGTTAAGGTTACTTATGCAACCTGCACAATAGAGGTGGGTTCTAATTTTGTTTCATATGTTTAGGTACAAGTGCAATAGAAACAGAGAAAATTGATTATAATTAATAATAAAGCAAAACTCCCATGTTACTCATTTTGTCTAAGGGTATGTCTATACTTCATTCCTCTCTCTTTCAAGAGGAATGCAAATGCAGACACCCAAAATTGCAAATGAAGCGGGGATTTAAATATACCGTGCTTCATTTGCATAATTGCATTATTTCGATCTATAATGCGATTATGCAAATGAAGTGCAGGATATTTAAATCCCCACTTCATTTGCAATTTCGGGTGTCTGCATTTGCATTCCTCTCTCTAGAGAGAGAAATGAAGTATAGACAAACCCTTTGTAAAAAGTCAGGACAGGAGCCAGAGTGATTAAAAAAATCATAAGACAGGATTTGAGGGTTTTGACTGATATTTGTTCCCCTATACAGGGTAAAAGTTGAGTATGTTTACTTCTTTTGTGGTTTAATTCAGTGAGCAATTACAAGCACAGCTCCAAAAACTGGAATTTGTAGGTTGACAGAGAAATAGTTTAAATGGACTAGAAGACTATCCCATGAATCATTACAACCAGCTAAAGATGGCCACCTCTGGAACAAAACACGCCAACTGTTTAACATTGCCACATACAGCTGGAACAGGAAGTGAAGTTTCATATCCATTTGAAACTACAGGGGGAATTTAGATAAATCATAGGTTGACTATAATGAAAAGTACCATGGAATTTTTAAAGGAGGCCAGGTACTTGCCTTTAAGCCAGTTAAAAATAGCAAAGTGCGCCCTCACAATGCTGGAGGGTATTGGTTATGCTATGTATACACTCAAAATGGAAAGTACTGTCTACCAAATCAGTATCAACAACTTCCAGCACTCAGGATTTTTCTTGGGTATTTCCCTTTTAGTGCCAAAACGATTCCACGCTGTTGCTCTGAGAGGTCTAAAAGGATCACAGCCTAAGAGGGTATGGATGCAGGAATAAATTCTCTTTGTGGATTCTTAAGGTAATATTTATCTTAAACATTCTGTTTTCTCCACATGTTCTGAATTCCAAGAAGACATCAGGAAGATTCTCATATGTGGGGAAAAACAGACTACAAAAACAAATACTATGGTGATCAACTGAAGATAATTTTGTCCACAGGTATCTGGGCCATTATTACATATTATAATTTACTATCCCTCAGGACTTGCATCTCACGTCACTGTCATGTTTTGTATTCTAGACATAGAAAATCCCACAAGTCCCACAATAGCATCCTTGGTAAATGGTGACCATTTAATGGCAGTCACTGTAATAGAGAGTAAGGTTATCGAAATTCTCCTTAATGGGTTCAATACCACTCTTATTGAAAATAATGTGTTTAATATTGACTTTACTAGGTAGAGAAGTGGACCCAGTATATAAAAAAAATGAATGAATGAATGAAATGTTTGCATTCCCCTCATAGCAGTATTAACCATTTTTGACAAAAATGCTGTGTATGTAATTCCAGTTTGAAGCTCAGTATAATTTTTAGATTTTTAACCAAATTGGTTATTTTTAAATTGTTTTTTCCCCTAAAGAGTCTTTTATACAGCTGAGTAGTAACCCAGTGAGACTGTTAGCTCTTAAAGGGGATATAAAGCACAGCAGGATCTAATTACCTGGATAAGGAGGACACGAATGTTTTCAAAGTATTGAAGGGGCCGAGAGCAGAGCTGGACTGGCAGCCAGGAGCCTGATGGTAGGAAGCCTGTCCAGGGCCTGGAGTGGAGTTGGCACCAGGAGGGCAGCCCAGGTGGCCAGGAAGGGAGCCCAGCAGCCAGGAGGCTGGTGACCCCCCAGGATATCCCGTAGAGTGTGTGGGGAAGGGCCAGCATTGATCTCCCCTGATATAGCAAACTCATTGATTTGGGATGGGTCAAGTCCTGAGGGTGCTGGACAGGGAGGTCCAATCTGTACTTGTAAGTCATTTGTATCTGGCTGTGTGTAAGTTTTGTAATTTCCATTCCATTTTGTAATTTTCATTATCTTTGCAGACTGGTGCAGTGCAGGCACCCTCGTTTAATGCCCTGGCATGGGAGAGCTGTGAAAGCATCACATTCTACTTCTGTGGTGCAACTGGGTCACTTGATTCAGTAGAGGTTGCCTCTAGCTAATTATGGAGCAATATTAAAGGACATTCATCTCTTCTGATTTTCATTGGGTGGAAGGCTCAGAGATGTGTCATGGCCATTCAGAATGTATATGTCTGAGGAAGCAGAGATATCCTCAATTCCCTCTAACTGGGAATCAGTCTAGACTCTAGACAAATTAAACATTTTAACCTCTTCCCAAAGACACGTGTGTGTGGGGCGTATACACACACAGACACACGGAGTACATGTAGGGTTTAAACAGAATTTTGATGATTATGGGGTACTCTGAAGACTTCATTGCCCAGAAATGTATTCATTCTTTTTTTAAAAAAATGTTTGTGCAAGCCAGTGCAATAAAAGTCCCTTTAAAATAGCATTTTCACTGCTGTGGCTTCATTAAAAATAACTAACTACAGGAGAATTGTTTTTTTGGTGCATTTTGTTTTACTTCATTGCTCCTCTACCCTTCCCCCACACACTCACTAGTTTGCCATACCAGTTTGCTCACTGACATTATCTTCAAGAGTACAAAAAGAACAGCTGGACAAAAAGAGGTACATTTTTGACACAGTGCTTGGAGAATTAGACATGCAGTTCCTATTGACGACAGGAGCTTTGTGCCTAATTCCCTGCATACCACACTGAAAATTTACTCCACTGTACCCAAAGACCATATAATGGCATTGGGGATAAAGGGTAGCTTGACATTACTTAACAGCCCTAGAAAAATGTCAAGCAAGGAAACTTCTGAAAATGTCACCAGCATTTCCTGCACTTAACCCTACAAAAATTTGTTATTATTGTAAATTACTTGTTCATATCCAGAACTGCTTTAGTTTCAGGCACATAGAAGAAAGAAAAAGATCAACAAAGAACATTTTTTTCTATCCTGAATCTTTCAATCTATCAGTCTATTTTACTAATAATATATATTCTGGATAAACTTTGTATGTACATATGGTGCGCCATTTTACATACAAAAACATCCTATTGTTTTCATTGACCTATAGGTGCACAAAGATTTGCATATGATGAAAACATCTATTTGTGAAAATATTATCCATTCGATATGTAACTTTAGGGCTTTGTACATTCAGCTTTATGATGCATTATACATTATACTGATTACATACTTGACTTACATGGTTTCTTATTTTTTGGTTCACTGGAGCAAGCAGTTAGCTTTTACCTCATTCCTTAGGGATATCAGGTTACAACTGATGTTATTCCACTCATATATAGTTACCCAGAGAGGCTTATTAAAATGCATATTTTCCATTGATTTTCACCTCACCAGAGTCACTTTTAATGCCACTTTTCTTTTCTCCACTTATAAGATGCTGTTAACAAGCTACTAGTTTAGTCCCAAATGCAAAAATACAAGCAACAACAAATACCCTGTGCTAATGAACACTATTCTGAATTCAAATTAATTGTGGATATAGTCATTATTGGTCACAAAAATGCCAGTTCATTCTAATTTATTAAACTTTTAACATATCCCTAAGGCTAGAATTATTTTTAATGAATTAGTTTTTGGAGACGCACATAAGGCTCCAGCCCAGTGAGAGTCACTGTTAATGGTGAAAGCATAATACAGTTCCAAGCATTCCTTGATGCTTGATCCATTGCTACTGATCCAGAACATGTGTTATCTCATACCATAAAATGTCTCCAAATCTCTACCAGCAGGCTATGGTATGTACTCCAGTATGGAAGTTCTTATATAATGAATTACGGTCTAGGAATTTGCTAGCCATTTTCTGATTAGAAACGGGAGAAACCATTATTGAAACTTGGGGGGGGGTTCTTTGTGGGTTCTTCCCCCCAACCCCCACTTTACAGCCATTGGGTAAGTTGTACAGGTTTGGGGAAACCTTACCTTTATCCCATCTCTCACTGGAACTGTAATGACTCCTTTTAATAATTTTACCTCATGTTAGATTTTTGTCTTGCAAAAATCTCTGTACACATGATCCTTAGCTCCACAGCTGTGACAACCCAGAAGGGCAAATCTGGGTACCCACTGATGTGGTTTTGTACAGCTCCTGCAGTGTAAAGTAGCCTTAACCTACCTGGGGATTCTTCTGGCACATGACACCTTTTCCTGCTCTTTGCAAGGCAGCAGGAGTGTCCAACACTGCCTGTGCCTTGTAGTTCTATGACTGTGAAACTGTCTCCCTCCCCACTCTGAACTGCCCCAAATGCCTCCTCTAAGGATATGGTCCACTTACATAACTGAACTGTGCAGAGGACAAAGGAGCCCATGTGATATGAGCAAGATCAGGCTCCTAGTTTCTGAATTCTTCAGGTCAGGGATTAGGTATTCTTGTATTAAATAACATTCATATTATCTGAACTCTTATTGCAAGTCTCATGAAGTTTATTAACTAGAATTAATGCCAAAATACCAGCAGACTGTTTCATTCCATTAATGATATTTATTTGCAGTAGTAAAAACAAACTATTTGGTCTCTGGACCAGAGCCGTAACTAAGGTTTTCCGCGCCTGGGACAAGCTACTAAGCTGTGCCCCCCCCAAATGATAACATTCGTAATTTTTTGTATTAATTTTATTAATTGCACATGTTAATTGCACATATATTGAGATTGCAAATAGATAATAGTAAAGATATAAATGAAATAATATTTCAACTTTCTAATTTTTAATTTTGCGCCCCTAAATGTACTGCGCCTGGGGCAAGTGCCTCACTTGCTCCACCCTTGTTACTGCTCTGCTCTAGACAATTTTATAACCATAAAAATCCTGGGGGGCAGCTTATCATTTTCTCAAAGAGTACCCTAAAATAAAGAGTGAGGAGTTCCAAAATTCTATACCACCAACATAAAAATGCTCAATACACTAGGGCCGTGTCCAGACTCAGGGGTTTTTTCGGGAAAAGTAGCCTTTTCCCGAAAAAACTTCCCCTGCGTCCAGACTCAAGCCGCGTTCTTTCAAAATTATTTCGAAAGAACGCGGCTTTTCTTTCGATGGCGGTAAACCTCAATTTACGAGGAAGAACGCCTTCTTTCGAAAGTTCCTCTTTCGAAAGAAGGCGTTCTTCAATGTAAATAGGCCGTCTTCGAAAGAGAGAATCCAGACTCACTGGGTGCTCTCTTTCGAAAAAGCGGATTTCTCTTTCGAAAGATCCGCCTGCAGTCTAGACGCGATCTTTCGAAAGAGGCTCTTTCGAAAGATGCTTTCGAAAGAACCTCTTTCGAAAGAAGCCTGCAGTCTAGACATAGCCCTAGTCTGCAATTATATTTTTTGGCTTACTTAAGCACCCAGCGTTAGAGAGTGTGGGGCTAATGGTCTGGCAGTGCAGAAAGAGGCAATTACATCATGTGAACACTGAACTCATAAAAATGACTGACCACTTCATTTAGAAATGCTATTTAAAGGTATTAAATTGTTTGTTGGCATAACATTTTCCTCACCCATAATGGACTGAATAAGGAGGTGGTACATTATTCAACTCAAACGTCTAAATTGCTGTCCCATTGCTTGGATTTACCTATGACTATGAAATATGGATAATCACAAAATAATTAAACATCCTCAGCGAGTAATGGTTCCCCCCACAGAAGACCAAATAAACGAAGGCAAAGCAGAGCCATATATTAAAAGCAGGCAAAAAATGTATAGCCAGTGTTATTCATTTATAATATCACGGAGGATAATTATACCTTTTAAAAGTAAAAGGTAGGAGGCGAATACATTTATTTTCTGTAAGTAGTAAGATGTGATTTACAACTCAGACATGTTTATTTCCTGTCATGCTTTATAAAGACCTGGGCTGGGGATATTGATGCATGATCTCTAACAAGCTAGAGAAGCTTATTAGGATCCATGCTAGCTCATGAACTGTCAGCAAAATAGCTAACTAATACTCCTTTGCTTTGTGCAAATGTAGTATTGGAACACTACATATTTATGAAATTCAAAGTAAATTTAAAAAATTCTTAATTTATTTAACATAAACCAACACATAGGGAAGAAAAAGAGGATACCCAATGTAACTTTGGCAAGGGAAGACACAATGTGGATCACACCAATCTCTTAATATCATATCAGCAGACACTAAAACGACATCATCAGCCTCAAATCTAGTCATTTCCAAAAAATAAACTAATTTCTAATACTGCTCTATATTCTATATTCCTCTAAATCAATGTTGAGATCATTTTCATCATATTAGTCAATTATTATTATTGATAATGGATGTATTCCAACTTGGTCTACATCAATACAGCCAATATCTTGACTGTCAAATATGCAAAACAGATTTGTGATGTAAAGAAAAATGAGATTTTAGTATAAGAAAAAGAAAAGCTGAATAGTTCAAATGTATGGATCCATTGTATTCCAGAGTTTTCTTTAATATTGGCAGGCTCTGTTCTTCCAGTAGGGGATAGGGCCTTTACAGTAAAGATGGTAAAGAAAACTTGTTGCATTTTTATCTAAAATATTAAAAGCTGAAAAGCATTAGTCTCAAACTAAAAAAGGATGATTACAGGCAGTCCCCGACTTACGTGGATCCGACTTATGTCGGATCCGCAGATACGAACGGGGCTGCCCCAGAGTACATGGACTGCGGGACCTCGCGGTCCTGCCGCCCGTGTACTCTGGGGCTTTCTCTGCGTCTCCCTGGTCTGCAGACCAGGAAGACGCAGAGCAAAGCCACGGAGGGGCTTGGGCAGCCCTGGCGCGCCTGGGCTGCCCGAGCACCTCCCCCCCCCGCGGCTTTGCAAAGCCGCGGGGAAGCCGACAGCGGAGCAGTCCAGGCGCGCCTGGGCTGCCTCACTGCCCGAGCCCCGCCCCCCCCCCCCTTCGCGGCTTTGCAAAGCTGCGGGGGGGCTCGGGCAGCGAGGCAGCCCAGGCGCGCCTGGACTGCTCCGCTGCTGGCTTCCCTGCGGCTTTCAAAGCCGAGGGGGGGGCTCGGGCAGCGGGGCACCCCAGGCGCTCCTGGGCTGCTCCGCTGCCGGCGTCCTCAGAGGCTTTGCTCCCCGTCTCCCTGGTCTGCTGGTCTCCAGCAGACCAGGGAGACTGGGAGCAAAGCCGCGGAGGACCCAGGCGGCGGGACCGCGGTGCGTCTCGGTCCACCAACCGTGTCTTCCTGGTCTGCTGGGGTGGTGGGGGGTGCACAGCTAGTAGGCCCCCCCCCTCCCTCAGCAGACTAGGCTTTTCTCCGGATGCCTGTGGCAGAGCAGCTGGGGTGCTGCCGGTTGGTCCCGCAGCGCCGCTCTAGGCGCTAATGGTCCAACCCAGGAGCACCCCAGCTGCTCTGGTCCTGATTCAGCCGCTGCTGGTCAGTTTCAGCAGCGGCTGAATCAGGACGCCTGGGGCAGAGCAGATGGGGTGCTGCTGGGTTGGTCCAGTAGTGCTGAGGAGCAGCGCTACTGGAGCAACCCAGGAGCACCCCAGCTGCTCTGCCCCAGGCGTCCTAATTTAGCCGCTGCTGAAACTGACCAGCGCTGACTACAGGAAGCCCGAGGCAGAGTTGCTCTGCCCTGGGCTTCCTGGAATCAGCTGCTGATCAGTTTCAGCAGCAGCTGACTTGGGGACGCTTGGGGTTCTTAAGTTGATTCTGTATGTAAGTCAGAACTGGTGGTCAGTTTCAGCAGCGTCTGAATCTGGACGCCAGTTCCGACTTACATACAGATTCAACTTAAGAACAAACCTACAGTCCCTATCTTGTACGTAACCCGGGGACTGCCTGTAGTTGTTACTTTAGTAATTAAATCATAGAAAAGTAAGGCTAGACAGGATCTCAAAAGATCACTTAGTGTAGTCCCCTATGCTGAAATGGAACCATTATTTTAAGACCATTGCTGACAGGTATTTACCAACCTGTTCTTAAAAGTCCTCCTATGACAGGGATTCCACAACTTACCTTAGAAGCTTATTCCAATGCGTAGCTAGGTCATACCAGGTGCATATGCACCACACTATCCAGGTAAAGATGCACTATGCATATACCTGGTCTCCCCTCATATGCTCTGAGAGTGCCACAAACAACTATATGGATTTCCTAAATGACCTAATGAAGTCTATATAGAAAGCTCAAGACCTCCTTACATCTAGGCTGTGTCTAGACTGCACCCCTTTTGCAGAAAAGGGATGCAGATTAGCCACAGTGCAATTGCAAATGAAGCAGGGATTTAAATCTTCCCCGCTTCATTTGCATGAACATGCAAACATCTTAAAATCAGGATAAAAGGCTTTATTTTCCGAAAGATCCCCGTCTAGATTGGCGCTTTTTTCCGGCAAAGCTCCGAGCCGGAAAAAAGCGGTAGCCATGTTCATGCAAATGAAGCGGGGAAGATTTAAATCCCCGCTTCATTTGCAATTGTGTTGTGTCTAATCTGCATCCCTTTTCTGCAAAAGGGGTGCAGTCTAGACACAGCCCTAGTGTATGCAATACCCTCAGTCTATCACTAGTATGAGATTTAGGATAAAAAACTAGAAGGAAGACCTCTTCTGGTAGGTGGAATTGAGAGACCACTTTTGGTAGGAAAGCTGGGTGTAGCCTCAGCTGCACTTTTTCCTTTGGAAGACTGTGTACAGTGGTTCTGAGGATACGTCCCCTAACTAAGACCCTTGTCTCACTGACGTAACAGCTACCAGGAAAGCTACCTTCATAGACAGATGTAGCAAAGAACACTGAGCCATCAGTTCAAAGCGTGGACCCAAAAATTTATTGAGCACCATGTTCATGTCCCAAGGAGGTACAGATGGATGACAATACGGGTACAACCTGTCCAGCCCCTTTCTGAATCACCTTTCATTTGCTTGAAGATCTTTATCATGGAGAAAAACAAAGGAAAGACTGGGGAAAAATGAGACTAGGCACTTACTAAGCAAGAGCTAGCTACAGTTTCAACATCACCACAGACAGTAAGAAGGAACTGAGGGAAGGTAGGGTTGGCAGTGGTATATATGTACAGATATACCAGCGCCACTCTTCGGGTTTCCACAGCCAACTGTACGGGAACTGCTAAAGGAAAAGTTTCAGACGTTCGTGCACACAGTGCATGTACACCTGAATTGGAATCTAAGAAGAACTGCCATGTCTCATTAACTCCTTTTTCTCTTACATTTTCTTCTCGTGGGACATTACCTACCAGTTCTCTGCTTTATTGAAATCCAGTGTCCTTTCTCTGCTATTCTCATTACTTCCTTTCCTTACAATCATGTAATCAATCACATTATAATCACATTCACCCGAACTGTCTTAACCTTTAGATTTGCAACAAATTCCTCCCAGTTGGTCAGACCCAAGTCTAAAATGTTTGTGTGGTGCCCCACAATTATTTCCTACACCTTTCTGAAACAAAAACGTCCCATCACATCCCAAGAATTTACTCCAATAAGAAGAATTAGGAAAGAAATTGACCTTGATCATTGATACTGAAGCAATGATAAAAATGCAAGTTCCAAAGGACAGTATTTTGTCTCTGCCGTGGCCGGGATGTAGAGGTGGCATTTAATCTTGGGTACATATCATTACTATATCCAGAACAATGCTTCACTGTAACACAATAAAGGCTGATGCTCAATTCTTTTGCATCTGAAAACAGCAGGCAAAATTAGTGTACGCAAGGGTGAGAACCTTAGGCCCAGGGGTTGGATGCAGCCTCCGGCTTGCCTGGATCTGGCCCGAGGCTCAGGGCTCCCTCCCAGCACTGGAGAGCCTGCACTGGTGCTCCAGGCACCCAATACCCCACCATGGGGCTAGAGCACACAGAATCTACTAGCCTGAGCCCCCCCTAAGAGGAAAGGGGAAAATGGGGAGTGTCTTTCTACTTCTCAGTCAGGGGCCACATCAGTCAGGAACTGTTTGGTATTTTTCACTTTTCACTTGTGTGTGGCCCCCAACTGATTTTTCTGTGGGTCAGCAGCCACATTAAATAACCTTGCAATTACAGTAAGGGATGCATAGAAATAGAAAAAAAATTCTTTAGAGCAGTTTATATGCTCTTCTGTTTAAATAAATCATACCAGGAATTCAAAATCCTGGCCTTATGTCTTAGACAAAGTGAGTTGTCAATGCAGAACAACACTTTATAATAAAATGAGAGTGGCAATATTCTTGCTAGGGTGCTAGTTGAATTACATGACAACCACCAAGACATAGTGAAAATGAACAGTATGGGTTGAGGTTATTTTCTGGGGGCTAGATTTGGACAAAGATATTACAAGAGAAGTTAGTAAAATTAATTTCCTATAGTAGGCAACAAATAATACCACAGACAATTCCATGCCATTCACAGATGTGAACGGTTAAGCCATGTCAAAGAAGAATATGGAAATGTACTTTGTTGTAGGTAATGTAGGTAACCAGAGTTGATACATATAGATTCACGGATTTTAATGCCAGAAGGGACAACCAGACCATGTAGTCTGACCTCCTGCATAACACAGAATTTCATCCAGTCAACTCTATTGAGCAGAATAACTTTTGTTTCACTACATCATCCCTTTCAGAAAGCCACCCGTGTCTTTAGATTAAGATGTCAAAAATTTGAGAATCCATCACTTTCCTTGGTAGTCTGTTTGCAATTATCCTTCCAGTTAAAAAAGACGGCCTTATTTCCAATTTGAACCCATGACAAATGCTTTTATAGCTAAAATGCTGCAGAATTTGGTTACCATGTAAGATTTGGTCAGAGAGATTGATTTGTTGTACAACCAATCTCAGTTATCAGTTGGTTTGAAGACATTCAAATTTTCCTCAAGAGAAATTAAATAACACACCCCACATATCAGCTCTTTAATGCCCATCATCAGGTGAGTTAGAACATTTTCTGAGCAGATACTCCTAAGGACATTAGAAAATAATGAAGGTAGTCTCCCAACATTGTATTATAAATTTTCTTGCACTATAAAAGACCACAGACCTGCTACACAGAAACTCCAGCAAAATTATTTAGTTTATATAAGAATCAGATGTGATTTCACATGATTTAGCCAAAAGATGAATATACAATAGAGTAAGAAACCCAGCTTTTTATTCCTGAAGCACACGGCACTGATTTGAAATCATCGAGGAAAAGAGCAAAAAATAGGCATTGCAAGAGAAGGTATCAGGGTCTGTGACATAACTGGCTGAGAAGACAGATAAACAAATGAACTGATCAATACAGGTACAGTAAAGGATCAGTAAAGGTTCCAATGAACAGGGAATTTAATGGACATTAGGCCATAGAATTATCAAGAGAGAAAATTGTTATCCTTTTAATTGACTAATTGATTATTGCAATGAGAGTGCTTCTATAGAAACTGAGTTTAAAAATAATTAGGTTATTGCAGAAACTGTTTGGCTGTGTCTACACTGGCGCGATCTTGTGCCAAAGCGGCCGCTCTTGCACAAAAACTTGCTGCCTGTCTACACTGGCCGTGTGTTCTTGCGCAAGTAAACTGACGTTCTTCTGTATGAAATCAGGGCTTCTTGCACCAGAACTCTGATGCTCCCGCTCAGGAATAAGCCCTTTTGCGCAGCTGTTCTTGCGCAAGAGGCCAGTGTAGACAGGGAACATGAATTTCTTGCACAAGAAAGCCCTATGGTTAAAATGCCCATCAGAGCTTTCTTGCACAAGAGAGCGCCTACACTGGCATGGATGCTCTTGCGCAAAAGCACATCTCTTGCGCAAAAGCACATGCCAGTGTAGATGCTCTCTTGCACAACTACTTTAACGCAAGAACTCTTGCGCTGAAGAGTTTTTGTGCAAGATCATGCCAGTGTAGACGTAGCCTTTCTGTAAAGGTGAATGATGAAGTAGTAACAGCTGCTCTTCCTGACTGGCTCCTGTGAAGAAGAGAATCAAGACGTACCCAAAGTACTGAAATCTCTAAATTATAAAATAACCCAGGGAAAGTGTGCTTTATGGAACTGCTGCGACTTTGGGGGTATTATGTTTCAGACCTGGAACATTCTGAATACAGAATTCAAAAGAAAGATGTTGGTTGGAGACTATTGCAGCAGGAACAGCAGCTGGAGGAAACAGACAGACCCTAACAATGAAAAAAAGCTAGATGTAGTTTGAGAGCAAGCACTCCCCTCACTGAGATAAAAGAATCGAACCGATCAAGTTATTTCCTTTTCTCTGACTAAATTAAAGTCTCATGTAGTTATATTAAAAGGCATAATTAGCAGACTGGATTTTGAGAAACATAAAATGCCTGACAATTACTGTAGTTTTACAATAAGATTTCCTGTTTTTCTTCCTCTGTTGTCAGGATGGTTCTTTCATGCAACATAGGAAACTGACTATACTGAAGAAAACAGCACACTGACAGCACACAAAGTAAACTGAAGAGAGAAAGTTCTCTCTTCTCTCAGGATACGTGTACACAGCAAGGGTTTTCTGGGACACTGGAGTTATCCAGGAAAAACTCCGCCGTGTCCAGGAAACGTGTTTACTCTTGTACTTTTTTTTGCAGAAGTGCAAACGCGCTCTTTCAGAAGCCCTTTCTTCCTCATTCCATGATGAAGAAAGGATCTTCCAAAAGAGGGGGATTTTCCAAAATTTGATCCAGTGTAGACAGCCCAAATTTCGGAAAAGCCTCCTCTGGAAAAAAAAAATCGGAAAAAGCTGTAGTGTAGACCTAGCCTCAGAAATAATAACCTTAAGTGTTACACGTAAAAATAGGAAGTTTAAAAAAAATCAAGGACAGGAGTTGCTAATGTCCTTTTACACATAACTAGATATAGAGATACACTTTCCTTGGCTTGAACAGTGGATCCAATAATACATTTAAAATTCGTATAAGCTCTTCCACTGAGAGAAAACTAATTTTTATCTTTGGGTTTGTAAATGAAAGGATCTGAAGTGTTTGATCATGTATGGAGGGGAAAAGGATACTTTGTGATCCCTTCAAAGACTGCCTCCTCATCAGTGTAGTTGAACTTCCAGGCAATTGATACAATAGCATAGTAGAAAATTTTTTTTTTTGAAACCTTGGGAAACCAAAAACTTGGTCCCAACAACTGAAATAAACTTTCTTATTTCCCATCAAACTAGGACTTATGAACAGCACAACTTCATTTAAAATATTTTGGTTATGAAACTAATTTACTAAACCAAATCCTAGTTTCACAGCAGATGCTTCAACAACAAATATTTTCCTAGCCTTCAGAGTAAACATTTTCCTAGCCTAAGGCTTTTAGGGAAAACTTCTAACTGAAAAATTCACAACATGAAGCAAAGGAGTACTTGATACTAGCCCTCTGATAATTCACTGTAGCTGGAATGGAGACAGAAATCCCAGTGGATAGGGGATAAAAGATTAACCTTCCAATTCACTTTTGCTCACTGTCTAACAAAAATGGAAGACAATGAAATATACTGTTTTGAAAAAGCACACAGAAAAGACAGAATCACCAGGCAGGTGAAAGAGGCTGGCTAGGGGCTTTGGGACTGGCCCAGCCCTGAGCCTCCAACTCCCCAAGTGGCCCATTTGTACGGGGACATTGCTGGCTGTTTCCCTTTGTCAGGGAGTGAAGGGAAAGTGCAAAGTTTGCTGCATTCCTCACTCTGGCTGGGAAGCACAGAGGGCAGACAAGCTGTGCACTTTGCTCTTGCTCCTGCTCCCTGACAGGAAGGAGACGAACAAGCAACCTGATACAAATCTTGGTAGGGCTTCAGCCCCTTTCCTCCCTACACATACACTCAGTCCCCTGCCCAGAGCCCCTTCTCATTCTCAATTCTGGCTCCTATACCCCTACCTCACCAGCCCTCTGCCCATAAGAGATCATCTGCTCTGTGGATAACAGTGCAAAAGAAATCTCCATAAAGGTACCCAAACAACTGATAGAAGCTTCATCTAATGAAGGAGCGAAATACTTGGATGATCTATGGATATTTCAAGATGGAGGGATTCCATGAGCCAGATTTCCTTTTAATAGAGGGTTACCTATGCTCACAATGCCCACGAATGCAGAAAAGTTTACCATCTTCTTTTAGAAAGGCTGTTTACCAGTTGGCACCTGAAGGATAAGAACATAAGAACAGCTATACTGGGTCAGACCAAAGGTCCATCCAGTCCAGTCTCCTGTCTTCCAACAGTGGCCAATGCTAGGTGCCCAGGGAATGAACAGAACAGGTAATCATCAAGTGATCCCTCCTCTGTCACCCATTCCAAGCTTCTCACAAATAGAGGCCATCCTGGTTCATGGACCTATCCTCCTGGCTCATGGACCTATCCTCCATGAATTTATTCATCTCTTTTTTGAACCCTGTTAAAGTCCTGGCTTACACAACATCTTCTGGCAAGGAGTTCCATAGGTTGACTGTGGACTGCATGAAGAATTACTTCCTTTTGTTTGTTTTAAACTTGTTACCTATGAAAGGTAACCTATTAAGGGTAGTCACTGCTTATATTGCCAACATGAGTAATGGCTATGCTCACAGCTAGACACCTCAGTAATTCTTTTATATGTTAAGCATCTACCACCCTGCTCAAACAACTGAAAATACAATAATACTTTAGAGATCAGCATGAAAGCAGATACAATCTTTTAAAAGTTAAAGGATAAGGAGTCATCAAAATGAAATCTATTTTGTTGCCCTCTTGGTAGGAGATGTGCTTGCCTCTTCATGAAAGAAGTATCTTATAATTTTCATTGGCAAATATACCTAAATACATGGAGATCTACCTAGCTCACAGAACTGGAAGGGACCTTGAGAGGTTGAGTCCAGTCCCCTGCCCTCACAGCAGGACCAAGTACCATCCCTGACAGATTTTCCCCAGATCCCTAAATGGCCCCCTCAAGGATTGAACTCACAATCCTGAGTTTAGCAGGCCAATGCTCAAACCAGAGAGCTATCCCTCCCCCCCAATATTCAAAAAATATTTGAAATGACATTTTTAAAAATTCCTTTCCTATTTTTTCCCCTCTTGAAAAGAATACAGTAGTGGGACTCAAGCCCCTCTGAAAGCCCCAGGCTGCTGCTCCTACTTGTATCATTTTGTCTTATCTCCATCCTCAGAAGGTCCCTAAATTCCGACATCACTCTGATGAGACAAAGAGAATGTGTTTCCTTCCAGAGTCAGGTGATGCTACTCAAATCAGCTGGCAAACAAAATGAGTGGAGTGTCTCATGGCTTTATTCTTTCCTATCATCTCAGGTGATGAGAATGCTCTCAGGCCATGTCCTTCAGTAAGTTGCAATGTTTGAGTCCTGAATTTCTGTACCCCACTTGGACATGCATTCTATTTCTGGTAGATCCCCTCGCCACCTCCTGCTATTATTTTTGCATTTATCCAAAACAAAATAAACCCAAGATTTGAAAAAAGAGACGGTTTCAAAGCTTCAGTAATCAATTTTGAATAAAGCTAAGGTTGATCAAAACTGGGAGAGTTTTAATCCAGGCAGCAAAGTCAATGGACCAATATTTTCTGTATTCATTTATTTGAACGGACTATAAAACAGTTTGTATGGAACCTTGTCAGATTAGTCATTGAATAAACTCTCCCACCACATGCATAATGTGAGGAAGGTGCACAGAAGTACTAAGTTGATTGAAAACTCTTGATATCATCACTTTGCCAGAGAGCTGGAACAGACTGAGTTGCTTTTAACACTGACGACACCAGTGATTAATATCCAAGTGAAAGCAATGCATCATTGTAAGGACGAAATAAAACTTCTGACTTCTTTTTTATTCCACAAACTGAAAACTATAAAGGTGTCTCTAAGAATTTTACACCAATCCCCTTCTAAAAGTTATATTCCAGATTCCCTTCCCACACAGATTTGATACCAATGACCTTGCCTGTGGGATAAGATAGAAACATGTTATAAAACCTAGATATTTTTTCAGTGTCTCTCCAACACTACATAAATTTTCTTTCATACTTAGATCTCACAAATCAATGCTCCTGTCCTGTTTGACCTATCTAGGATGAACTTTAAACTGCAAATAAGCACACAGAAAAGTTATCTATTATGCTTCAAGTATCCTTCACCTACTCAAAAAGTTGCCTATAATGCAGGTATCCCTTTTACAAGGTACAGTGAATCACAATCATGCAATGGGTAAGAAAAATCCTTGATTGAAATATCTGGTGGAGAACAAACTACAAAATCATTCTTACCTGCCTTAAAAAAACTAGAACTCTATTGCATGGGTTCCTAAACCTATTGCGTAAGGATTTCTCAAAAATAAAAAAGGGGGGCCTGATGCCAAAAAGTTTGGGAATCACTGCTCTAATGTGATATATCTAATGCTGGTATTTTGTATCACTTGTAGGGTGGAACAAATAATGGAGAATGCAAGCAACAAACACCTACATGATACTCTAGGAAATATGCATGAGTCGTGATTTACTGTCTATACTACAGGGGTGAGGAACCTTTTTTGGGTGAGGGGCCGCACACAAGTGAGAAGTGCAACCCACCCCAAAAATCCTCACTGACGTGGCCCTTGACTAAGCAGAAAGACACTCCTGACATTCACCTCACACACCATAACCTGGGGAGAGGGAGGGGAAGACTAGTAGATTGTGTGTGCTCCAGCCCTGCAGTGGGGTTGAGATGGGAAGGCTAGTGTGCCATCATTGACTCTCCGACATTGGGAAGGAGCCCCGAGCCTTGGGGGTTAGGTCCAAGCAAGCTGGGAGCTGCATCCAACCCCTGGGCCTTAGGTTCCCCACCCCGCTATAAAAAAAAAAAATCTCTTTTACCCAGCCTTCAAAATTGCATGGATGTCCAGTTACCACAGGGCTACCTAAGTATCTAGAAACAGGTAGACAATTGAGCCCTTTCAGCTATTAGAAAATTTAGAAAGAGATGCACCTCAACTTTTGACATCTGGCCAATGTTAAATTCAGAGCCTCAGAATGGAGTCTATGTTCAGAACATTGTCACTTCCAATACATGTATCCCTTTTCCAAAAAAAGGCTACCTAATTTTTTTTTATATATATATATATATATATATATATATATATATATATATATATATATATAGCTCCTACTAAACTTTTGCATCTTTTTCTTTTTTTCCAACAGATCATGAACTTTATGGCAGAGCTTTATGATCTTCCATAACATACTGAGTAGGCTCTCAAAACTAGAACTCTATAAGCCATTACATTAGGGCCAGTCAAAAAAATTAATCAAAACCTTCTTTGCCAACAAAAAATGAAACTTTCAACTACATGCGTACGAGTACAGACACCATTTGCTTTACACAAAAACATCTGATTTTTTGTTGGTGAAAAGCTGAATACCAAAAGCTGGTTTGTGAAAAAACATTGGGTTTCAAGGGATTAGGGGAGGGACAAAAATGAATTTTTTGATGGGAAAAAATATTTCTGAACAGCTCTATCTTATACTATTTGCTCAGCATGTCACTGCTTCATCTGCAAAGAAAAGATTATGTTCATTTGTTCAGGGAACATTTCAAGGTTTTCAAGAGACCTTGTACAGAGCAGTGAGTATGCATGTTTGTTTTCTCAGCTGCTCTCATACACATGCCCTGATTTACCAAGTTTCTAGCTGATCTCTAAGCTTCCTGACATATAACCTTCTCTATATACTATTTTAAGAGACTACTTTTATTTTTGTATTTACTGTGTACAGGTCTCTGTGCCACTACATTTCTACTGAATCCAGTATGTTGTTGACTGGTATAACAGAAACATGGGACAGCAAAAGGAGGGAAGCGGAGAAAAGTAAAAGGGGAAGAAAAGGGAATAAGAGGAGTCAGAATGAACAGAAAGAGAAAGGCGCAAGAGTGCCACTTGTCATGGTACAGTCCCATAGACATGAATATTTCAATATATATTATACCCCACTAATCATAACAGCAGATACCTACAGACTGCAAAATACAGAGGCCCATATATCTGTACAAGCTGAGGAAATGTGCTACTCCTGGTATACTTGGTAGTGTTGCTTGTAAAACCCTATATAAAAACTTATAATGCTACAAAATTACCACATAATAATGTAAATACCAAGCAGTGAGTTCACCTCCATTCTTAGAAATACCTGTTGGAAGAGTCTGGGGGCACAACAGTCCATAAGAATATCCCCAGATGATTTCACAGACAACATGGGAAGAAAACATTTTTAGCTGGAGAACACAATGGGAACTACAACTTTTACAGATGTATTCTGTACTTGGCTTTGCATCAGTGTCTGCTCAAATACGGTGTGAAGTAGTAAGTGTAACCTAAGTCTGTATCTCCTTTTGCACTAATTAATTGTCATTGTGCCTTACTTGAAAGGCTGAACACAGCATAATTATTTCAGATGTTTGTAAACATGACTGTAAGCACCGATCAAATAAAATTTGCTTCTTACATGTTAGAACTCAGGGCAGTTTAATTTTAAACCTGATTCACAGTATGGGCTTGACCTGCTGACTTCGCTACAGCAGCTCAAAATATTTACCTTACATGGGCAAAGAAACCGACAGTGCAATTAAAAAAAAAAAAAAAAGAGGAAGACATACACCATGCAGCACTGACAGAACCACAAGGGTGACTGCAGGAAAGAATCTCTTTTTCACTTTCCTTTTACATTACAATGTTTGTTTTAAAAGCCCTAAATATTCTCTTAGAAAATCGCAAGAAATCTTAATTGGAACTCAGGATTGCAACTAGTGACTTGTGCTAATTTGTATTATGAATACAATGAGATATACAGGCAGTCCCCGGGTTACGTACAAGATAGGGACTGTAGGTTTGTTCTTAAGTTGAATCTGTATGTAAGTCGGAACTGGCGTCCAGATTCAGACACTGCTGAAACTGACCGCCAGTTCTGACTTACATACAGAATCAACTTAAGAACCCCAGGCGTCCCCAAGTCAGCTGCTGCTGAAACTGATCAGCAGCTGATTCCAGGAAGCCCGGGGCAGAGCAACTCTGCCTGGGGCTTCCTGTAGTCAGCGCTGGTCAGTTTCAGCAGCGGCTGAATCAGGACGCCTGGGGCAGAGCAGCTGGGGTGCTGCTGGGTTGCTCCAGTAGCGCCGCTCCTCGGTGCTACTGGACCAACCCAGCAGCACCCCATCTGCTCTGCCCCAGGCGTCCTGATTCAGCCGCTGCTGAAACTGACCAGCAGCGGCTGAATCAGGACCTGGGACAGAGCAGCTGGGGTGCTGCCGGGTTGGTCCAGTAGTGCCCAGAGCGGGCGCTGCGAGACCAATCGGCAGCGCCCCAGCTGCTCTGCCCCAGAGTCCAAAACAAAAGCCTGGTCTGCTGGGGGGGGGGCACACTAGCTGCGCGCCCCCCCCCCCCCCCCAGCAGACCAAGGACACGGGGAGCAGAGCCGCAGCGGCAGCGGGGTGCCGCACCTCTGAGGCTTTGCTCTGGCAAAGCCGTAGAGGCGCGGGACCCCGCCGCGGCTGCGGCTTCAGTCTGAGTGCCTGTGGTCTGCTGGGGATAATTTATGTCATCATGTGCCAACAGTGTCCGTCTGCTATGTACATTGGACAAACGTCTCAGACACTTTGCCAAAGAATCAATGCACACAAAATGGATATCAGACAGTATCACAAAGAAAAAACAGTTGCCATTTCAACCAGAAAGGGCATTGTCTCAACGACTTGATTACTTGCATACTGCTTCAAAGGCATTTTAACACCAGACTTGAAAGAGAAACCTCTGAACTGTCATTCATGCTTAAATTTGACACTTTACACTGGGGTCTTAACAAAGATGCTAATTATCTTACCCATTACAAAGACAACTTCCCCAATTATCACCTCTAATATCATTAGGTCACAGACATTTACCTTCCCGTCCCTCATTCCCCCTCTGTTCTGAAATTTGATTTGTCCTTTTCATATGTGTTCATTTTTTTAATTATATCCTTTGGTATATATGGTTGTGACAATTTTCTTCCACTATTTGATCTGAGGAAGTGGGTCTGGCCTACGAAAGCTCATCACCTAATAAACCATCTTGTTAGTCTTTAAAGTGCTACATAGTCCTGTTTTTTGTTTCAGCTAGACTAGACTAACAGGGCTACATCTCTATTACCTCTCTAACAAGAAAGCTTTCCAAATGTGAGCAGAAACGCCTGCAAGCAGTTTGGGGCAAGAGAGAGGTGTTAATTGTCCCTATTCATCTCCACTGGGCTTTGATTCTTATTACTGAAAGGTACTTATATCAGAATCACAGATCACAGAAAATAGTTACTTATACTAAAGAAATGAGCATTTTAGTTTCCTGCATGTGTAATTTTCCCCCTTTATTTTAGGTCTTTGACTAGGGATGTAATAGTGTAGTTGATTAACCAATTAGCAAAAGCTTATAGGCTAATGCTGTAGACTACATGCATTTCCTTTCCCTCTTCCTTGACAGTAAATTTTTTAGCAGGCTTACCAGCTGCCCGGCCTAGTCCTGGCTCATGCCAGGTTCATGACCTACCCCCTCTGCAGCTCTGCATTTAAAGTATATTAGGAGCCAGGCAGGCAGGGAGGCAGCCCAGCTCAGTTTGGCTTGCACTGAGTCCAGGAGCTCTTTACCAGAGGCAGCATCACAGGTTGACAGACAGCTGATCCGCAAGGGAAGCTGGGTTTTACACTGACTCCCCTCAAATCAGCTTCCATCTGGCACTCTGCGCTGCTGCCTCTGATGCAGAGGCAGCAGCACAAAGTGGCAATGGGCTCCCCAGGAGAGGCCAGAGTTCACTGCCTGCTAGCCCTGCCCCTGGGGACTATAGAATATTTAACTAACAGATAAGAATTCCTGAGGTTACTTAACTATTCAATTAACTGATATTTAACATCCCTATCTTTGGCACCCATTGCATTTGCAGCCCACATTTGAGCTTGAGCAAGTTGAACAGTGTGCGTCTTCCCTTCTCTAGCTCACAGCTTTATCTTACTCAATAGTAAGTTACCGGAAGCCTGAGAGCTGTTTCTAACTCAGTGAGGGGTAATCTAGGCTAACAAGTGGCTGCACAAGTGGACCTCCTTCATCTCAATGGATCGTCATAACCAAGACTATTTTCCAGGATAGTATAGTTTTGCTAACTGGGCGTGCAAGCCTAGAATTTGCAGGGGGAATTAGGGAGGTTGAACTATAGCAGCACTTTGGATGCAGAGGGAACGGACAGCTCTCACAGTCAATGTTGTGTGCAATCAACAAGTACTTCACATGCCCTGGCTTTATATGTAGCGCTTTAGTAATACTGAGAGGTGGGGGGGGGACTATGTAGACAGAAACCAGCCAAATCTGGCCATGGCAGCCCTGCGTGTGGGCAACAGTAAACAAAATCTTAGGGGTCACAGGTTGTCCACAACTGCTGTAACTATCTATCCACATTTTATCTATTACAGTACTGCATCTGTGTGAAGCAAAAAAAAGGTATTGCAAACTACTCTGCTAGGAACTTCGCAAGCTTGCAGCACTTCAACAAAGCCTTGCATGCACAGCACACTATAGATGTCCTTGGTATCTTACAGATGCAGCGTAATCTTTTATCTCAAATACACTAAACTGATGCAATCTGTAATGAATCCAATTCCCTCCCCCCAATCCAGACAGGAAACCACGAAGCACTGTGGTTGCATCCGTTCTGCTGGACATCTTCAATTCCTTCTTAAATTTAGAAATTACCCAACAGCACCAAAACTATTTAAAAGGTCCTTTTCTCTGCTACTGTGATAGATTTTATGAGACAGCAGCTTCAGGAGAACAAGTTTCAAGCTATGTGGATGCCCCAAACCTGAAAGGGCACTGTTTGTGTTCACACTAGACTATGGCAAAGAGAAGCAAAGTTAAAAGTCAACATCTTTAAAGGCTATACCCCTCCTCCCATTTTTGTTTTTACTACAGGTTGAACCTCTTAAATTGGGACTCTCTAGTCTGGCATCACAGATGTTGCTGGGACAACCCCGCGCGCGGGAATGCGAGCCAGTCCAGCAAAGGAGAGCCCACCATCAGACTGGTAAGCCCCATTCCTGGAGAGCCCTGGCCAGGCAGGGAAGCTCCATCCTGGAGTGGCCCATCCTGGCACGGCCCCATCCTGGTGCAGCAGCAGTGTGGCAGCCGTGGATCTCTGACCCCGGAGAGCCCCAGCTGGGCGAGGCAGCAGTGGGATTGGCAAGCCCTGACTCTGTGGAGCCTGTCCTGGTGTGGTAGCAGCGGGGCAACCATGGAGCCCCCTCCCAGGGAAGCCCTGGTGGGGTAGCTGCAGAGCCTAGTCCTCAGGAGGCCCCAGGAAGAACAGAAGTGGGGCAGCTGTGGAGCCCTGTCCCCAAGAAGCCTCGGCTGGTGGGACAGAAGCAGGGCCGCGGCAGCTGGGGAGCTCCATCCCCGGAGAGCCCCAGCTGGCTGGCAGTAGTGTGCTGAGCCCAAGCCCTGTAGCAGCAGGGCTGGAGCCTAGGGGCAGTGGGGCTGAAGCACAGCCAGCCAGAGGGAGGGGCAGTATCCTGGGCGGTTGGTAGTGCAGGTCTTCCCCTGGTCCGGAAAATTCCCTCATTCGGGACCAGTCAGGTCCAGAGGTTGCTGGACCAGGGAGGTCCAACCTGTATTGTATCTCCTTTACAGATTCTTTAAAAGCTTCATGGCGTCTCACAATCAAATACTTCTTTTTTAACTGACTTCTTTTAATGACATATTAAATTCAAGAGGGATGCAAGAGTTTGAATGATTCTTTGAAATACACTAACAAGAAGTTCTGTGGCACTTCTTTTGTTTGTTGTTTTTACAAACAGACTAACACTGCTACCCCTTTGAGACTTGAAATACACATATCATCTGATCTAATCTGGATTTTTAAAACTATGTGAAAAAAGCTTACAGTAACAACATACTACACACCATTACTTATTCAGGATTAAGTTAATATTCAAAGAACCTGGCTAAAGATTCTGACTTGCTGGATTCTGACATGTTTGGACACAGCCTAAGATTTCAGTGAGAAGAACAGGCTTGTTTCTAATTGCATACCTGCACAGTGTTTGGTGGACTCTCTGATGGAAAACAACGTACTAAGTTTAAATGATTTTAGTTTTCACAGAAATCAGTGATGAAAACTAAGACTCAAAGAGACAACTGGAAATGAATGGAGACAGTACTTTCATAGTCACATCACTGAGGCTGTGTCTAGACTATCAGTTCTTTCGGAAAAAGATACAGAAATTGCGAACTGCAATTTGCATAGCTTTTCCCGCTTCTTTTTCCGAAAGAGGCTTTTCTGACATTTGGCCCGTCTACACTTTTTCGGAACATTCCTTCTTCCTCGTAAAATGAGGTTTACAGGGATGCCAAAAAACATGACTACTCTTCTGAAAAACATTTCAGAAGAGCAGACGCATTCCTGGGATGCGGCAGAGGTTTTCTGGGATACCTCCAGTATCCTGGAAACAGTGCAGTCTAGACATACCCTGAGTTCTCTGTACTTTCCTTTAACAGTAATTCACAATTTCTAGTTTGTTACATTTGAAAATTTGGTCTTGTGTGTGTGATCTACTTAACAGTTAAGAGATTTTCTTGAGCCAAGATATTTAAGATTGGAATAAATCAGCTGTTACCAAGAACAAGTTTTGATCCAGTTGATAGCTGAAGATTCATGTTCAACTCCAGTAAAATATTCATCAGAATGACAATACAGCTCAGACAAATGAATTACTATATGATATTTAATCTTTAATTTGATCACTTTCACTCTGTTGAAGAAAGTCCAATAATCCTGGAGAGATCTTGTTAATCCCTTTTCACATGTGGCATCTCCAAAGACAAAGCGATTTCATGAATCCCTATCGGTATTCCTATCTTGAAGTTCGGTGCATTAAATTTGCCAATTATGTCCTCTAGGTAAGCTAATGTAGAGAAGAATTCCACATGTAATCTGCAGATCTGTTCTTCTAAGGAGGAACATTCTAATTTTGTCATCCAGTTCAAAGACATGTAACACTTTCCTACATGTTGGCCACCTGACTTCACTGTCAAACACAAGCTGAGTGTGGGCAGATCCCTATCTGTTGACCCAGTATACTAAAACAATGCAGGCTTACTACAAAGGATTTTACAAAATTAACAAACTTAAAAAAAATATTGAAGGCCTCATATTTCAAGTTGCAATTTCTTTGATGACAAAAGTTTGGGATGAGTTTTGCAGCAAACGCTAATTACTGATGATACCACTTTCTTTGTGATACAACCCCACCACACTCTGGCTATGTCTACACTACGAGTTTTGTCGCAAAAATCTATGCAAAAGAAGCACAGATTAGCATTTTTTTCGCGGTTCATTTGCATACTCTCTTCCTATCAGTTTTTGCGCTAGGGGTTTTTGCACAAAAATTCCACTCTGCTTATTTTTGCACAAAAACCCTCAGCACAAAAATGGATTGGAAGAAGTATGCAAATGAAGCACAAGAAAATGCTAATTTGCGCTTCATTTGCATAGGCTCTTGTGGCAAAACTCGTAGTGTAGACGGAGCCTCTCTGAGCAGGGCTGCTCCCCCAGCAGTGCACAACCCCAGATACAAAACCCAGTTAAGGTTTCTCCACTCTAAAGTGAGGATTGTGACCATTTTCTCAACAGCTGGTTGGGTTGGGATTTGCTTACAGAGTAAAAGTTTTTCATTTATTGTACCAGCTTTGACAAATCTCTCAAAACCCAAAAGCTGAGTCACGTAGGCTATGTCTGCGGATTCCTCAAGCTGCAATGCGAAACACTGACTTTCCGTAACTTGTTCTGTCAGCTGGGCCGTGAAGTTTTCTGCAAGGTCATCAATGTGTCAGCAGACAGCACTATTTGAAAGAGAAATATTGTCAGTGCTATGACTGCTTGTTCGCTAATTACAGTGCTACATATGTCTTTTGCTGCTGCAAGTAGTAGGGTCTCGTCAATGATGTGTAGTGGCTTGTCTGCATATTACAATCAGCATGGTCACAACAGAAGATGAGGCACAACTGCTTCTTTAGACATGCCTGGGGCTATATTTTGCTGCTTTTGTTTGTCTTATTTCTAGGGGGTGGGGAAGTACTTTTTTAAAAAAAAACACAAATCCCAGATGCTTGGTTTCCAAATATCCCTGGGCTCATTTATTAAAATTTCCAAACAAATAAAATTATGTCTGTAGGGACTTTCCACAGTATTACAAAAACACAAAGTCCCTAAACACAATGCAACTACCATCACATTCTCTACTGTTCTTCCTTTTCTGTTTTACTTTTTTTAAATTGTTTCTCCTGATCCATGTTGGCTACATGTAGGCTAAGTACTTGATAGTCTCATTTCATTAGAATAAGAAGACATACCTGTGACTCCCTCAGCCCCCTACCTGGTAATGGCACCACTGCTAGCTTTGGAATCCTCTCTGCTATTTGTTCCAGCAGGGGACCTTCAGCAGAGACATCCTGCTGGAGTAAACATTGAGCAGTAAGTCTCTGTGCTCTCCTCTTCTGCAGGGGGCTCTCTGTGGAAAGGCTCCCAACTTTGGGGGCTGCAGCAGGAAAAACAAATCAATGACTTCTAAGCCTAGTTTAATAGTTTCTTAATCGGAAAAGAAACAAAAATTCAAATGTCAGTTTTTGTCCTTAGATACTCCTGGCTCTGACCTGAGCCCTCTATGATTCTGAAGGGAGCCATGGCTCTCAGTTTGGGAGGCACTGCTTCAAAACACACAGGCCTTTTGAGCCACTGTTCACATGGCACATACGTGCTCTTAATTGGAATTATGCCAAATAACTCAGACACCACAGTTAGGGTCAGCAGCAGCAAAGAACAGTTTTACTTTCATTTTTGGCATTTCTCCATTAAGGATGTGGCCTTTCAGATAAATTCAATAAACAGCAGATAAGAAAAAATAGCTTTGAATTTGCCAGTGTCCCACAGCACAATCCAAATTCCAAGAAAAAGGAGAACCACTCAAAACCCTGTAGACACAAACTGGGTTAACACTTTGTTTTAATATAATTTAGAAATGCTCAATCGCATGATGGTTACGGGCCTCTAATATAATATACCCAACCGTAGTCAGAGCAATTGCAACTCCATTTAAATAAACTGGTCTAGCTTATACCAAGACTGCCTGTTAATTACACGGGGCCAAATTCAAACTGTTACATACTAATTACATTAATAATAAAACTTTAGAGCTAATGGAGACTAGGGATTAAGAGAGTCGTCAACTACCTGATAAGCCTAGGCAGCACATGGGTGGGTGGGTGGGGGTCACTCTAGGGCACTGTTTTGTGCTCCAAAAAGAGGAGCAAATGTCAACTGTGCTTTCTCTATTTTCTATCGAAGACGCAACTGGAAGATGAATGACACCTTATTATTTGTGCACTTGGCAGGAAGGATATATTAAAGGATATCCAAAAATCTACATCTGCTCCTGGAATTTTCAAACAACTGCACTCATGCACATGTGGACACCTATTTTGGCACCTCACTTTGCACCTGATATATCCTGCAATAATTGCAAAGTCCACCGCTTTCACTGCATCGCCCCATTAACCATCATGTTTGCAGAAGCAAATAGAGGGACCCTCGCACCCACCGTTGCTTCACTTAAGTACTGCACTGGGTTTATTACATCATAGATGGGGGTCTCTCACAGTGCTGCAGTACCATAAATGGCTATGGGAGAAAGAGAGAGAGAAAGGAGGGGAAAAAAGCGTCTTATACACCCCAAGGTCCAGGAATCAAGAATCAAGGGCCCATAAGCAACCAGTGGGATGCATGGAGTTAACAGAGACAAATTCTCAGTTCAACTGCACATTTGGAGGATCTGGAAGAGGCAGACAGAGGATCTGTGCCCTAACCACATCACCATCACCCTGGAGTCCCTTCCCATGAGAATCTTTCAGAGTTCTGGGGACTACCATATGGATCAGACAAGTCTCCCACTCTAAGCTGTAATAAGCATTTCTCAGTGGTATCATTACACAGGAGTAATGTAATAACCACTCTGGGAAAGGCTGCACAAATAAGTCAACTAGCTAGGTCTCTGACATTGGAGTTTCCATATCTCCTGTATCAGTGACTACATACACAGTCTCCTTAGGCCAGGCTATGCTCAGCCATCAAAGTCACCCACAGGAAGAGAAAAAAAGTTCCAATCCAATTAGTACATATATCCTTGGCAATGTTTATCATATGGTCTTAGACAAAACTGCCCAATACCTAGGAACAGTGTTCCTTGTAAGCTGTGAACTTGCGCAGCCACTCAGGAGAGATTCTGATTAGCAGTGCACCCACATCTATATATTTTTTCTTCTACTGGTGGTTCCTATTCACAAATGCCTCTGCACAAATGAAAAAAAGTATTCTGCACACTGATAGTAAAATTCTGCACATAACTTCATTTTTCCAATAGAACTCTTGCCAACATTAGCAATTTAATCAAGGCAGAGACAGACAGGGAATGTTGGCCAAATTCTCACAGTTTGCTTGTAGCAGACAAAACCTAATTTCTGAAAACCTGGCTCATGATTTATGCGGCAAACTCCCAATAATCTCCAAGAGTTAAATTGTGGTGCTACCCATCAGGGTGTCAGTTCAATCAGAGAGATCTTTCAGTACCTTGAAACTGAGATACATACATCTGGTAGCATCTAGCTCCAGAAGTCAGTAACAACGTGAAATACTATTTTGGCTTGCTGCATTCTGCATATTGCCTTAAAGTACTGGATGCTATTGCTAAGGGGGCTAGGTGTGGAAGATCATGAGGGTCTGAGAGAGAGAGAGAGAGAGAGATTTTTCCAGATGACTCCCACACGCTGATCAAACAAAACCTCCAAAGTGAGTTACTATAGAGACATTCAGGTTTACCAGTAACACCCGAATGCACTCTCAGAAAAAGAAAGGGTGAAAGAGGAAAGTAAACAAGGACACAGATGCGACAGTTCATTGGAAGTTATCTTAACAGCATGGACACTTGTTAAATGTAGGGGAAGAAGACGTAGGTAAGGCCTGAATTTAAGTCCATGTAGACATCTCCTGCAAGAACAAACAGAAGTGCTAATAATTTATTAGTCTGTCAAAGCAAAAATTATGACACTTGTGACAAAAGCCATCCAAATGGCATATACAGAAGCATATGGTTCATAAAGTCTTCTTACGTGTTGGCAAGGAGACAGGACCCAGGGCAACTACACAAAATAGAAGTGTAGGGGTTCACTAATAGGGTCACAAGCTGTCAGCCTCCACCCCAAAACCACAACTTCACCTCCAACATTTATAATAATGTTAATATAGAAAAGGTCTTTTTTAATTTATAAGGGGAGTCACACAGAGGCTTGCTGTGTGACAGGAATCACCCATTCAAAAGTTTTAGGACCACTGCATTATGGAAACACATGATGAGTAGCACCTCTGACTGTCTGGGATCAGTCCTTTCTCGTGGCCACACAATGATACATCCAGTGGACCATCACCAAGCTCATGTAGTATATTGTATGACATATGTCCTGCTTCCTCTTAGGGTCTTTTCAATTGACTGTACTTGTTGCTTTTCAGGAAGCAAGTCCTCTATCCAATCTTCTTGTGTCAAGGTCTAGTCACTGTTCCTTAAGCAGCCTACCCTACTTGACTTCCCACCATCAGCTCTTGAACACTACACCCCCAGGATGATTAACAGTTTTAGTCATTATTTCTTATGATGAAATGATCCAGATCAACTTGTCTACTCTCTGCGACTTAATTATCCTTATTCACATTTCAGAGTTTGTGACTCATGCACATGGCTAGGTAGACATGTATTGGTTGATTAGGATGGTTCGTCCTCATTCAGATCAGTGGAATCCTCCTTCCTTCAAAGTCCTCTAATGTTATTCCCATTCCACAGACTCTTCAGCAGTATTGAACTGCTAAACATGCCTAGATGAAAATTACTTGGAGATTTTGGTTTCCCTGTGATTGGACTGCTTCTTATGACAATCAACTAGATGCATGAAGACCAGGACCTTATGACAACTTCCCTAATACAATCTTCTCTGATAGTTGGGTTCTCTCACCCTGGCACTGGGTAATTTAGAGTTCAGGAAGTGAAGGGGGCGTAGGGTTGCCAGATTGTTTCAACAAAAATACTGGGCACACTTGACATTACATCACAATCAACACTACATCTTATTTAGAAAATACCGGACATTTATATTTTCTCATTTATATTTTTTCAATTTGTATTTTTTCAGAAAATTTATATTTTTTCAGAAAGCTCAAATACTGGACTGTCCAGTTCAAAACCAAACACCTAGCAACTGTAGGGAAACGGGGGTGAAGAAAACAAAAGTTGACAATGTATTTTTTACATTTTATTAACATTAATGAAAAGTGCAACTAATACAAGGGGATTTTTGATTTTGTTTTGAAAAGCAATGCAGACAAATGTCAACTGAGCACTATAAATAAGCTATGTACACGTGTCAGTAATACATCAATCAATATAGTCAAAGTCTTCTGGAATCCCAAAACTTTTGTCAATTCTGTTCTCTTCAAATCCAAACTTCCGTTTGGCCCAAGATTTTATTGAAAATATATTATCTGTGAACAGAGTGGGAAAAAAAAAGTTTCAGTTCACAAGCAGAAGGGTGGCACTAGATTCAGGAGTAACTGAGCACTGCTACAAATGCTAATGAGGCAAATGGGTTTGGTAAAAATATGTGAATAAGTAAAATTCAGCTCAGAATAAGTTCTTAGTCACTATTATGTCCTGAATTATAAATTCTGCAGCTATTTTATTTTGTATAGTTAAAATATTACTTAAAAGATTAGGAAAATTGGGCTCGTGCAGTTGTTACTTTGAGGACGGCTGCTTTTTAAGATTTGATTACAGAAATGTGAAAAGGTGTGCACTTCCTTAAAAAGCAATTCCTGTCTGATTCTTTTCATCCAAGAAACATCAGCAATATCAAATCTGGTGTTCCCATACTTGTACCTAAGAACCTGCTGAATGCCCAATAGAATGCACATTTTCTGTGAGTGCTCTCAGTTTAAAGTTGTTAACGAAGTGTTAATCAGTGAAGTCAAATAGATATAACAAAACCAAACTGAAATGTGCATGAGTCATCAGATGAAGAATTTTTCTCCTCTCAATTACCCAGCCATCTTTTGCTTCTGATCAGGTCATCATTTTACCTGATCTCCAGTCATTTTAGGGCTGGTGTGCACTAGAAAACCTAGCATTTGTAACTGATTCAATTGCTTGGAACTCATGTAAAGGTAAACAGTTCAGTAAATCTATATCGAATCATGTTAATCTTTGCAAGTTTTGCCATGCATCTGCAATGCACTGTTCTAAAATGTTAGACTTGCAATGCCATGAGGGCTGTGTCTTAACAGTTTCCAATACAGACTCAAGAAGCAGTATATTGTGGGTGACTTTTAAATGACCACCAGTACACTGGAGAGCACTGGTCAAAGGACTAGTTTAGTTAATGGCTCTTTAAAAAGTCATTTTGAATACATCCTCCCCACTATTCAACGGTTAAATAAGATAACCAGGATGAAGCTGAACATGATTTGCTCTGCTCCATACTTGACTGCTAAGTTTTGGTCTGTTGTTTCATCTAGCTTGACAGAAGACAACTGTGAACAAATATGGTAAAATACTGCAATCTAGAAAATGCATATATTGTTATAAAGTATCAAATAACGGCACAAGACCAAGGTTTTTTAAGTAAACTCCTTGAGGCAAAATTACTTCTTTAGTAAATGTATTTTAACTATGAAATAAAATGGGGATAATACTATATAAGGTAATTTTAGAATTAGTGCTAAATTGCTCACTGCTAGTCATAATTATTTACAAAGTAAGACATTTCTTCCCTTTTGGGGTTGCACAATATGAATTTAGTCTGAAAAATTTGGGAAAAATAAAAAAGTGTACTTAAATACCCAAGTTTTGTAAATTTTGTTGTATTAGATTATTATATTTTATCATAATTATTCAGTATGCTTTGATTATATTGTACATTACATCTTCAATATAAAAATGATTTGATTATTATGCTAATCTCTAATTGTACAATTGTATTGGTTAAGAAGAATTATCTATCAAGCTACTCTATACTATCTTTTAAGTCAAGTTTTACCAACAGATGTTTGATTATACAATTGTTATTAAGCACATATATGCCACAACAATTAACAAGTTTTACAGATGATAGCAAACAGAAGTCTTGATAACACGCAATACCCATACAGAAATTATCTTTAAAATTGAAACACTTTTTTCTGTTTCACAATAATTCTGTTCAAAAGACTGGATATAAACAATAAGTATTAGTCATTAAATAGTCTTTTCTAGAAAGTATGGAATGCAAATTATTGCCTACTATTGCTCTGTTTCTAGAAAAGACTGGGCTATTCAACTCCTATTGCAGCATATAGGGATACATTCTGAATAATTGTAAGAGACCAAACACAGTATCCCCATAATTAAAACTTTGAAAAGAAAACACAAATTGTTTGTTCTACTAACGGGTAATATCAGCAAATTATCAGCAGAGCAAAAGGGAAGGGAACATAATGAGTAAAATATTTTCATAAGCACATAATGCAAATAATCTTCTTCAAAACTCTAACAGTATATAGATTACATCTATAACACTGATCAAATGAACTGCTCTAAGCAAGAATTACTTTATCACTCTACCTCGGGGTGGGCAAAAGGGCCTCCGTGGGCCGAATCCAGCCTGCCAAGCGGGTTGATCTGGCCTGCGGAGTTCCTGCTGTTTCCCCACCCCCAGTTAGGGACTGGGGGAAGCTCACGAAATTTCCTCCACCCTGCCCCTGCCCTGCAAGGAGCGCACAGCGCTTCAAAGCGCCACGTGGTCATGGCAGGGTGGGAGGAGGATTTGTGCACTCCCCTGTTCCCAGGCCATTCAGGGCGTGGAGAGCACGCAAAGTTTCCTCTGCACTGCCCCCACCCTGCTAAGAGCACGTGGCACTTAGAAGCGCCACACACTCCTGGCTGGGCAGGAGGAGACTTTGCACGTTTCCCCACCCCCAAGCCCTGATTGGCCTCGGGACAGAAGAGGGAGCATGCAAAGTTTCCTCCCAGCACCAGGGGCATAGGCACCTATGGGGAATCTCTGGGAGGGGGCAAAGGCGCTCCTCCACCCCCAGACTAATCATGGTCTGTGGGTAGGGAAGCAGGAAAGTATCCTGGCCCCACCCCTTCCACTTGAGGCCCCGCCCCTTCTGATGCAGCCTGGGGCCACTTCAAAAATTTCTGAAGTGGACTCCGGAAAAAAATTATTGCCCACCCCTGCTCTACATACATATTAGAATCTGTACGAAGACTAAAGACAAAGTATCTCTATATGGAACTGGGATTTTCCGTGCAGCTTAAAAATTATGCCAATGCCAACTATATCACTAACATTAAGGGACCCCTGCTATTGAAATTTCCTGATATCAGCTGTGGAAATTAATTCCAGACTGAAATCTTGCAGTCTAAGTTTTTAAAGGAAAGGTAGTCTTGCTGTGCATTTTGGGGGGAAAAATTACGCCATTAGATTTTGAGTTATGTAAGTACATTTCTAGGGAGGTTATTTCCCTGCACTTCTAGAAGCTTACCGGAAAATTATATACAATTTAAAAGCCCTATAGGTCACCAAGAAAAACTATGAGTTGAGCTCTGCTATACTCAAGCACCATAATTAGAAATCTTGTTGAGCATTGTAAATGCATACCCACCTGTCCATCTGTTAGCTGCTTCCTTGGCAACTTTGTTTGCTTGACCTGAAAGAGAAGAAAATCCATGTACACACAAGGCACAGTCACATAATTTAACAAGTTCAAGGCAGTGAAATTATGTTTACACTGACACAATTCCTATGAACCCACTGACCATAATGAAAATATTCACCGGGGGTCTAGTTTCTCCAAAACTAGGTTAATGAAAAACCATTAACAAAGGACCAAAAAAGATACCATTTGAAGTACCATAACTATTTTTAAGAATGTATTTCAAAAAGAAAATAATTCTGGTTTCGCCTGCTTGGTGCCCCCCATCCCCCCCACCCCCCCGAAACCTGATTGTGCCTCTTACCCCCTTTGCTGGGGAAGGGTCACACCTAGGGTTGCCAACTCTGCCATTGCTGAATATGGCGTTCGGTCTGTCCAGTCAGAGAGTGCTGGCAACTTAGCCACAGCTGAAGGCAGCGGCAGAGCCCCAGGCTGATGACAGGACCAGGAGCAACAGTGCAGCCTATAGACCCACTGAATCCCAGGAACAGTGGGTGGCAGAACCCGAGAGAGGCTGCTCAAACATCGGGACTCCAGTATGATGGGATCTGGGACTGGCCCCTGGGCATGGGCAAGCCGGGAGGAAATCCTGGTGGTGGTACAGCGCCCCTGCATCCCTACTTTGCACTCCTATGGCTAGCAATGATAATGGGCTGTGAGAGAAATCCAGTGTATATCATGTGCCTTAGAAGAGAGAACCAGAAAGGTTCTCAGGACTCCATCACAGATAGTAAGGATCCCTTTGATGAGACACTGAGGCTGTGTCTACACTGGGCCACTTATTCCGGAAAATCAGCCGCTTTTCCGGAATAAGCTGCGAGCTGTCTACACTGGCCCTTGAATTTCCGGAAAAGCAACGACGCTCTACTGTACAAAATCAGCTGCTATTCTGGAAAAACTATTCTGCTCCCGCTTGGGCATAAGTCCTTATTCCAGAACACTGTTCTGGAAAAGGGCCAGTGTAGACAGCCCAGTAGTCTTTTCCGGAAAAGCGCGTCTACATTGGCCACAGACGCTTTTCCGGAAAAAGGGCTTTTCCGGAAAAGCAGTCTGCCAATGTAGACGCTCCTTTTCCGGAAAAACTGAAAACGGAATAGTATTCCGTTTTAAGCAGTTCCGGAAATTCATGCCAGTGTAGACACAGCCTGATAGAATAATGTTCTGGATAACAAATACAAAAATAGAGTTTAAATTCCTTTTTGAAAAGCCATTTCCACTGCAAGTAGCTTTACAAGAGTTTCTATAACACAAACCAATTTCTAAAAAAAACCCTTAAACAACAAATAGTCTAGTAGCACCTTAAAGACTAACAAAACATGTAGATGGTATCATGAGCTTTTGTGGGACAACCCACTTCTTCAGTTACATCTTTTTGTCCTCCCTGTCATAAATGCTGCATCAGCCTGGAAACTTATCAGGATCATTATATTTGTCATGCTTATATTTTCCTTGATCATTTCCAGTCAGCCTTGCTAGTGCCTGCATGACAATATTTACAATGATCAGCACGAAGTACAAAGTTTGTCTCACGGGGTGCTGAGAATGAATATGAGATAAAGTGTCCATGGTCATCAATTCTACTGTAGGCACATTTTAATTATCTTGCAAAAGAAAGTTAGCACACGGTAGGTTGAATAATGAGAACCAACCTTATGTGCTGCAGTCAGTAATGTGAAGAATGTTTAGATCATAGATAAACATAATGATGAAAGCTTTGAATTCTTTAAAGATGACCTAAAAATGAAAAAGAAAATGGCCCTGTGCCCTTTTTGCTTCTTTATGATGTATGAGGGCAAAGAGAAGGTATTTATTTGATTTCCGTTTTTTATATTGGAAATTCAGGTCATGTCTGTCCTGAGAGACCCTGGACTCTGCACTGGCATTTGCTCCGATAATTTTCCATTGTTGCTACCACTGGTTCAGCAGCTCCATCGATGGAAATGCTAGCACTTACAATGTACTGGCAGCATCAGCATTTTGTGCACCGGATGGCCTAACCTTGGCTCATAGCTGGTCTACAAAATAAGAGCTTATGTAGTCTAGGATAAAGCGTGCAGCCTTTAAAATGTATTATGCTAACTAAAATGTTTTAGTTAGCATGTTTTAAAACTCTAATATAGATAGGGAAAGATGTATCTGACTCTAGGGCTTACCTACACTCACTTGTGTACACTAAAAATATATACAACTTGCCCAGCTAACACTTGGGTTTTTTATCCTAGCTTAAACAAAAGCATATTATATAGACTCGCTGTGAGCAGGGTTAGGCTAGGGAGCACTTCAAATGATGGGACATACTCAGCAAATAGAGCCTAAATAGAAACTTAGATATTTAATTACTATTTATTCAATACTGAGACAAAGTACATTTATCTGATTTAAAAAAAAGTCACATCACACCTGCTCAATTTAATTTGAATATTAACATTTGATAGACATTCTTGGTTTGTCATATATGAGCAATCAGAGATTTTTATTGTTTTAATAATATCACCAGAATCATTTCATGGGTACACTAAAGAACTTCACTATGTAATAAGGTAACACGCTGTTAAATGGAGAGATCTGATGATTATATTGCTGTTTTACTATAGCAAGTGTTTCTCTAAACAAAATGTCACTGTGATAATTATTGTTTTGTCTCTAATATTTACATAGCAAGGATATGCAACTTGATAAAATTTTCTAAATAAAAAGTTAAATTTTAAAAAAAGTTGGTAACACCCTGGAGCCTTGCCTTTGTTAGCATTCTCTCTGCTGGAGCCGAAACACTGGCAGGCAAAGCCTAGTGATTAGTCCTTAATTTGAAATGAAAGGAGTGGAACTCAAGTAACATTTATTTGTTTGTTTTTTAACTTTTATAACTGATGCAGCAAGCCAAGAGATGCCTGGGTTGTGAACTGCCAAGTGCAAGTGTGCTGGCAAAAATTAAGCACTGCTTCTGATTGTAGAAGTATAGAAATGACATCACAAAAGCTGAAAAGTGAAAGTTTAACAATTAAGATGAGAAAGGATTTTTACCCACACTTTCAAACTTTGTTTTCCTAAGGTCTATTCAATGAGCGAGTAACATTGTTTAGAAAATTAATCTTTGTCAAAGATTAAATAGCCTACCCTTTCAGTTAAGATGTGTGAATATGCATGCTCCAAAACATCCAGTAGGTCCATCTTGCAAAAGCAGAGTTGACAATGACATCCCTGATACTTTTACAGTTAAAAAACAAACAACAACAACAACAACATAGATCTTAAAAAAAAAACCTTTAGGCTCTCCTTAGACATAAAGCAACAAAAAGACACACAAGACAAATTTTTTATTTAAAATCCGTCACAGGCCATCTCTAGTGGTTTATTGTAGAAAGTGGCAAAATGTTCAAAAGTTGGTCTGCAAAAGTAATGTATCTAGGCCCAGCAGTGTTATCAATAAATAAACTAGCCAATTAGCCCGTCATAAGACAGGATTTTCAGGTCTCTCCTCCACATCGGTCTTCTCTCCTGAGCCTCCGGTCTCTCGCTCTGTTCGTCTCTCTCCTCCTCCTACTGCCTCCCCCCCCCACGTTCTCCTCCGCTTCCTGCCTCTCTCTTTCTCTTCTTCTCTCCCTCCTGCCTCTCACTCGGGGGACCACGGAGCCCAAACAGCTGTTTGGGCTCCACACTCCCCATGCTGCATGGGGAGCATGGAGCCTAAACAATCGCTTGCGCCACTTGCTCCCACGTGGCGGCCTGGCTGAGTGGCGCAGAAGTCAGCCGAGCCCCACGGCGGGAGGCGAAGGGGAGCTAAATTTACAAAATAAGTAGCAGCTGGTGACTATGTAAGCTACCAAACTAACTCAGCAGGTCTTAAGGATTTGTTCATGGATATTGCAAAGAAAATAGGCAACCCTTCAAGGACACTGTTAACAATTAGCCTGCAGAGAGGCACAGAGAGAAAGAGAGAGAGGCAGAGAGAGAGAGACAGAAACAGAGACACAGAGAAAGAGAGACAGAGACAGAGGGTGTGGGTGTGTTCATTCAAGAACTCCTCCTAAACGATACAAGCTAGGACCACCAAATGTGATATGCAGCTTCCTCTAATCCTAATCTAAAGCAAAATCAGGATTTGGTTATTCTAAGAAAATGGGATGTGCCTGGAATTCAACTGTTTTCCATAACATGAAAAGGGAGGAGGCAGGAAGAGGAGGGATACTATACTCAAAGTCACGACTGCTGGCAGAGTGCGCAGTGAACAGCTATACTGCAGAGTGACCACTAGAGGAGCTGCACTACCAAGGGCAGCCATGTGCAATAAAAAAAAAAAACAACAGTAGTTAGTCCCTGGCAGGCCTCTACCTCTATGTTACCTGCGTCTCTGCAGGTATTGAGCAATCACAGTTCTCATTGGTGATCTGCGGCCATTCACGACCAATGGGAGCAGCAGGTGGTGGTGCAGACCAGGACACTGCTTCCTACCACTCTCATTGGCCACAAATGGCAATCTGTGGTCAACGAGAACTGCGATCACCCAATACCTGCAGAGATGCACATAAATATAGAGGTAGATGCCCACCAAGCACTAACCCTGTGGAATGGATCTGACTCACAGGCTGACATTTTCCCAGCCCGACCAAGGGATGGCCAGCTGGGGATGGGTCTCGCCATCCCTCCTCCCAGCCCCAGCTCTCGCCCCCCATCCACAAGACCCACTGGTGGCCTCCGTGTCAGCACTGCTTTGCCATACAGCATGGCTAAGGCCGGTCAGCCTGCATGGCCCCTCTTTCTTCCCTGTTCCCAGGTCAGGCCCAGGGACTGCCAGTGGGAAACAAAATTCTGCATTTTGCCATCAGAGACTATTTGTAGCAATAAGAGGGAGATAAAAAAAAAACAGTTCATAGAAGAGGCAGCAATCATGAGAGAGAAAGCAGGGCAGCAGCACATATGTAAGTACCTATGCAAGTCAGGGTCCACAACAGGAATGTTAAATTTCGATTAACTAATCGAATAGTCGATGGGCTTTCCATCGACTATTCGATTACTCAATTAAGAATTTCCATGTTCCACCTTTGAAATGTACAAGAGCACCAGTGGGGGTTCTTGTGCATTTCAAAGTTGGAATGCGGCGTGAAGCCCGGGGTCAGCAAGGAGTCCCACTGACCCCAGGTTCCACGTGAAAGCGCTGCATGGAGCCTGGGGTCAGCAGGGGACTCAGAGACCTGCGCTGGCCCCAGGCTCCATGCTGCGCTTCCTCTTTGAAAAGCACAAGAGCCCCTGCTGGGGACTCTTGTACATTTCAAAGTTGGCATGCTGCATGGAGCACAGAGCCAGTGGGGAGTCCTGTGGATTCCGGGCTCCCATGTGGGTGCTTCTGCACCCAACCTTGACTCCGTACCTTCTCCATAGAAAACTGCAGCCATGGACCACTTTCCAAAACCTTGGAGTGCCCTGCCCCAAAAATTATTGCCCACCCTGGCCTATACGACGAGACATAGTAGGACATACTAAATTATTGGTAATCTAATCCCCGTGTTTGGGAGTGTGTTTTTAAAGTGTTTAAGATCTATGCCAGTCTATTTAACAAAAAGGGCTGTCAAGTCTCATCAATCCTCTATCCTCTATGAGGTGGTTAGACTGTCAGATCTCATCAGTACATATGTAATGTGGTCAGAATGCAGTGTCATGTATTCACATTTGTACATGTGCACACACACGCACAATTAGCCTTCAAGATATTTAAAGAAAAAATCCTACTCCTTTATTCTCGTAATTCTTATAGCCAAAAAAAAAAAAAAAAAAAATCCCAAGCCCCTCCTCTTTTACCCAAGCAGACAAGAGCTAATGCAAGCGGGGAAACAATGCACCTAAAGAGAAAGTGACCATACTGACTTAGGGCCTGATCTGGTATTCACTGAAATCAGTGGGAGTATTTCCTTTGACTTCAAAAACAAAACAAAGAGTTCACTCAGGATAGGTTTACATTGCAGTTAAAAACCCATGGCTGGCCCATGCCTGCTGATTCAGGCTACAGAGTTGTACGTATTTGGACTCAAATTGCAGCCCAAGCTCTGATACCCTCCCACCTCACAGGAGCCAAGAGCCCAGCCTCCAGTCCAAACATTTACACAATTTAACAGCTTCTTAGTCAAAGCCTCATGAGGCATAGTCAGCTGGCACAGGCCAGCCATGGTGTCTAACTGCTGTATACACATACCCTCATTATGAAGTCCCAGGAACTACATCACCCCACAAAGGCAATTCCATACTGCTCTCAGAAACCATTAATGTTCATATTAAATTACTGCATATTATATGTATTTATCCTAAGGATGTTAGATATTGGGTAATTGAATAGTCATGTAACCGCATGAAACCTTAGCGGTTACACAACTATTCAGTAGTCCCTGGGGGCGGGGCTGGCAGCCAGTGCACTCCAGCCCCACTCCTGGGGAGCTCACTGCCACTCCATGGTGCTGCCTCTGAATTAGAGACTACTGTGCGGAGTGCCCAGCGGGAGCTGGTCCACAAGGGAAGCCAGTTTAAAAACCAGCACCCCGTGCAGACAGGCTAGCTGGCAGCCCCTGTCAACAGTGGTCCCAGCTCCCCGTGGATAGATGCTGCTGCAGGAAGAAACGGGGGAGGAAGTGGGGGAGTCTGCCATGAAGCAACCAGGCCTGACTGTGGACATAGGCTCATTCAGGTGCAGCCCCTCTCCATGGGGGCGGGGGGGTCCAAGCTCCCTGCAGACAGAGGCAGCAGCAGTGGTGAGGGCAGTTGACACCATGGAGCTGGTGCTGGGGTGAACTGGCTTTTAAACTAGCTCCCCCCAGCACTAGCTCCTGGTTCCCTCCTCCCTTGCTGCCTCTTATAAAGAGGCAGCAAGGGGAGGGAGGAATGCATGTAGTCAACAAGATTAACCAATAAGTCTAGACTTATTGGTTAATTGTGTAGTTGACTACACATTGACATCCCTAATTTGTCCCCCAATATTTTCATAAGTTACCTGCATTTGATGTTACCTATTCTCTCCCTCATGTACTGTGCAGCCATGATGTTAATCACGGGGAACATCAAGACTTTCATTCTGTTGTACTGTGTTTAGAAACTTCCATAGAGCCTAGATTCACCCAAAATTCTTCCATATTCCTATATTTTGGGGAGTCACAAATCTAATATCCTGACCATTCCAATAAAATTGACCTACAAAGGAGGGAGAGAAAATTGCATTAATCTTCACTGTACATGTGCACCACATGTAAGACAGGACTTGCATCAGTACAATCTGCCCCAATACATTACTGGTGTAAGCTGCCCAGCACAGTGTCTCCAAATTAGGGGTCTGCCTTGGTGTGTAACAATAAATTTCCCTAGTCTAGACAAGCCCCACATCTAGCTCCAATGAAGACATGGCAACACTCTCAAAATACATGAAAATGCGGATAGATTTTCTTGGGGAAGATGAGACTTGAAAAGTCCTGATATTTTAACGTTAAACAGAAAGAATTCCAGGTCTACTTTATACAACATGAAGCAGAAAAACAGGCACAAAACCTATATTTTAAATTTTCCTTTGCAATTTATCTTTAAGTAGTCAGCAATATCTGCATTAAAGAGGTGAGCAAACTGGTTAGTGAAAAGTCAAGGAACTAGGATGTTCCATTCCTTTCTTTAACAGTGAAAAGGTTCAAGTGACATAACCAGTCTCTGTCTCTCTCAAATTAGTATCAACCATCTCATTTCTTTCATTTTTTTTCTGGTAAATGGCAAACTATTGCAATGTATGTTTCCATGTAATATTTTTAAGAAACCTCTAAGTTAGCTTTTATTTATTCCTTGACTGAGAAATTATTGCAAATTGTTATGCTCTCCATTTCCTTCTCTGCAGCCATTTGTCCACATCACAAAACTCTTCATGTGTTTACCTGTATCAGCTCCTAACAAACACTAATTTCCCTCCCCATCATCCTTTTCCACTCCTCTCCTCCAATATTTTTTCCTCTTAGAATATAATAGTAATTAAACTCACAAAAACAAAAGCTTATCCAAAAACCAGTTAAATGCCAGGGCAAATACAGTTATTCAAGGTTGAAACACAAGGTGTTGCAGGTGCTAGTTAAAAGCCTGATTCTGCAACTGGACCCATGAAGGCAAATCCCTATTCTGTGCTGAATCCTTTTGAAGTGCCTGCGTAGGACCCTGCGGAGAAGAAGATTGCCAGATCTGTACCTATAAGTCTGAATGAGCCATTCCATTAGAAACTCTTACTTTGACTTGCTTTTGCAATTACTGTAAAGATATTCCTTACAGGATAATGTTTCTCCTTCCTTCTCAGAACAAACAGGAAAAAAAAATTCTTGGGTTTTAATTTTTTTTCTGCTCTAAAGCTGGAACGAAAGGCATTGAGCCAGTCATTGGCTATTTCAGTGTGGAAGAAAACATGCGTTTAAGCTTTTTAAAATTAATTTTTGCTTAGCTAACTAAAACACAGCTTCATTTTAAACAAACTTGGCAGAGATACTAGTTCTCAGAGAGGACTAGTCACTTTGACTTGTCTGAATTTGTCTGAAGTGTAAATACCACGTATGCATTTATATTCTCAGAGTCACAGCATTTATCACATTAGTTTCTATTCCAGACTGACTGCAGCAGATGTGAAAGATATTCTCTAGCCACTGAATGTGTACAAAATCAGACAGCAGTAATTCAAGGTAAAGATGTTAAAAATCACGTAATAGGGTAACTGTGTAACTGCTGAAAAAATCTCGGCGATTACACAGTTAACCTCACTGTGGGCTCTGCAGTATAAAGCTGCTGGCCAGGCTCCTGTGGCTTTGCTGTCCTGCTGCAGCAAAGTGCCCTCCCGGGGAGACGGATTAATGTAACCGAGACCATTAATTGAGAAGCATCAGCTTATCATTAAACGGTTAATTGGTTATTCTCTAACTTCCCTAATTCACGGCTCTCCGTTTTTGTGAATAATTTATTAATTCAAGCTTGACCTCTCTACTGAGTTTGCCATCAAAAACTGCAATTACAGGCAGTCCCCGGGTTATGTACAAGATAGGGACTGTAGGTTTGTTCTTAAGTTGAATCTGTATGTGAGTTGGAACTGATCAGTTTCAACAGCAGCTGAATCTGGATGCCAGTTCCAACTTACATACAGATTCAACTTAAGAACCCCAGGTGTCCCCAAGTCAGCTGCTGCTGAAACTGATCAGCAGCTGATTCCAGGAAGCCCGGGGCAGAGCAACTCTGCCTCGGGCTTCCTGTAGTCAGCCGCTGGTCAGTTTCAGCAGCGGCTGACTTGGGGACGCCTGGGGCAGAGCAGCTCGGGTGCTGCTGGGTTGCTCCAGTAGCGCAGCCGCTCCTCGGCTACTGGACCAACCCAGCAGCACCCCAGCTGCTCTGCCCCAGGCGTCCTGATTCAGCCGCTGCTGAAACTGATCACCAGCGGCTGAATCAGTACTCCTGGGGCAGAGCAGCTGGGGTGCTGCCGGGTTGGTCCAGTAGCGCCAAGGAGCGGTGCAGCGGGACCAACCAGCAGCGCCCCACCTGCTCTACCACAGGCCCCGGGCTTTGCTCCACATCTCCCTGGTCTGCTGTGGGGGGGGGCATTAGCTGCGTCCCCCACAAGCAGACCAAGGAGACGCGGAGCAAAGCGGAGGAGGACCCGGGCCGGACCGCGGCGCTTCCAGATCAGCGCCGCGGTCCGGCCCGGGTCCTCCGCGGCTTTGCTCAGCGTCCTCCTGGTCTGCAGACCAGGGAGACGCTGAGCAAAGCCGCGGAGGACCCGGGCCGGACCCGCGGTGCTTCCAGATCCTCCGCCGCTTTGCTCCCCGTCTCCCTGGTCTGCTGGCTCCCCCAGCAGACCAGGGAGACGGGGAGCAGCTTTTCTCGCCCCGGAGGAGGTGGGCGGCGGGACCAGGCGTCCCGCCGCTCCAGTCCTCCGGGGCGAGAAAATCCCCGTTTGTAAGTCGGATCCGCGTAACTCGGGGACTGCCTGTACTTGTAACCTATAATGTCCTCACAAAGATTTACAAATGTTAAAAACTAGTGAATTCTTGTACAATTATACTCAGAAATGGGATTACCTAAAAATAACACCCAAATCAGTATATTCCCTACGTGTGTTCAGTGACCTCTGCTTATTTCACTCACAAAACAAGACATCGGTTAAACAGTAAACATAGTACCACCATTGGTAGAGTCTACCCAGGCTTGTGTTTCTTTCATAGAATTGTTAACTACATTCCTGTTGTAGCAGCTTTTCTACCGGTGTCAGTGCACAAGACACAAAGATCACAACTGAATTATTGATATCCGGTGCATATGACATGGTGAGTAACTACAAAACATCTTTTTATTAGTAAAATGAGCACACTGGATCTGGAAGTTGTCAGAAAATCTCACTATGGACCTGGTTCAACTCCCATTGACTTCAGTGGCCTTTGGATTGAGTTTAGAGCAGTGGTGGGCAATGTGCAGCCCACCTGCAGCCTATCAGGTTCTATGTGCGGCATGTGCAACCACCCTCTGCCCTCCTCACCAAGTATCTCATGTGCTGGAAGTCCTGCACTTAACCTCCTCCTCCTCCTCCCAGAACTTCTGTAGCGCTTTGAATCAGCTGATTCATGCCCTGTCCCTGCTCCTCTCCCTCCCTTCCAGAGCTTGAATGCTATGAATCAGCTGCTTTGCAACATTCAAGCTCTGGAGGGAGGACTAGGAGGAGTGTTCTGGAAATGCTAGGAGAGCAAGGGAGGAGAAGGGATGGGGCATGCTTGGGGAGGGGAAAGGGAAAAGATGAGGGTCAAGCATCTCCTGGCAAAATGAGAAGTGACACACATTTAAAGCACAGGGCACGTGTGGGGTGCATGCTGATTGCACACAACATTGTGAGAGCCATGTGCTCCATCTTCTTTATGTTACTTTTGCTGGCAATTTAATTTGCTCATAATGAACAGATCACTTTGTATTTAAAAAGCATGATAAAGAAGGAGAATGCATTTAATTTATTCTTGGGTCATGGTTAGTACACATGCCCAATTTCAATCTGGCAGTCCACTTAGCTAGCCTAGGTTGACCATCACTGGTTTGATTAACTGATAAAGCAAATGCTTATAGGTTAAAGCTATAGACTACACAAATTTCCTGCCTGCCCCATCAGTAAATTTTTTGGCAGGCTGGCCAGCAGCCTGGCTCAGTCCTGGCTTGTGCCAGGTTGGGGACCTAAATCTGCTATGGCTCTGCTTTTAAAGTGTATTAGGAGCCAGGCAGACCAAGCCACCCAGCTCAGTTCTGGCTCACGTGGGGTCCAGGAGCTCAGACTCCTCCCGCCCCCCTTCCCTCACCTGGACACAGGCTGCTGCCACCCCACGTTGCTGCTGCCACCCCATGTTGCTGCCTCTGTATCAGAGGCAACAGTGCAGGGCAACAGGCAGCTGATCTGTGAGGGGAGCTGGTTTTTAAACTGGCTTCCTTCACAAACCAGCTCCCACCTGGCATCCCACACTACTGCTTCTGATACAGAGGCAGCACCACGGAGTGGCAGGGGGCTCCTCGGGAATGCGGGCAGAGCACATTGGCTGCTGGCCCCACCTCTGAGAACTATAGACTAGTCAAAGTTACAAGGAGTCCTGTGGCACCTTATAGAATAACTGAAGTGTAGGAGCATAAGCTTTCGTGGGCAAAGACCCACTTCGTCAGATGCATGTAGTGGAAATTTCCAGAGGCAGGTGTAAATATGCAGGCCAGGATCAGGCTGGAGATGAGGTGGATCCAATCAAGGAGGATGAGGCCCACTTCTAGCAGCTGATCTGGAGGTGTGAATTCCAAGAGAGCAGAAGCTGCTTTTGTAGTTAGCGAGCCATTCACAGTCTTTGTTTAATCCAGAGTTGATTGTGTCAAACTTAAAGATGAACTGTAGCTCAGCAGTTTCTCTTTGAAGTCTGGTCCTGAAGTTTTTTTGCTGCAGGATGGTTACTTTTAGATCTGCAATTGTGTGTCCAGGAAGATTGAAGTGTTCCCCTACAGGTTTTTGTATGTTGCCATTCCTAATATCAGATTTGTGTCCATTGATTCTTTTACGTAGGGACTGTCCAGTTTGGCCGATGTATATAGCAGTGGGGCATTGTTGGCACATCGGCCAAACTGGATATACAACTGGCTGCTATATACATCAGCCAAACTGGACAGTCCTAACACGGCTACTAGACTAGTCAAGTAACTGATAAGAATTCACGAGATTAATCAACTATTCAATTATTCATTTCCCTTAGGGATTCCTTTGGAAATAGTAATTTTAATTTAAGGAACTAACAACGCCAATAGATGGTGGAATAATAAAGTTTTTTCTATCTTTAAAACTTGTAATACTTTTCTGTCTGGCGTGCTCTTTCAAATTAATCCAAAAGCAATGGCTAAAGCACAACAACTAGATGCTTCTACTGGGATCAGCAGTGAAACAGTTAAGTTGTCATCAGTTTTCAAGATCAGCATGCAGTTCACACCTCTCAAAATTGCTTCATTCTCTTAAGAGGCTCAGGAAGAGAATACTCCTTCTGTTCACCAGGTGGTGAAGACAACTTTCCACAATTTGATTTTAAAATGAAAACCTGAAATACAGGTACTGAAAAAACAAAGCTGGGGAAACTTCTAAAGTCCACACTCTAGTATAAAATTTCCATGGTTCCTATTTCCAGTGGTCTGACTCATGAATCAGTAGCTTAAAAGAGGAAATTTCTTATCTGATTATAAAATTCATGTTTCTCATTCCAGTTAATATCAATGGCTCTTAATGAACTGTAATGTTATGTTTGCCTCCTATTACAAACCCAGACTGAGATTGAAATGTGGCCAGATTTCATTATAAAGCGTCATTGCCATACTATGCTCAAAATAGCCAAAAAGTATCCTTACACAGCTGCAGAAACAATTATTTCTGAAAGATAAATGAGCTCCAACTGGATTGGTAGTGACACAGGCCCTGTGTAGATACAACATTTGTAATCTGCATCTGATCTGTAAACATGGTCTGGAGATATGCGCAGCTACAAAGCAGAAATCTGAAGATTTGTAGGGTTCTACCCTTAACAAGAGGACTGTAGACTCTGAATGACAACTCTCTAGACAGTTCCAGGTAAAAATCCTGCCTATCAGCAACATAATTGATGAACAAACTTAATTTTTTGACTACTTACACTTCTGCCTATCATTTAAGATGATATTAAGGAGAGAAAAGTTTGACTTCTATTACTCATGTTAAAACTGTCCCAAGGTTATATAAAACATTTTGCAAACTGCTTCTTTAAAGTAAAATGCCTCCAAATACTTTCAGCTCACCATTTCAAAGCTAAAACTATAAAAACTCAGGCACACCAGAAAACACACTGATTAAACAGGAATGTTGATGATCTTCCTCTAAAAGCCTGCCCTCAAATATGAACAGTGGTGTTCAGCTAGTACACAATTATTGTTAAGATTAACTATACTATGCACACAGAGTAACCAAGATACAGATGCTGTGGGAACCATAGCTAAACAGTCTCAATTTTGTTTCCATTGTAAGTTATAATTATTATAATAAATATTATAACATAGTTTGATGTTAAATTCTCCTTTAACCAAAACATTTAAGAATAAGAAATCTTGATGGATAGAAACGGCTGCAGTTGCTTTTGTGCGTGCGCATGTTTATCTGTGTGTATCCAGCGCTGTAAATAATTCACTCCAAATCCATTTTTAGACTTCATCTTCACAGTAAATACGAGGAACAAAGAAATGAGATTTGGTGCACATGCTTACTTGAAGCCACCATTCCAAGTTGCTGAGAGGTTCCTGAAGTGCCCTGAACACACTCAGCGCTCTGATTTCAAGTGTGTGCCAGAAGTCAAGGCCCACAACTGGGCTGCTTCCCTTCTAGCAAAACCCCAATTGAACCCGTGGTCCAAGCACTCAGATGGCCGAGGGAACTGGCAGACTTGCTCGTAAGCCCAGCAGCAGGCTCTGGCTACTTAAAGCATTTGCCTCCAGTTGCACTAACTCCTTTTCCTGCCTTGTTCCAGTCCCTCCCAAACCTTGGACCCAGCCCTTCTCTGGCCTTCTCTATTCCTGATGACTCAGTTCTGCAGTCTGGCTCTGATTCTAGCTTGACTTGGCTCTGGGAGCTGGCCTCTGACACCCCTCCACTGCAACTCGTGCTCTGACTATTTGATTGCCCATGTCCCAGACCCTAATCGTCTGTGCACTAGTTGAAAACTGCTGTTTTCCCTTTTGTGTTTGGTTCACAAATCTTTGGCTTGCTGACAAATGCCCTGAACCGACTACTAGTATTGTGCATGCACCACACTATATCTCACTTGTCACACAGTCTTGCTCCAGATGGGGATATCCTCTAGTACAGTGATTCCCAAACTTTTCGGCATCACGCCCCCTTTTTGATTTTTGAGAAAGGTATTTATTTATTTAAATATTTTTACCCCGCCTTTCTATTTAAAATATTATATATAAAAATTTAAAATATGAGACCTCAGAGGGACATAACCAGCTAAAACATATAGAGAGGAGGAACACACACATACAGACGAGGGTGGCTTTAGCCTGACACCGGAATAACACTAGCGGTGGTGCCATGTGAATATCCCGAGGAAGAGAATTCCACAGCCTGGGAGCAAAAGCTGAGAATGCTCTTGGATGTTAATCTTATCTCCACAAGTGGGGGAACAGAAGCAAAGCCTCCCCAGCTGACCTCAATCCCTGGGTAGGTTCATATGGGAGAAGACGGTCCTTCAGATACCCTGGACCCAACTCATTTAAGGCTTTATAGGTCATAACTATAACCTTAAATTGTGCCCGGAAACATACCGGAAGCCAGTGCAGCTGCTGAAGCACTGGCATAAAGTGCTCTGTATAACTAGTGTTGGTTAAAACTCGAGCAGCTGCATTCTGGACCAGTTGAAGTTTCCGAAGGCTCTTTAGAGGCAGCCGTACATAAAGTGCATTACAGTAATCCAGTCGGGATGTAACAAGAGCATGGATCACTGTGGCCAAGTCATGTTTGTTCAGTAAGGGTCGCAGCTGGCGGATTAAACGAAGTTGTCCAAAGGCACTCCTGGCCACCGAAGAAATCTGATTTTCAAATGTTAAAAAAGGGTCCAGGAGGTCTCCCAAGCTGCGTACATGTTCTTTCAGAGGGAGAGTAACCCCGTCTAGAACAGGTGCCATGCCACATTCATGCACAGACGGACTCCTGATCCATAGGACCTCAGTCTTATCTGGGTTCAACTTCAGCTTATTTGACTTCATCCAAACCATCACAGCCTCCAGATACTGATTTAGATCAAACAAAATACAGGACTATGTAGCACTTTAAAGACTAACAAGATGGTTTATTAGATTATGAGCTTTCGTGGGACAGACACACTTCCTCAGATCAAATAATGGAAGAAAATAGTCACAACCATATATACCAAAGGATACAATTTAAAAAAAATGAACACACATGAAAAGGACAAATCACATTACAGAACAGAAGGGGGATGTGGGGGGGGGGGCAAGGAAGGTGAATGCCAGTGAGTTAATGATATTAGAGGTGGGGAAGGGGAAATGTTTGTGAGTTAATAGTATTAGAGGTGATAATTGGGGAAGCTATCTTTGTAATGTGTAAGATAGCTGGGGTCTTTGTTAAGTCCCGTGCGGAGAGTGATTTAGATCAGTCATTGCCACACCTGGTTCTAATGTCACAGGGAAATAAAGTTGGGTGTCATCTGCATATTGATGGCACCGCCCTCCAAAACTCCTTATGACCTCTCCCAGCAGCTTCCTGTAGATATTAAACAGTATAGGGGACAAGATGGAACTTTGCGGGACCCCATAGCACAATCGCCACAGAGTCGAATAGTAGCCCCCTAGCTCCACCTTCTGAAAGCAACCTGATAAGTAGGACCAGAACCATTGCAAAACAGTGCCTCCAATACCCAACTCCGCCAGGCGTCCCAGAAGGATATCAGGGTCAATGGTATCAAAAGCCGCTGAGAGGTCTAGGAGAATCAACAGGGATGCACTCTCCTTGTCTATCTCCCGGCGTAAATCGTCTACCAGGGCGACCAAAGCTGTTTCAGTTCCAAAACCAGGCCTAAAACCAGATTGAAATGGATCTAAATAGTCTGTTTCTTCCAAGAAAGCTTGGAGTTGCAACACCACCACCCTCTCGAGTACCTTGCCCAAGAAGGGAATATTAGCAATTGGGCTATAGTTATTTAAGTCATGTGGGTCCAGGGAGGTCTTCTTGAATAATGGTGTTATCACTGCCTCTTTCAAGGCAGCAGGAACCATACCAGATCTAAAAGACGCATTAATAATCCCCTGAACCCAACCAGTTATCCCTTTCTGGCTAGATTTAATAAACCATGAAGGGCAGGGGTCAAGTGAGCACGTGGTCAGTTGCACTCCTCCAAGCACCAGTCCACATCCTCAATCTGCAATAGCTGAAACTGATCCAGAGAAAAAAGACTGGGTGGTGCACTCAACACATTCTGTGCCCCACTTACACATCAACCAGAGTCTAAATCCAACCAGACGCGGGCGATCTTATTAGCAAAATGCTTTGCAAACAGATTGCAGCTGGGGGCCAAAGGCTCCACTATTTTGTCATGAGTGCCAGACTGCAACAGGCCCCGCACTACTCGAAACAATTCCGCTGGACGGCATTGTGCGGACGCAATACGGGTGGAGAAGTTGCTTTTCCTCGCTGTCAGCACTGCCACAGAGTAAGCTCGCAGTTCAGCTCTAACCCACAGCCGATCAGACTCTACTCTAGTTCTCCTCCAGCGGCATTCTATCCATTGCACAGACTGTTTTGCTGCCATCAGCTCCTTAGAAAACCAGGGAGCAAACTTGGCTCAACTGGTCCACAGAGGGCGCTTAGGAGCAATCATTTCAACTGCCCCGGCTACCTCAGTGTTCCAAGTATCAACTAGGGTATCTACAGGACTATTTGCCATAATGGCTGAACAATCCCTAGACCACAACCCTAGCCAGTGAGATAGTATCTCGATAGACAATTGTCACCCCACTTCCCCGACCATTAAGCCGTGGCTGATGCTGTACCGAGAACCCAGCCAAGCACCATTGGGAAAGGTCGATGCCTCCCTCCACTCTCAGCCAGGTCTCAGTGATACAAGCCAGGTCAGCCCCTTCATTCAGAATTAAATCGTGGATGACAGCTGTCTTCTGGGATAGTGACCTGGGATTCAGCAACAGCACCTTCAGGGCTGATGGCCAGGTATTAGAGTTACCAACATTTTTAAGGCTGGGAATAGGACCGGGAAAAGGAATAGCACATAACTGTTTAAACCTCATTCCCCTTGGCTGGCCAGTCCGCATCTTACTTCCATACCTTCCCTTACCTGTCACAACTGCCCCCATGCCATCTGAGCCCTCCTCCTTAGGCACCCCATCTATGCCAAACCACATATTGGCAGAGGGGGGGTGGGTAGCAGAACAAACACACACCTTTGGTTTGGGTAGCTAAAGGGAACTTCCTCTCACCAAGAACTCTCGCCTGCCCTCCCTGCTCTCACCAGGGACTGAATAGGCCACCACACAACCAAGTGTGCTGCTCTCACCAGCACACACAAACACACATCGATTACAATCTACCATCACAGCACACACCCTTGCCCTTGGTCTGCCCCCGAAGGGCTTCCCCAAAAGGGCAGCCCCCTTTCGATCGCCCCTTCAGAGCAGCCCGCCACCAGGGGCAGCCTCTTGGCTTTAAGTCCGCCCCTAGTAATGGCTGCAGGCAACACCTGCAGCTGAAAGGTCTGAGTCCTAACAGGCAGGCCTCTCACTCAGGAGCTAGGTGGTAACAGCTGTGCAGCAAGAGCTCTGCTTTCTGAGGGGTCTCGCTCCTCCACTCCCCCCAAAAAATTGCAGTAAAACTTGTTGAGCAAAAAAAAAAAAAAAAAGGCCTTTTAAGAACAGAGCAGGCATTGCCCTTTTAAGGTGGCCATTTTGAAGTCTGCCCCAGCCAGCCCGAATGGACTGACAGCCCAGGCTCTTTCTCGAGGGGAGGGAGCATTAACCGGGGGGAGGAGAGGGAGGTGGGATGAGATGGGTTGTCTCATGCCCCTCCTGAAATTTCTTCAGGCCCCCAATTTGGGAATCCATGCTCTAGTATATGACCCATGGAAGATAACATCTTATTTATGCTGCTAGAGACTGTAATTAATTCAGAAACTCAAGTTAAGTGCTGAAATGCAGAGGATTCAAGGATCCAAATTGCCCTGCTGATGATGGATGGACTGGGAAGGTCATTACAGATGCACATAAAATGTCTGGAGGGTTGTTGTATTTATTTTTACAAAAACCTGGGAAGTTATATACAAAAACATATTAAAAGATTGAAGTTTCAAAGTCAATCACTCTAAAGATAGGGAATACATGAACAAAGGTTGCTCATGAGGCTTTAATTTGTACCCCCCCTTGTGCATATGCATGATGATGCAGTCGCTAATTATATGGTCATGTTATTTTTTCCTCACAGAACACATATCTCACTTAGTGTTTGGAGGAATCGTAACCAGTGAATGACACATCTCCTCAATAATAATTTTTCAAAGTGCGGCCCTATGTAGACCCATACACAGGGGGTGTGTGAATACACACCCCATGGTCCTCCAAGCAAGCATGACTCATGGCCCTCCCCTGTGCTCTGGAAAGTAATTATCATAAGACATGTGATTTCTTATTTATAAAATTGAAAAAGAAAACACTCTTTGTTGGTTTCTCTTTGCCTTCCAGACCTTTAAACAGAAGTCCAGTTAATTAAACCTATACTTCTGTGAAATTTCAAACACATCAAAGCAACACAATATACAACTTACGGATTTCTTCAACAACATCTGGATCACATTCTTGGTATGTGTCTATTTCTGCCTTTAGCTGCTCTTTTTTCTCCCGGAGAGCAGCAAGTTCCTTTATTAGGGCAGCACGTTCTGCCTGGATTCAAAGCATTTTGGGAGAAATCAAAAGTAAATAAAATTAAATAGACGGTGACTATAATATTACTACACATTTATGCAAAATGCAAATTTTTACTCTTCAAAAATATTAGATACACTACTGGCAGCTGCATATCCTATTATTTTAAGGGAGGCAAACCAATCTTGCACTTTATGCACATTCAAAATCCCTATGTCAAAGTGGGTCTTCGGTGCGTAATGAACGCAAGATCAAGGCAAAGCAAGAAGACAAATTAAACTTATTCTAAGTAACCAAACTGTTATTTGTTCCTAATTATACACATGGGTAAATAAGAATGTAAAGATATGAGATCACACTTCAGATCCTCACCATACTACCTATACACATTATAATTCATAATCAATAATTAGCAATTGTTTCTTGACAGTGTAACACTATATCTAGACTGCACTTCACTCTCAAAAGAGGAATGCAAATGAAGCAGATCAAAAATTCAAATGAAGCACGGATTTACAAATCTCACACTTCATTTGCAAAATCGCGTCGGAGTGCTTTTTTGAAAAAGGGTTTTTTGAAAAGAAAAACCCAGTCTAGACAGGGTTCTTTTAAAAAAAAAAAAAATCTTTTTTGAAAGAACCTGTACTCTTGAAAAAATGAAGTGTACGGGTTCTTTTGAAAAAGGTGGGTTTTTTTCCCTCAAAAGAACCCCATCTAGACTGCAGGGTTTTTTCCGGAAAAACCCTTTTTCAAAAAAGCGCTCGGATGCGATTATGCAAATGAAGCGCGAGATTTGTAAATCCGTGCTTCATTTGAATTTTCACTCTGCTTCATTTGCATTCCTCTTTCGAGAGAGGAATGCAGTCTAGACGAGCCCTAACTGACTACTTCTGCTGTACCCTTACTACTAAGCACACACTAGCATGTGTAATCTTAACTATTTAACAACTAAAAAAATATGCCACTGCATATATACCAGTGAAACAATCAATCTCCAGTTTAGATTAATTTGTGAGGAAGAAATATAAATGCAATACTCTGTTAACTGATCTTTAACTTTATTATGACAGCTAAGAATAGTGTACATGAGAAGGATAATTCTTGCTTAAAGTTAAAATAAAAATAATATTAGAAAAGCCTCACTCTTCCATTCTATGGATATTAAGAAATGTGTAATTCATTAATCATGTAGTTGACAAACATTTTGTCGACTACAAAATTAATCAATAAGGGTTAGCACTGCAAGCACTCAGTCCTGGTTTGTATCAGATCCAGCAACTACCCACGCTGGGGCTCTGCACTAAGAGTATTTCAGGAGCTGGACGGGCAGGCTTCTGCCAGGTTCCAGGAGCTGAACCATCTGCGACTCTGTATGCAAAGTAATTTAGAAGGCAGTAGACAGGCAGCCCAGCTCAGTCCTAGCTCGTGCTGGATCCCAGGAGTTACCCCTGCGGTGGCTCTGCAAGGAAAGTAAAGTCGGAGCCAGCAGGCAGGCAGCCCGGCTCAGTCCCAGCTCCCACTGAGCCAGGCTGCTGGTCAGCCCTCTAAAAAATGTATTGGCAGAGCCACAGGGACAGTGGGGAGATGCGTGTAGTCAGTGGCATTAACCCATATGCTTTCACTTATCAGTTAACAGTTCAACCAGCTACACTATTATATCCCTATTCCATTCTAAACATTTTAACATGTGGATATAGCATCTTGCTGAGAAACAGTTTCTCTTACTACAGTAATTGATTAATGTTATTAATATTATTCATTCAGTACTCTAAAGAGTAAATACTGTCTATAGCCTATTTTAAAGAGAAGTCACTTTATATAATTTTATGTCACTAAAAGGTACCATATTGTAGATCACTTCATGAGAGTGACAAAAAACTATTACAAATGTATTACAAATGGACACGTATTGTAGGCTATAGAAGAATTGTATTACGTTATTTGGCAATAAGTATGTGATCCTGTAATTCAAGACTGTATCATAAGAAATTAATCCTTAACTTTTTTACATTTTCTGATACCTAGAAACTTGATTGCGCAATATTAATATTCTCTTAGCATAGTTTTTTTTAATAGGATTATTGTTTCCAACAGAAGCCTTACATTTGTTTCTCATCATTTAGGCACTGTAGAATCTCCAAAGTACAAAAACAAATTCAAAAATTTCAGATCTATAAGGTCCCTCCAAAGAATAATGTAACATCATCTAATTCAAATTTATTACTGATCAGTAAAAATCTACTTTTACCTGCTCCAATTTTCAGTTTAGGTAGGATATGGTATGAAATATTTCTACCTAAAACATGCCACTTCGTAAGCATGCTAAGTTTTATTTGGCAGTTCTCCTTCTACATTTTCAATATAGAAGGACCTTAACTGAATTGAGTCAAATATTTTAATGTTAATATCTTGATTTTATATGATACAAAATTTTAAACCTTCACAGATAGCTATGGTCATTTGGTCATTCAGCAGCCTCCGGGCATTTCAGCACTTAACTATGATTAATTTTGTTTATTGTGTTTTCAATTTGATCCAAGTTTACAAAGAGCAGCTCAAGCAATCACAAATTTCCTGCCCTTTGAAACACTCCACCTTATTCTCACAACAGATCAACATCAGCCTCATCTCTCTTCCAATATTTAGCCATTCTATTAAGATTTTCAATTATTTGATATAAACATGTTAACATCTACAGACTGGACAGCCTCACAGCCAAATTCTTTAAATGAAAAATTACAAACAAAACTTACAGTATCTTGACGTCCAATTTTTGATTTCTCAATGCTTTGCTGTAACCTCTCTTTCTTCTGGCTACTTTCAGCAAACTAAGTAAAGAAAAAATATGTTGATTGGATTCCATTCGCTATTTAAAGGTTTGATGGCACAATTTTACTTCCTCATTCCACTGTCAACAACAGCCCCAAACCCTGGATTTCATACCAAATCCAATAAACCAACTTTTGTATAATAAACTCCAGGACATATAAACATCATGTTGCAGTTATGTCTCTCAGTGCTGCACCCCTGCTCCATGGAAGCAATGACTAATGTGTGCATAATGCAACAGATCCCCCTGCTCTGCTTTTCAACTTTCACAAAGTCTGGTAACCCATGGGCACTGCCCCAACCACCTGGTTTATAGGAGCCCATGGTGTGCAAAGCTGTGGTACACTAAGTCCTGTTCTGCTCAATTGCACTGACGAGGCTAAAGCTGCAGCTGTCTGCCAGCATGTGTAGAAAGCTGCACAACTACTCACTTAGGGTATGCCTACACTAAGTACTTGTGGTTACTTGCACTGTCAGTAATGAGGGAATAGGTAGACGTAATTCACCGAAATGTATGTGCCTTACTTGTTAGTGTACGTTCTATGTAAATTTATCACTGTTTACTGGAGGGGAGGGGGGATCTTCTACTCTTTCAGAGAGTGTTTACAGTTACTCAGTATAATGGTAAATCTTGTTCAGAAGAGGAAGCAATATTTGAAAGTGGATTCTATATAAGGGTATGTCTACACTTGCACCCTCTTTCGAGAGAGGAATGCAAATGAAGACATTCGAAATTGCAAATGAAGCCGGGATTTAAATATCCTGGGCTTCATTTGCATATTCACGCAATTTCGAAATAGCGCTATTTCGAAATAGCACCATAACATGAATATGCAAATGAGCACAGGATATTTAAATCCCGGCTTCATTTGCAATTTCGAATATCTTCATTTGCATCCCTCTCTCGAAAGAGGGTACAAGTGTAGACATACACAATCCACTTTCAAATACAGGCAGTCCCCGAGTTATGCGGATCCGACTTATGTCGGATCCGCAGTTACAAACGGGGCTTTTCTTGCCCCGGAGGACGAGAGCGGTGGGACGCCCAGATGCGCCGGGGTCCTCCGGGGCGTCCTCCGGGGCGAGAAAAGCTGCTCCGCGTCTCCCCCCCCCCTGCAGACCAGGGAGACGCGGAGCAAAGCCGCGGAGCATGCGGGCAGCGGGACAGCCCAGACGCGCCGCAGTTGTCCCGCTGCCGGCGTCCTCCGTGGCTTTGCTCCACGTCTCCCTGGTCTGCTGGGGGGGGCTCTGTGACTCCAGCAGACCAGGGAGACGCGGAGCAGCTTTTACAGCGAAGTAATGAATAGGAGGAGGGAAGTTATTTCATCTCTATATTTCGCACTGGTGTAACCACTGCATTAAAGTTATTTCTAGGACTCCACTGATATATACCTTGAGAGCAATGTCCATACATTCTCCCTGCACAAGAATAGCAGTTTTCACAGTTCACACCCATTGCTCTTCCCTATGGTGCAGTCAAAGATTGAAACCTTCCTAAAATCTGTGCATTATCTTAAAGTGACGATCTCTTATTTTTCAGAGCAACAGTGATTTTTTTTCTCGGATATCATCTTTCTTGATCCCAAATTCTCAACCTCTCTAACCACTAATATCCCTCCAACCATGTAACCTGCCTTGCTATCATATTAAAACAGCTGTAAATCTGTCATAAGTCATGCAAACATAGTCCCCAGTATGTACACTGGATAGGAATCAAACCAAAGGTCTTCATGCCAACCACCAAGAGAATTTTTTTCATATGACACACTGGTATCACTTTGATCTTTAAAAGAAATATGATCATAGTTGGTTTTCTTTCAGTCAAGAAACCTAACCAAAGATGGTAAGATGAAATACCACCATAACAGGTGGGAATAGTACACGATAGTTACCAAATTCCAACATCCCTTTCTCAGATGTTCATAATTTAGTTAAATTAATTCCTTCTGGGCTGAAATTTCTCCATGCTCTGCCTCAGCTCCACGGTTACCACTGGTGTGCTTTTTAATTTGAACAAAAAGACTATTTTGTATTAAAATAACTGCACATGTATACAAATAATATACTCCTTCCTATATTACAGAAATCTTGCTCATCATGGAAGAGATTAGCTAAACTGGATCTCAGAGAAGGTACAGAGAAGAGGTAATTTTGCAGCATTTATTACACCATATATTGTTTTCATCAGAAATTATGGGCAAGAGTAACTCATTAGCTGAAGCTAGAAAGGAGTCCAACAAAATATAGATATACGGAAGCACAGAAGAATCCCGTTCAAGTCATCTACGAAAACATTAAAGATAGACCCATTACCGTATTTTCCGGCGTATAAGACTACTTTTGATGCTAAAAAACATCCCCCAAAAATCGGGGGTCATCTTATACGCCGGGTATACAGGCGGCGGGGCAGCCCGAGCCCCTCCGCGGCTTTGCAAAGCCTCGGGGGAAGCCGGTGGCGGGGCATCCCAGGCGCACCTGGGATGCCCCGCCGCCGGCTTCCCCCGAGGCTTTGCAAAGCCGCGGAGGGGCTCCGGCAGTGGGGCAGCCCAGGCGCGCTGGGGCTGTCCCGCTGCCGGGGCGTCCTTAGAGGCTTTGCTCCCGGTGTTCCTGGTCTGCTGGAGACGGTCCCCAGCAGACCAGAGGCACCGGGAGCAAAGCCGAAGCGGTGGCGGGGTGCCACGCTTCTGAGCAAAGCCTCAGAAGCGCGGGAACCCGCCCGGTGCCCCTGATCTGCTGGAGACGGGGCGAGAAAGCCCCGTTCGTAAGTGCGGATCCGACATAAGTCGGATCCGCGTAAGTCGGGGACTGCCTGTATATGTAAAAAAATAGTTTTTTTTTTTAAGTTTCTGAAATTGAAAGGAAAGGGAAAAAGTTGAAATGTATTAACTGGGCAGTTGTTCCAAGCCTGCTGAGCAGCATGGAAGAATGGGTGAAATCTGGACCTGGTACAGGAGTAAAGAAAGCAATCAAGAAAGAGTGAAGCACAGGAAACATAAGAGAAGATGAAGGTAGAGCTATAAGAAGAATCTGGCTTTACAGACAGTGGAGTATGCATAATAAGCTAAGAAGAGAGTGGAAATCATATGAGGGATGATGCGTAGAACAGAAGAATTGAGAACAGCAAGAAGAGGAAGAAAAACCAGTCCTACTACCTTTCTAGACTCCTGAGGGAAGCCTTTTCTTTTGGAGATTGGGAGAAAGAGAGAAAATACTTAGTACAAAAATTTTTTTTTTTTTGCATGAATCTAATTGTACCATAAAAAGGCAGATTTGTTTAGTTGAATGTAATCTTTGGAACAGGGATGTTAAATATAAAGTAATCAGTTAATTGAGTAGTTGATGGAATTTCCATTGACTACATTAATTGATAAGGGGAAGGTGAGGCACTCGCTATCCCAGCTGTGCCCCGGCCTTTTAAATGTAGTAAGCACCATCTGCAGCTCTTAATATGGGTACGTCTAGACTACATGCCTCTGTCGCCAGAGGCATGTAGATTAGGCTACCAGACATAGTAAAATGAAGCGGTGATTTGAATAATCGCCGATTCATTTAAATTTACATGGCTGCCGCGCTGAGCCAACAAACAGCTGATCAGCTGTTTGTCGGCTCAGCGCGATAGTCTGGACGCACGGGTGGCAACATCAAAGGTATTTGTCGACCACCCAGGTAAATCTCATCCCAGGAGGCTTACCTGGGTGGTCGACAAATACCTTTGATGTCAACACCTGCGCGTCCAGATTATCACGCTGAGCCGACAAACAGCTAATCAGCTGTTTGTCGGCTCAGCGCGGCAGCCATGTAAATTTAAATGAAGCGGCGATATTAATCTGGGAATAATTCTTCTAACACTTAAATCATTAATGCTTCTTCCAAAAAAATGTTTCACATTTGTATGCATTTTGTTTTATCTATAATGATAGCTGTAAACTCTTCAGCTGGAAAACAGAAAATAAATACAGTTCAGGTGTTTTTTAATTAGACAAAAGATGGATTTGACAAAAGAAAATCATGTGCAAGTTTCCATTTTAAATGGAAGAATTAAGTTTCTCTGACTGCTTTTAGAATTGGTGTAATTGGCAAGACTTGAGGGACAGATGGCTGTCTACTCACATATCAAGTATGCCAAATCAACCTGAACAACAACAAGAACAAGCAGAAATGCCTCATTCTTTATCCTCACTTCACAACAGCAAGCAATCTTACTGTAAGAGCTGAAACAGCAATCAAAAAGCCATCACACACATCTGACAAAACAGTGCAAGTTTTAAACATGTGAAAAATCCCACAAACCTTTAACACTGTTTCTCTTAATGCACAGTTTAGAATTTGCTGAACTAGGAATTAAGAGACCAAGTAGGGATTAATAGCTACAAGGTCTGTGAACAGCAGAAAGAATGTTGAGGAACACTACCACTAAAAATAAACAAAAAAGTCTCATTTTGACAACTTTTACCTACAGGGCTTTTCAATGATTGCTCTTTCTAACCATCTAGTGCACTAACTGTCAAAGTTTCAGGGACAAAACAGAAAAATCTCAGACACTATGTGTGTTACTCAAAATGGGCTGATAATTATACTCTGCCTCCAGTTATTGTCTAAGAGAGTACAAATATAATTCAAGTCATTATGGAAGCTGAAAACATAAGTCTAAGGTCTACATTTACGTATTAGCGGCGAGGAGTCCTGTGGCACCTTATAGACTAACTGAAGTGTAGGAGCATAAGCTTTCGTGGGCAACGACCCACTTCGTCTTTGCCCACGAAAGCTTATGCTCCTACATTTCAGTTAGTCTATAAGGGTATGTCTACACTACAGCACTAATTTGAATTAACTTAATTTGAATTAGTTAATTTGAACTAAGCTAATTTGAATTAGTGCATCTAGACCTAAAAACTAGTTTGAATTAGCATTTTGCTAATTCGAACTAGCATGTCCACATTGAGTGGACCCTGAACCGAGGTTAAGGATGGCCAGAAGCAGTGCTGGCAGGGCATCAGGTTAGGACTTAGAGCGTGGAGCTGCTGTCTCAGGCTAGCCGAGGGCTGTGCTTAAAGGGACCTGACCCCCACCCCGGACAGACAGTTCTCAGGGGTTCCCGGCTTGCAAAGCAGTCCTGGCTTGGAGTGCCCTGAGTGCCCACACTCGGCACATCACAGCACTCGGCTATCAGACCGGCTGCACTTGCCGCAGGCTGCCATCTGCAGGGGGGGTCAATCAAGGGGCTTCAGGAGAGCTTCCACCCCGAGAAGCCCACAGAGCCACCCCAGTCCTCCCCATCGGGGGCTCGTACCCCATTCCTCCCTCACCTCCTTCCACTTACCCCCCCTAGACCTCCTTCCTGATGTACAAAATAAAGGACATGTGTGTTCAAAAATAGAAACTCTCTTTATTGAACAAAACTTGGGGAAACTGGGAAAAGGAGGTGAGAGAGGGTGGGAGAGGGGAGGGCAACTACAATGATGAGGGGTTTGGAACAGGTCCCATATGAAGAGAGGCTAAAGAGACTGGGACTTCTCAGCTTAGAAAAGAGGAGACTGAGGGGGAATATGATAGAGGTCTATAAAAGCAGGAGTGGTGTGGAGAGGGTGCATAAAGAAAAGTTCTTAATAAAGAAAAGTTCCCATAAAGAAGGACTAGAGGACACCAAATGAAATGAATGGGTAGCAGGCTTCAAACTAATAACAGAAAGTTCTTCTTCACAAAGCAAATAGTCAACCTGTGGAACTCCTTGCTGCAGGAGGCTGTGAAGGCTACAACTAGAACAGAGTTTAAAGAGAAGTAAGATAAAGTCATGGAGGTTGGGTCCATGGAGTGCTATTAGCCAGGGGGTAGAAATGGTGTCCCTGGCCTCTGTTTGTGGAAGTCTGGAGATGGATGGCACGAGACAAATGGCTTGGTCATTGTTTCGGTCCATCCCCTCCAGGGTCCCTAGTGTTGGCCACTGTCGGCAGACAGGCTACTGGGCTAGATGGACCTTTGGTCTGACCCAGTACGGACATTCTAAGCTCAGGGCTCAGGGTCGGGGGTCTCAATGGACCACCTTTATTTTCATGCAAACCTGCTCCCGGGTGGCCACGCTGGCAGCTATCCTGCCCTAGATGGCCACTTTCCTGTGCCTAGTGCAGAGGTCGTGGATGAGGTCCACGATGTCCGCACTAGACCAGGCGGGCGTCCGCCTCTTGCGGACCCGGGCAGGCTCCCGAGAGCCGCCAGCCTGGTCCCAGGAAGAGGTGGAGGGCTGGGTGGCAGCGGGTTGCTGGTTCGTGCTGTGCCAGGTGCAGGGTCTGCTGGCTGGGTGCTGGCAGGCTTGCACCTGGCACGGGCACCGTAGCCAGCCTGTGCCCCTTTAAGGGCTCCAGGGCCAGGAGGGGGGCATAGAGTTTCCCTGGTGGTGCCCAGAGTGGCCACCAGGGAAAGCTGAGAAGGGCTAGCCTCCCACTAGTTTGAATTAAGTGGCTACACAGCCCTTAATTCAAACTGCTTAATTCGAACTAGGCGTTAGTCCTCGTAGAATGAGGTTTACCTAGTTCGAATTAAGCGCTCCGCTAGTTCGAATTAAGTTCGAACTAGCGGTTTGTATGTGTAGCGCCTATCAAAGTTAATTCGAACTAACGACTGTTAGTCGCCGCTTTTGCAGATTCAAACTAACACGGCTACCCCTCTGATTTATGTATTAGAAACATATCAGAAAACCCAGAGTAGAACACACACACAGACCAAGAGTGTCTCTACACTGCAGGGCTTACCTCAAAATAATCTACGCAAATAAGAACATAAGAATGGCTGTGTCAGACCAAAGGTCCATCAAGCCCAGTATCCTGTCTACTGACAGTGGCCAGCACCAGGTGCCCCAGAGAGGGTGGACCAAAGACAATGATCAAGCGATTTGTCTCCTGCCATCCCTCTCCAGCCTCTGACAAACAGAGGCCAAAGACACCATTTTATCCCCTGGCTAATAGCCTTTTATGGACCTAACCTCCATGAAATTATCTAGCTTCTCTTTAAAATCTATTATAGTCCTAGCCTTCAGAGCCTCCTCTGGCAAGGAGTTCACAGGTTGACTACACGCTGTGTGAAAAAGAACTTTCTTTTATTAGTTTTAAACCTGCTACCCATTAATTTCATTTGGTGTCCTCTAGTTCTTCTATTTAGGGAACTAATAAATAACTTTTCTTTATCTGCCCTCTCCACACCACTCATGATTTTATAGACCTCTATCATATCCCCCCTCAGTCTCCTCTTTTCTAAACTGAAAAGTTCCAGTCGCTTTAACCTCTCCTCATATGGGACCCGTTCCAAACCCCTAATCATTTTAGTTGCCCTTTTCTGAATCCTTTCCAAGGCCAAAATATCTTTTTTGAGGTGAGGAGACAACATCTGTACACAGTATTCAAGATGTGGGCATACCATAGTTTTATACAAGGGCAGTAAGATATTCTGGGTCTTACTTTCTATCCCTTTCTTAATAATTCCTAGTATCCTATTTGCCTTTTTGACCGCCGCTGCACACTGTGAGGAAGTTTTCAGAGAACTGTCCATGATAATGCCAAGATCTCTTTCCTGATTTGTTGTAGCCAAATTAGCCCCCATCATACTGTACGTATAGTTGGGGTTATTTTTCCCGACATGCATTACTTTACACTTATCCACATTAAATAGAGCTACATAAATTGAGTATCTTGTTTTGAAACAGAGAGTGTCTGCACAGCACTTATTTCAAAATAGAGACTCTTCCTCCGACTTCCCTTATTCCTCGTACAATGATGGTTACAGGATTCGTAGTAAGAAGTCCTCGAGCTTGCCAGGATTTTGACACTATTTCGAAATAACTGCCAGTTGTGTAGATGCTGACTCAGTTCTTTCAGAATAGCGCCAGTTATTTCGAAATAGTGTTGTAGTGTAGACATACCCTAAATCTAGCAATTTGACAGCAGCCTTTTACAGCTGCATTTGTTACTCTATTTTATGTAGATTTAATAAACTAGAAGTAATTTTTAGACAATTAAGTCACTTCTAAAGTCACATCTGACTGTAATGGAACTATGGGTATTGTAACAATTTGCTGTGAAGTCTCCCATTGTGAAGTTTCCCATGTGGGTGACTTTTTCTTTTAAAAGAATTGTCCCTGCTTCAAATTAAGTTTATGAAATTTAGGTTTACTGATGTCAAAGGATGTCATTCACAGATCAGACAAATGAATGGCCTTAAATTCTTGTTGTGAAGTTTTATTGTGCCACTCTTTCCAAAGAGGGTACCTGTGTCCAGTAAGCTTCCAAATAAAATACTACAGTACCATTAGAATACTAGAAATTCCTCACTCAGGACCAGATTTTGCTATCCTTAGTTGCATAATCTATTCCACAGATTACTAAAATCTTCTTATTCACTAACTAAGTCAGTGGTACTTCACTCATGAAGCAAAGTACTATTTAATTCAAGTTACAGTCTCTGACCGTAAATAGGTCTGCCCAAAATAAGTTCACATTGAAGTCAAGGAGATTTTTGCCTCAACTTCAGCACAAGCAGATGAGGCACATGTCTGAACCAGTAATTTCTCAGAAGAGAGAGAGATATTAAAAATTCTGAATTCAGTTTCACAGTCTCTATCTAAAAGGCTGATATTTTTCCTTCAAAAGATAATCATTGGGATACAAGGTACAAATAAGATGATGTACATCTTTTAATTCTTTTTTTAAAATCTAGTCCATAATTCCTTTATAATACATATACAACCAGCTTTTAAAAAAAGTTTTCTATGAAATCACTCCTATTTTACATCAACTGATGATGGATGAATCCATAGTTAATAGATATGCCATCAATTCTGGTTGTGTATTAATAGCTACTAAAAGAGAAAGCATGAAATTCCATTAAATGAAAACAGAATTAGTAGTTTGCTTAATTCTAATAAAAAATCTCCAGAGTATCACATTTTCAGAATATCTTCTAGGGATGTAAAATTCTGCCACGGAAAGGGGCTGCTCTGGATGGTCTAGAGCTCCCCCTGCCAGTCTAGTGCAGCTCCCTGCTCACAGGGGAGAGGGGGAGGCAGAGGGTGTAGCTGCTCAAGCCCCCACCAATGAAATGGTTAACCATTCACATTCCCAGCATCTGCCCAGGAAGGCCATAATGAAGTGTCCTAAAGTACCAAAGCATATCTTTAGATATCATTACAGAAGTCTGCAGTAATAAATTACAGCGTTAAAGGTTGGTTCTCTAATAATCACTACAGACTTAGCCAAGTCAAAGTCATTTCAAGAACTTAGATTTTAAAATAATACAAGATACAAAAAAGGTACATATAAATTGCAAGACAACAGTTAACACTATAACTTTAAACAAAAGAAGTCTCAGCATCTTTCAGGAAATGGATCCAGAACCACGAATTATACAGAATTTGATAAACCATACTACACTGACAGCTAATGTCAACATAAGATAGATACCATCAAGTGTATTCATAGCCTTAGGGTCACAATACACCTACTAGTAACAGTACATGTAGTTCCATTACTGACCCAGACGTCTGCCTAAATCAGCTCTCACTGATGTTGAGGCAAAAGTTTTAATCCATTTAATGTGTGTAATATTAATTTTGTAGCATTGTCATGCAGTACCAACTTAAATGCCTTATAGAAGTCTAAATATATTACATTATAACTTTGGCTGATAAAGGTAAAAGTTTTAATCGCATAAAAATACCAAATTAGTTTGACATTTTCTATTTAGCTCTGCTGACTGGCATTAATTACATTAGTAGTAAGGACGTTAAGAGGCGGGTAATAGCGTAATCATGAGGTGGATGAAATTTGCATTGACTACTCGGTTAGTCGATAAAGGAAGGCACTAAGAACATAAGAACAGCCATACTGGGTGAGACCAAAAGTCCATCTAGCCCAGTATCCTGTCTGCCAACACTGGCCAATACCAGATGCTCCAGCAGGAGGGATCACAACAGGTAATGCTCACGTGATCCCTCCCGTCACCCCTTTCCAGACAGAGGCTAGGGACACCATTCCTACCCATCCTAATAGCCATTGATGGACCTAACCTCCATGAATCTATCGAGCTCTTTTTTGAACCCTGTTAAAGTTCTAGCCTCCACCGCATCCTCTGGCAAGGAGTTCCACAGGTTGACTGTGTGTTGAGTGAAGAAAAACTTCCTTTTGTTTGTTTTAAACCTGCTGCCAAATTTCATTTGGTGACCCCTAGTTCTTAAATTGTGGGAATAAGTAAATAATTTTTCCTTATTCACTTTTTCCATACCAGTCATGATTTAGTCTCCTCTTTTCTATGCTAAAAATTCCAAGTCTTTTTAATCTCGCTTCATATGGACCTGTTCCAAACCCCTAGACATTTTTGTTGACCTTTTCTGAACCTTGCATCAGTCCAAGAGCTACCCCCGCTGCAGCTCTGCAATTTAAATGTAGCAGGAACCAGATATGCAGGCAGGGCAATTCCTACTACATTAAACTGCGGAGCCACAGCGGGGGTAGCTTTTAGACCCAGTGTGAGCCAGGACTGAGCCAGGCTTGCTCAGTCCTGGCTAGCGCTGGGTCCAGCAGCTCCTGTCCATTGGGGGGGGGGGGGAGGTGTCCCAGCCAGGAGCTGAGACCCCCCCCGGACGGGGACTGCTGCCGGAGCAACCTCTGTTTGAGGCAGCCTCCCCTGACCGCCCCCCCACTCCCCGCATCATGCTGCTGCCTTTGATAGAGGCAGCAGCGTGGGGGGAGGCAAGTGGCACTGCAGAGATGGTGCTGGGGGGAACTAGCTTTTAAGCCAGCTCCCTGCTGCTGTCTCTGATATAAAGGTAGTTGGGGGGGGGGGGGGGGCCGGAAGCAAATAGTCAACAATTGACTACTGTTTTACATCCCTAATTAGTAGTAGTCTTTACTTCTTTATCAAGTCCCATATCAGCTGTTACACTCTGAATCAATATCAAATTGACAGGCGTGTAGATGAATCCAGGGCATACCATTTTATTATTTTAGAATATACATTAGCTTTCTTCTAGTTCCCTGAATTTCCTCAGTGTTCTAAGGCATATTAAAAACCAACAATGATCCAGAAAACTCCTTGGTCAACCTTTTTAAAACTCTGCATACAAGGTATCTGGACCTAATGCTGGGAAAAGTTTGGAAGAAAATAAAACCTTTTTGTATATTCCCCGCAATTTTTTTTAACTGTTGTTCAACTCTGTCAGTAATGGTTCTCTTGGCAGAGGCTCATTTAATAGTTCTTATTAGGCTAGATTTGCTGCAGATATCATTGAAAATGTTTGCCAACTTTACTATTCACAGGTGTTCTGTGGTTCTTAAAAAGGAAACTGGGTAGAAAAACAGGACTCTACGTAAGTCAGTGTTCCCTGGTCTATAGAAGGGGACAAGTTCAAATTAAGATATGCAACTTCAGGTATGTTAATTATGTAGCTTAAGTCAAAGTATCTTAACTCAAATTTTGGTGCCGTCCACACTATGGGAAGTTGAAGGAAGCGCACTCTCAGTTCAAATTAGAGTATGTTCACTAGACCAGGTAATTTGAACCCCAGAAGATCGACTGCAGGTGCTTCAATCTTATCTGTAGTTTAGACATGGCCTGAGAGCTTTGCTATGGACTTCAATGTGGCCAGGATTCCACCTTGGGCGGTGAGCAGAAAACCAACAGCAAGATGGGAAACCAAAAACAAAAATCAACCAAATAACAGTGATAAACATCCACAATGAAAAGTGAATTAAAGTCAAGATTAATTGCCATGTTCCTGATACCACAATAGGACCACTGCCTAGCATGTTTTCTCACTATTCACTAAGTGAAAAAAAATATGAGAAAGCATCTACTAGGTGACAGAATGCATTATGATTCTTAAAAAAGTGTCTCCTCTAAGAAAATATTCATTTAAAACCACGATTTAATCCTGAACTCCTTACATCATTATTGGAGAAACAAGTTAATTTCAGCGGAGGCAAAAATAAAAACACCCAGGGAGTATTTTCTGCTCTCTGTGGACTTTCTAGTAATTTACAGTTACTATACTGGATGTGGAGATGCTTGAAAAGTGGAATATTTCAGTCTTGTCTAGCACTAGCATTTTTCAATCTCACACTGTTGCACACTGTTGAAGGTTTTCCAGTGATAGCAAAGGCAAAAGCACAACTATAGAATTCCAGCACTGTTACAGTGTTGCTCCCCAGTACATCACTTTGCATAATGTTATGAAGTTCTCCTCCCCACCCCACCCCAAAAAAGTGAATCCACAATCATAATGAAAGCTGAACCAAAACACGGAGACATCCAAGAATAAAGTGCCTCACTTTCTTGGTTCCAAATAGGTGAGTCAGACTCCATTGCTAGTGAGCCAGTGAATAATTTGGGTGTGGTTTAGTAATTCATAAAACACAAACAAGTGTTAAGTGGCAAAAGCAGTTATTGAACTGACTGCCCCTAGGCTTGTCTTCACAAGGATTTCGAAGTGTGTTAGAACATGTTAACAAAACACTTATTCAAAAACTCTAACTGTAGATTTTAACATGTGCTAGTCAAGCAGAAGGCTAGGCTTAATTTTTTAGTTACACCAGGGAGGAATTTGGCCCACTGTTTTACATTTACAGGCACATCTGTGTCACAACTGTTTATTTTTACTAACAGAAATCTGTGATGTTAGATCATCCTTGTTAACACCGTCTAAAGATGAAGAAAGAGGTTTAAGCCAGGTCTACTGTTCAGACCTCCGCTGGTGTGAAAAATCCACACTCCTGAACCTCATAGTTATAGCAGGTCTATCTTGCCCACCTCCCCCAAATCCCATTCCCACCCTTTAGACCAGATCTGGTCGGCAGGGTTAGTCCCTGGTGGATCCTCATTTACATATTTACCTACGCCTCTGCAGGTATCGCAAGTTTGCAGTTCTTGTTGGCTGCAAATTGCCATTCCCAGCCAATGCAATCAGGGCCGGATTAAGGGGAGGGCTAGCTGGGCAGCTGCCCAAGGCGCCAACCTCTGGGGGGTGCCTGATGGCAGCTAAGGGGCTCCATGCACCCGGCCGCGCAGCGCCCCTTAGAGCTGCAATCAGGAGCCTTATGCCCGGGGCTGGGGGCCGCATGGCGCCCTTAAAGCGGCAATCAGGAGCTGCGTGCCTGACTGCAGCTGTAAGGTGCACAGTGCGCTGGGGTTGCACATGCGCTGTGCGCCCGGGGCGGAGCCACGCATGCGTCGCACGCCCGCTGCCCGAGGCGCAGGAATGGCTCGAGCAGGCTCTGAATGCAATTGGTGGGAAGTGACATCCCAGTCCGCAACGCTTCCCACTGCTTGCATTGGCTGTGAACCATTGTTTGCATCCAAACAGAACTGCAATCCTCCAGTACCTGCAGAGGTGCAGGTAAACATACTGGTGGTGGCCCACCAGAGACTAACTCTGCAGGCTGCAGTTTTTTATTGCCCACCCTTGCTTTAGACAATGCAAGGCTGGTATGGGGGAGGGAGCGGAAGGAGTTAGCCTGAATCAATACTGAGAGGTGTTCTGCAAACACAGGTCTTGTCTACACCGGAATACAAAAATTTTGTCTGCTAGTAGAGTCCTATCTTCACTACATCCACATTTGTTATTACCATCAAAAAATACAATTTTCATAGCACAGCCAGAGATTGGATAGTGTCAGTTAAATTCAGAAGACATAAAAGATTCACCCTCTACCAAGCTGCTAGCTCCCCCCTACTCCCATAATGAAAGCCTACATTCTGCAGAGTCTGAAACTGATGGGGAGAGGACAATACATATACCATAAAATAGACCTGGACAAGACCTAAGGGAAACATCACACTGTACACTGTAGGCTGTATGAAAAGAGTGTGATATACTAAAGAAGTAAACCAATGACTTACAATTATTTGCTGCTTTGTATGTTATGGACAGGATATTTTGAGAGACTTGTTGACTGGATTTGGGAAGAATTAAAAAAAATAAGGCTGTAAGTGCTCGTGTAAGCAAGAATATAAACACTAAGATGCAGCTAACTGTTTTAAGTGTGCAATCATAGACCATAAAAATAAGTGTCCAGAGAGCTACAGTTAGTGAAATGCAACTTTTCTTCAGAAAGGTCTACTTAAAGAATAGAACGGATCCAGAAGGAAACAAGTCCACTTGTCTTTTCTTACTGAAATATTATAAAATTCTCTTCTCTTCAATAAAATAGGATAATGGGTCCAAGAAACCTAAATAATGTCTTAGGCCTGGTCATATAGTTTTTGGACCAATATAATCACATCAGTTAGGAGAATGATTTTTCTCCTGAATTAGTTGTATGCCAGTACAAGCACCATTGTGGATGCAGTTATACTAATATAAAAGGGCTCAATCAGTGTCATTTATTCCCCTTCCCATCTGAGAACAGCCATGATATAAAGCACTATTATGTTACTATAACTACACTAGGGTTGCTATATCACTTTAATTATAACATTAGAGAATAGAGACTGTAGATACAGTCTTAAATATTCAGTGTGATTTTAATGCAGTCACTATATAATATTCATCAATATGAGAGAGGAAGAATCAAGACACTTTCCTGAGAATTTGCCTCTAAGGGCTACGTCTAGACTACATCCCTCTATCGGCAGAGGGATGTAAATGAAGCACTTCGAAAGTGCAAATGAAGCCGGGATTTAAATATCCCGCATTTCATTTGCATAATCACGTAATGGTGCTCTTTCAAAAAAGTGCTATTTCGAAACTAAAACCGCAGTCTAGGTGTGGTTCTTTTGAAAATAGGGCACTCGCAAAAAATGAGGTTTACAGGATCTTTCGAAAGAGCGCCATTACGTGATTATGCAAAGTAAGTGCGGGATATTTAAATCCCGGCTTCATTTGCACTTTCGAAGAGCTTCATTTACAGTCCTCTGCCGACAGAGGGATGTAGTCTAGATACACCCTACGTTTATGATAAGATATACTAAAGGGCAAAATAATGATCACATAATATCAATTTCATTATTCAGCTAGTTGACTGTGTTCTTTTAAAGACGTTATACTGAGTCAGACTTGAAATAGGATGCCCGAAACTACATCATTTGCATTCAACAACACAGTTGTAATGGTGTATTTGGGCGAACAAGGCTGGAGTTTTGGCATATATTGAGTTGATTGTTCAGCTGCTTATTTATTTTGTGGCAGGTTCTTTAACTGGCCAGTTTATAGATCTACCAAGTTGTCTTGCCTCAACCCTACTTGGACATTAATGAGGTAATGAATTTTACTACTTTTGCTAGGAACCTAATTCTAATATAGATCTGGGGAGAAGAGTTAAACTGATCTAGTTTTTCAAAGAACTAAAAACCTTGTTTAAACATCAAACAGGAATGAGCACAGTGATATTGGCTTGTGGCAAAAATGAATTTAATTTCTATGCCCCACCATGCTCAGAAATGCAGTAAGATCATCCTACTGAGCATAGGAAGCAGTTTATGTTTTAATTTGCGCTCATGAGTGCCTTTCATTTGACAATTATAGATATCACACAAGAGCGTTCTAAGGCTTTAAAAACACTGAGGCCTTACAACATACCTGTGAGGGAGCTGTTTATACCCACTATAACAACTGAGGCACAAAGAGGGTAAGTGTTGCAAAGCAGTGGAGGAATCAGGAACAGAGATGAGGGCAATATTTCTGATTCAGTAGCCATGCAGTGTCAGTCATGCTAGCATTTGTCTTCCAACTCATCCAAAATACCTGCCTACATGACTTTCAATACATCTGGAACGCCTTACTGGAGTTTGTGAATCTGACCCAAATCTGAGTAGGTTTCAATTGGTACTCTACAAAGCCTCAAGAGAAAAATCAGAATATACAGAGCTTGGTAGCAAAACACCAGGCCAGGGGGCACCTGCCCAGAACGTGAGGGACCTATTTTAATAAAAGCACAGCATTGTGTGGATACTATGTTTCCCAAGGGAGGCCTTGGTCAGTTTAGATAAAGCGGTATGGATGCAGAATCTTAATGAGAAAAAACTCATGTAAACAAGGTCTCAGGTCATTCCACCTTTGGTTAATTAAGTAAGAGTTCTGGCAGGATCTGAAGCAAATAATTCTTTGTGGACAGAAAAGTGACAAGGAACCAATAACCATTAGTGATGTAAAGTAAGGGTGAAATTAAGAATTCCAAGAGGAACACGGAGGAACAGTAGGGGATAGGAAAAATACCATTTGAGTATTGGAGATCAAACAAAAAGATCTGCAGATTAACACTGAAGAGCCACTGCTCAGGCACAACAGGCACCCCCTAGTGTCTAGTTATTATGATAGCAAAAAATGGGAGATCTTTGAAACTGAAGCATGATCTTTATAGTGAACAGTCATATTCCAAAAATAAACCTTTGAATTATTTAAGAAAAATGCAAAGCCTACAAGGCTGTAACAAGAACTGAAAATGTCTAATTTAAAACATCCCAGCTTTTTTTTTAAAAGTGATTTTCTGAACACTAAAGATAGGGGAGTCTCACAAAAAATTAACTAACACCTTTGGTACTGAAACAATCAAGATTTTATTTGACTATTCTTCAGAAAAGGAAATTACTGTATAACAATTCCATTATCTATAGGTACGATGACAAAAAGAATCCCTGAACTAGCAAGAAATATTTACAGTAGAACCTTAGTTATGAACATCTCAGGAGTAGCAGTTGTTAGTAACTCTGAACAAAATGCTATGGTTGGTCTTTCTAAAATTTACAACTGACTATTGATTTAATACAGCTTTGAAGCACTAATATGCAGAAGAAAAATGCTGTTGTTCCTTAATTTTTTTTTAGTAGTTTACATTAACAAAGTATTCTACTGTAACTGCTTTCTCTCCCCCCTCTTCCCTTCCCCCCACTTTCCTGTGTTATTGCCTGATTGTGTACTTCCAGTTCCATTTAGGTGTACAGATGACTGGTCAGTTCATAACTCTGGTTTTCAGAACACTTAGGTTCTACTGTATGGGGAACTAATTACACTATGGACTACTCTACAAATGTGTCATCTTCTGCACAGCTAATCGTATTTATTTGGTAAGGATCTTTTGACTGTTTATGAAAACAAATGTGGACATGCCTTGTCATTTCATGTTACAGTTAAAGAACATTTTTTAAAACTTAATTTGGGTATCAAAAAAGATAACTTGGCAAAATTACACCTCAAGTTGTAAATTTTGGCACAAAATATTTCCCACAGGTCAAAAATAAGAATTTTCTATTCATGACCCATTCACTGAAGAATCAGTTAATTGTGCCAAATCAGGAAATGAACAATTGAAAAGAAACGTCATAAGATCAGACCAAAAAGTTTATAAAAATTTGTCCTCCAAGTTCTGGTTATTTTTAATACGCGGAATAAACAGAAGTGATGAGAAGAAGTCTTTCCAGTGAACAGCAATTCAAACAAGCAAGCAGAAAGATTAGGTTTATTTAAGAAACAAATAGAAATTATACTGAAATATACAACAACATTGGATCAAAAGAGAGTCATGCTCTCATCTGAAACATTCTGACCAATTTGGTTGATTCCCCTTAACGGTAGTGCAAGGCTGGTTTAGCAGTGTACCTGAGGAATAAGGCAAAGGTTGGACCTCCCCAGTCCCAAAGGAGGGATTTTGCCGGACCAGGAGAGGTCAGTTCTGGCCTCCCAGCCCACTTCCTCCTGGTGGCTGCTAGCCTCCCTGACAGCTCCCCCACTGCCACCAGCCCACTGCCCTACCAGCAGCCCCATGCCATGCCATGCCGGGCTCTTGCCCATCAGCCCTGCCACCAGGGCTCCAGAGCCCGCTGTGGCTGACCTGTGGCTCCCTGACCTGCCATAGTAGCCTCTGGTCCTGTCACATCCACTGCAGCTGACCACTGCCCCACCAGTGCTCCAGGCACTCTGCCGCAACTCAGCTGGACTCCTATGGCAGGGCTCCTGGCCGCTGGTCCTCCTGCAGCCAGCCTGGCTGGGGTTCTGGCCCCGCAGAGCTCCTAGACTTCCACCAGGACTCCTTGGTCCAGCAACATCCGTGGTCCAGAAGGACCATGGATGTTGCTGGACCAGGGAGTCCTGGTCTAGAGAGTTTCAACCAGTAGTTAGAAATGGATGTTCACATTAGAGCATCCCAACAGAATGCTGCCTACTTTAGTCTTTAGAACAGGCAGATACTTTTTAGAACATCACTCTGCCACAATATATAGCAGGGTACAAGGAAAATACATACTGCCCAATAATTTAAAGATAGTTACCCCAGTGAAAGTGTTTTGATTCAAAATTAAGTAGGTCACAATATTTTCTTCATTGATGGAACCAAAAAAAAAAAAAAAACCTTCTCAACTGTGGGCAATATTTTTTTAAAGCATCTGTGGTTCTGGCGGTGTGACCATGGCTTATGAATAGGCTCTTTTGATTAAACAAAAAGAAAAAAAACTATTAGCTGGGTGCCAGTGGACCTGCTGGCAGCATTTTCTGTAACAAACTGAGACAGATATAGCAAGGGCTGTAGGGAAACAGCATGCTTACACAATTCAGACAAATACGTGCTTTTTTCAATGCAAATATACCTGAGACTCCAGTGCTTCCAATTTACGCTTCCTGGCATGAAGAGCTTTACTTGGAAAAGCCCAAAAATAATTGGAAGTTCCAATTCTATCAGTATCCACCATGCCGTCATCAACTAAACTTTGCAGGATCTCCTTTACTGACATAGTAGCTAACAACAAAAACAAAAGTCAGTTTTTCTTCAGTGTACGTGTTAGGTGGTTATATTTTATTTTAAAAGAACATGACTGAGTAGCAAATATATCACTGTAACTGAGATTAATGTACTAGACCTGTTTACATTTTCACTGCAGATGAACCCAGCCCCGTGAACCCCTACATGAGGATGCTGGCTCCCATCAGTCCTTCGCAGGACCACCAACTCTGTTGGCCACACGTGAGCTGGGAATTGGCGGCCCCGAGAGGGGTCAGAAGCAGCCAGGTCAGAGTGGTCCCTGCCCACGGTTTAACATTTAACTTAACGTTTAACTGAACGTTAACTGGTTAACTTAACGTTTAACCAGTTAACTAATTAAATGGGATTTTACATCCCTAACGGCAACATAAATATAGCACAATCCACAAACGCATATTTCTGAATAGTCTACCTCCTTTTTCATTTGCTGTTTGGAAGACATCAAAAATAAAGATCTTGTGCCACAGCCACTCCATGCAGAGAATCTCTTTGAAGTGAATGGCAGTATCATGCATAGGGTAGCTTACAATAAGATGACAATTTGTTACCTGATATTCTCCATGTTGGGTAATGATTGTTCCCCTAATAATCCAAAGCAGTTTGTAATGTAGCAAGCAATAAAGAAAAACAATCAGATCAAGTGAAATTAGCAATCCCCTTTTCTAAAGTAACAAGTACCGCTTTACAAAGAGAAAACCTTTGTGCAAAAGGACAATTATGTGTAAAATTGCAGGTCAGAACTGTAGTGCTTAGTAAAAGTGATAGAGGACCAAATGGCAGTCTCCAAATTACTTCTGCAGTGCCTGATGCTCTTTTGGTCTCTAAAGTTGCTAAGGATCCAGTTAAATGAGCCACAATCCCATCTAGAATAGGTTTATGTGTGGCAAAATATGCCTCCATGATGCTGTTTGCATAATAGTATTGCTTTAAATTTCTCAAGGACCTGGGAGATTATTTTAACATTCAAAAATATATTAAAACAACTCACATTTGTGGGAAGAAAGAAAACCAAAAAGGCGAGAGACTGCAGGGCAAAGCTTGACTAAATGAGGCAGTGATCTGTGAGAAGGGAGCATGAGACTACATAATTTAAAATTATCTTAAGACAAAAGGGCAAATTAGAAGTTGTCTGGGCAACATTAATTCTAGCATTTCTTAATGTTTAATTTTTTAATTTTGCATGTACTTGTACTCTTGGTGAAGCATTAATCAGCAGTAGAGGTTCTGGAGCACTCTGTCTACAGACTCAAAAGGACAAAATTGTATGTGTTTATATTAAGTACACATATTGTAATCAGATGGGAGAGAGACAATTTTAAGCAAACTAATGTTTATTCTTGAAAAACTAATGCCCCACACTTGCCCAGGAAAGTTTGCCATTCAACTTAGCAAAGTGGGTTTTTTCAAGCATGGTAAATATGAAGTTCACAAGCAATCTTCTATAGACTTGAAATGGTATCATTGTCATCTACATGAGTCAACTGGCAAAGTATTCAGGTATTCAATAAAGGATTGCAAGAAAAAGTTTCTACATCAGATATTTTTAAATTGTATTTAAAAATCTGTTAAGCTTCTTCCCACAATATTTAATACTGCAAGTATGTTGAGAAATGAACTGAAACCTTATCTTGTCTCCATAGAGCTTTTGCAAGTGCCTCTATCCTCTGTGACTTTTTTTAAAAAATGTGTTTCAATAGTAAATATTTTTCAGGTTAGAACTGAGCTCCCCTGAAGCAAAACTACTTTTTCTTTATCCATGATTGAAGCATGATGTTGTAAAGATGAGCTGATCAAGAAGGTGAACATTTGTACACAAGTACTAAAACACAGCTGTAAAAAGGAAAAAATATACAAGGAATATAGGAACAGGACTGGAAGTACACAAAATATACAAAAAGTCATCTTGGTCCTGATCCAAAGCCAATGGAAGTCAACAAAGAGCCTTCTGTTGAATTTCATGGGCTTTCAAACAGGTCTTTCCCACACTGGATAGTTTTGCTTGAGAAATGCAAGACACTACAGTTTGATTATGCACGTGTGTGGACCAAATCTTTAAGATGTGGGTGACCAAAGTTGGACACCTAAATCATTAGTTAAACACTGAAACATATAGCACGATTCTCAAAGATAAGCACCCACAGGTCCCAATGACTTCAGTGAGTCCTTAGCACTTTTAAGAATCATGCCATGTATTTATGAAGCTAATCAGGGATACAGGTTCCAGACTTTAGACATCAAAACTTGAAAATTTTGGCCTTATTGCGCAATATAAGTTACAGCTACTGGTAACATAGTTTTGAGAAGTTTATGCATAAAATGTATGCAAGCCAGTACCACCTCACAGGTAGGTATTTTTCTTTTGTTTCATGTTATTCTTATGAAGATCCTTAAGTCAGTGTTATTTGAAAACAAAAATTCAAATGTGTGACTGGTTCACAAAACAATTCTGAATGTCTAAACAAATTTTAGACCAAAAAAAATGTTAATACTCACTAATTCCTTTCTCTTTGGGTGCAATCTTCTCCAGATCCTTTAACTGAAAAACATCTTTCTGTTCAAAAGACAAGAGGCACATCTCCTCTAAATGACAGTCTTATTTAAGTCATGTTTATGTTCTATACTCAATTAATTACAACAAACATACAAGTAAGCATATCTAATTTTTTTTTCATTTCTCTGGGAAAAATACTGCATGCTTCTCAAGACAGAGCTGAAGTTTTTTGAAAATTAAAAGTGATTTTATCTTGTTTTAGCCTTTGTTATTTCTTCCAGTTTTTCTCTGTTACTCTTAATTAATTGCTTCATACCTAAATTTAGACTCCAAAGGGTAATGCACGCTGTGGTCAGATCCTCATATCCTAGTTTAGCTACTTTTGCACCACAATAAATGTATTTTAATAACTTAAATATTTAAAATATGTAGGATGTGTCACAAATAGGGATGTAAGCGACTAGTTGACAAGTCGCTTTCCCCCCATTTGCTGCCTCTATCAGAAAGAGGCAGTGGGGGGGGGGGAAGAAGAAGGGGTGCAAGAAAAGGGGGTGCTTCAAGATGGCAGCATCACGTGGAGCCCGGGGTCAGACTCTGGGCTCCATGCGTCACTGCTGCTTTGAAATGCTGCAAGGACCCTGACCCAGGGCTCTTGTACATTTCAAAGGCTGAGGTGCCAGGGATCGTGAAGCAAGAGGGAGGGTCACCACTTGCACCACACTCCCTGCATGCTTCTGCCCTTGAAATGTAGAAGAGCCCCAGCAGAGCTCTTGTACATTTCAAAGGCTCAGGTGCCAGGGAGCGCTGGGCCAGTGGGAGAGTCCCCGCTGGCCCTGCGATACCTGCGGGGCTTCCACTTTTGAACTGTAGCAAGAGCCTGTAGGCGGCCTTATAGACTAATCGAATAGTCGATGGAAATACCATCAACTATTCAATTAGTTAATTAATCTAAATTTTACACCCCTAATCGGGTAGTAGTAAATTGACTAGTCGCTTCCCCCCAGCTTGCTGCCTGTCTCCGATAGAAACAGAGAAGAGGTTGGCAGGAGCTGGTGGGAGCCGGCTTAAAAGCCAGTTCCCCCAGTACTATCTCCAGGGGGCAGGAGAGGCACAGACGTAGTGGGGAACCAGGCGCGAGCAGGGAATCAGCTAAGCCCCAGCTCGTGCCCAGTCCCAGATGCTGCGCCTCTGCTTTTTAAATGTATTTAGAGCCCAGCAGCTTAGTACATGTAAAAAACAGATGTGCAGTGGGGGGAGGGAGAGTGAGCTGGGGTCTGCTTTTAAAATGTATTAAGAGTTCAGCGGCTAACCCCACCGCAGCTCTGCAGTTTTCCCCCCTTATTGACTAATCGAGTAGTCAATGAAAGTTCCATTGACTACTTGATTAGCTGATTACCTGCAATTTAACATCCCTAGTCACAAACACAAAGATGTGCTTTCCCCTACAATGGTCCTCTTTTGGCTGCATTCTCATCCTTCCCCATCCTAGTCTGCTGTTTCATCCTGCTCCCACATTGTCTGATTTGAGCATCCCTAACTACCTCCCTCTTCCTCCTATGGCATGAAAAGTGAAACTTATAGATTTGGAATCGAGGGAACAAAGCAAATACTGAAAACTTCCCTAAGTCCTGTTGAATTTTACTTTGCTGCTCCCTCACATATGGACTGGAGGTTATTAATGTGCCAGATGAAAAGGCTTTGTGCAATCCATCTCTGTTACACATGCCAGACCCTCTACAGGAAAATGTTTAATAAGTACTACACAGAAGTACATAAAGCACAGCAATTACTGATGTTATGGGAAATCTAACTTTGGATTTCCTGACTATTGTACCTAAATTCAAAACCATGTATTTCCAGCAGCCGAGATCTACCAGGCGGCTGGGGAGGGGAGCCCCGCGCCCAGCAGTGGAGCCCCACAAGCAGCCAGGGGCAGCAGAGCCTGGCAAGCAAGCCAGGGCAGCATGCTGGCAGAGCCGAGGGCCCAGAGGCCTGACCGCCCCATGTCCAGTAAACTCTCTTATTCGGGAATGCTCAGGTCTCAAGGGCGCTGGATCAGGGAGGTTCAACCTGTATTTACCATCTGCACTTTACACATGGGGAAACAGGCACAGAGCAGGGAAGCGACTTGCCCAAGGTCATCCAGCAGGACAGTAGCAGAGCCAAGACCTGAACCCAAGACTCAGTGACCTGGCCACTCAGCCACTCTAGCAACTTATGGATGTTCCCAATGGTCAGGAAATGTATGAAAATTAACACACTTACTGTTTCAAAAAAAATTTCCATCATACGAGTTCTCTTCTCTTCAACACTCAGTCCCTTTTTCTTAGACTAAAACATAAAATATATTCAGTACTTTAATGCCAACATTGTGCATTGTGGTTAATAGCCATTGATGGACCTATCCTCCATGAACTTATCTATTATTTTTTTAACTCTGGTATAAACTTGGCCTTTACAACATCCTCTGGTATCTTTTAATACTATCTTGAGAATTAATTTTAATTCTGAATTCACATCTAGTTACCTCTTCAAGAAGCATTTCCTTGACCTCTCAATACTCTACCATACCACAATACTCCCTGGAATAGGACTTCTTTACAAAGGAAAACCATGCCAGGCTAATCCATTCAAAATATACTGTTTCAAAGACATTAAGTATGGAACTAATTTGTTGTATAATCTAATTCATCCCCTACCTCACATAGTTTCCAAGGCTTTTTATTGCATCCCCATATTTCCTTGTTTGTCTTGCCTTACCAACATTAGACATACCAATTCCAATCTCTCAACAGCTGGCACCAATCCCCATGTAGTCTATAGTGTGAGAATTCCCTGCCCATTGTGGTTAATCGCCATTGATGGATCTATCCTCCATGAACTCATATAGTATTTTTGAGCCCTGGCATAGACTTGGCCTTCACAACATTCTCTGGCAAAGAGTTCCACGGATTAACTGTGTATTCTGTGAAGAAATACTTCCTTTCATTTGTTGCAAACCTGCTGCCTTTTGTTTTCATTTGGTGTACCCTAGTTCTTGTGTTATGGGAAGTAGTAAATACTTCCTTATTTACATTCTCCAAACCATTGTAGACCTTTATCATATATTTCCTTAGTCCTCTCTTTCCCAGGCTGAAAAGTGCCAATCTTATTAATCTCTCCTCATACGGAAGCTGTTCCATACCTCTAATCATTTTTGTTGCCCATTTCTGAACCTTTTCCAATTCCAATACCAATACATCTTTTTTGAGATGGACATCTTATGCAATATTCAAAGTACTGACCCCAGAACAGACCTCTGTGGAATGCCACCACTTGCCTCTCTCCATTCTGAGAGCGGACCATTTATTCCTACCCTTTTGTTTCCTTTTAACCAATTACCAATCCATAAGAGGACCTTCTTTCTTATCCCATGATGGCTTACTTTGCCTAAAAGCCACTGGTGAGGGGACCTTGTCAAATGCCTTCTCAAAATCAAGTACACTATTAGGGATGTGAAGGTTAACTGGTGGGGCTGAAACAGTTCCCCACCTGCCTCGAGTAGAAGGCTGCTCCAGCCTCAAGTAGACAGGGGCTGCTCCAGTGCACCCGTCTGCAATGGGCCCAGGCATCCCGCAGGCAGGGGCTGCTCCTGCAGAGATGCCAGAGCAGCCCCTGCCTGCAGGGTAGGTCCGCAGCAGACCAGGGCCCAACCATAGGCCCAGAGAACCCCTGCTTGTTTAACTGATTAGTCAATTAAATGAGATTTTACATCCTTATACATGATATCCAGTGGACCCCCCTTGTCCACATGCTTGCTGACCCACTCAAAGAATTCTAGTAGATTGTTGAGATATGATTCCTCTTTACAAAAAATACATTGACTTTTTCCCAACAAATTATGTCCATCTATGTGTCTGACAATTTCAACTAGTTTGCCTCGTACTGAAGTCAATCTTACCAGCCTGCAGTCACCAGGATCTGTGTTAGAGCCCTTTTTAAAACTGGAGTCATATCAGCTATCCTCCAGTCATTTTGTGCAGAAGGCGATTTAAAGGATAGGTTACAAATAATAGTTAGTAACTCTGCAATTTCACATTCGAGTTCTTTCAGAACTCTTGGATGAATATCATCTGGGTCTGGTGACTTCATTACTGTTTAGTTTATGAATGTGTTCCAAAACCACCTGACATCTCAATCTCTGAGAGTTCCTCACAACTATCATCCAAAAAGAATGACTCAGGTTTAGGAATCTTCTTCATAACCTAAGTAGGGATGAAAGCGACTAGTTGACTATTCGATAAGCTTATGCTTATTGGATAGTCAGCTAGTGATGCAACTAGTTGCTTCCCCCCCACTGCTGCCTCTATCAGAGAAAGACAGGAAGGGGCGGGGCCGCAGAAGCTGGTGGGAGCTGGCTTAAAAGCCAGTTCCCAAGCACCATCTCCATGGGGGGCAGGGGAGATACAAGCACAGTGGTAAATGGCGCCAGCGGGGACTGAAGCAGTCTCTGCTCACGCCACTTCTGCTGCAATTCTGCTTTTGAAAGGCTCAGGCACCACAGGGAGCACAGGACTAGTGGGGGGACTCCCCCACTGTCCCCACACTCCCTGTGGGGCTTCCTTCTGAAATGTACAAGAGCTCTCCTGGGACTCTCATACATTTCAAAGGCTGAGGCACTGCAGAAAGTGTGGGATCAGCAAGAGTCCCCTGCAGGCCCCATGTTCCATGCAGGGCTTCCGCTTTTGAACTGTAGCAAGAGCCCAGTAGACCAAGGCATCTCACCGACTATTCGATTAGTTAATCAATCTAAATTTAATATCCTTAATCTTAAAACATGAAAATTGATGCAAATAATTCATTTAGTTTCTCTGGAACGGCATTATTGTCCTTGAGTGCTCTTTTCATATCCCAATCGTCCAGTGGCACCACTGGTTGTTAGGCAGAATTCCAGCTTCTGATATACTTAAAAAGTAATAGCAGGAAAAAAAGATGAGTTCTTGGGTAGCTGTACTTCAAATTCTTTTTTGGCCTTCCTGATTATATTTTTATACTTCATTTTAGAGATGTCAACATGGAGTCAACTATATGATTAACCGATCAGCCTAGGCTTATTGGTTAATCTTGTCGACTACACGCATTCCCCTCCCTCTCTCCCCCGCTGCCTCTGTACCAGAGGCAGCAAAGGGGGGGAGCAGGAGCCAGTGCTGGGGGGAAGTTGGCTTAAAGTCCCCCCCCCCCCCCACTGCTGCCTCTGTCAGATGCAGGGGACCCAGGCTTACCACAGACAAAGGATACTCTGGCAGAAGCCTCTGTCCACGGGGGGGGGGGGTCCGAGCTCTCTGTGGACAGGGGAGACAGACCAGTCGCTATCCACGGGGAGCTCAACCCTCCCCCCCCCCCCGTGGACAGGAGTTGCTGCCACCTCACACTGCTACCTCTGTATCAGAGGCAGCAGTGCAGGGCGGCAGGCAGCCGATCTGTGTGGGGAGCTCATTATTAAACCAGCTCCCCTTGTGACCTGGCTCCTTTTTGGCACCCCGGGTGTAGAACCAGTAGGAAACTGGCTGCCAGCCCTTCTCCCGGGTCTATCAAATAGTCATGTAACCACTAAAATTTCATGAAAATACATGATTATTCACTGATATCTAAAATCCTTAGGCACTCACTGGTTTTTTTTTTTTTTTTGCCATGATGGCAGTTTTTTGGTTCTCTTCTTAAAAAACATAATTTGGGGTATACATTTAAGATGAGCCTCTATTATAGTGTCTTTCAAAGGTTTCCATGCAGCTTGCTGGAATTTCACTTTTGGCACTGTACCTTTAATTTTCTGTTTAACTTCTTCATTTTTGTGTGGCCCCCTTTCTGAAATTAAATGCTGCCAGCATGGGTTGCTGTAGTATTTTTCCTGCCACTGAGATGTTAAATTTAATTATATCGTGGTCAGCTATATTCACCTATTAGAACAAATCCTATGTTTCATTTTTCAAATATTTTTCTTTTCATCATGCTATGTCAAAAAATTAGCAGGGGAAACTGACTGAATATACAGGGAAACATTGGAATTGATTGTATATAAAGTGCTGTATAATACAAAAAAGTAAAATTTAAAAGTATTTTCTTTTCCAATCTCTTAATTTCATTGAGTGTTACTTACAACAATAGGTTTTTTTAATTGATAATGTCCCCTTAGAGCAGGGGTCAGCAATCTATGGCTCATGAGCCAAATAAGGCTCTCTAGGGAGCCAGATATGTCTCTTTGGGAGCCCCAGCCCATTCCCTCTTGGCTCCCCCCACATCATGGACCCAGTGCTGGCATTGCAACCTTACAGCCCGCTACAAGATTGGAACGCCAGTGCCAGCTTCCAGGGAGGCAAGGCGTGGGGGGAGGGGGAGAGACAACAGACTAAACATGCCTTGGCGTGACAGCCATTTCCTTCCCAGATTTCCTTCCATGGGGAAAACCAGATACCAAATATGGCTCTCACAATTCCTGCTGCCTCCCATACGAGCCTTTCCCAGAGGACGAATGGGAGCAGCAGGAGGCATGATACATAGTGCCTGCCATGTGGAGTGAAAACAAGTAAATGCCTCCCCTCCATTCCCTGATGCTTACACCCCCATCCCCTCACTCATCCCCCACCCAGCCAGATAGCTGCCCCCAGTCTCTTGGCCAAATTCCCCCCTGCCCTCTACCCCCAGTCCCCTGACCAGACAACTTGCCTGCTGCTCCCTGTCCATGCCCCCCCCCCGCCCTCTGCCTCCTGGCTAGAACTCCCCCCAGCCACCTGGCCAGGCAGCCTGCCTCCTGGCCAGAACTCGCACCCTCACACATCCCACCTTCCGCCCAAATCCTGCACTCCTGCCCCTATCCCATTCACTGGTAGCCCTGTCCTGCACACTTACCACCTCATTTTTGGCCCCAACCCAGAGCCTACGGAGGCCCACAAAATCCACTAACTTTGGAACCCCAGAAGAGTAACTCTGGCCTGAGGCTTTGAACCTCCATCTTCCCTGCTCCTATCCCCACTATGGGGCTGGAGCACCAGGGGAATGAGGTGTTTCAATTGGGGGGTCACATCAGTGAGGGTTGGGGATTTTTGGAAGGTGGTAGTTTTTGTGGTCCCCGACTGATTTTTCACTGACCCAAAAAAGTTTCCCCACCCCTCCCATAAATAAAGACAATGTCAAAACCTTTTGAATTGGACATAATATTTTACTTTATTTAAAAATGAAGCCTGGCCAACAAGTCCCCAGTCGGGGCCCAGCCCCCATCTGGATGCAGCATCATAATGCTCCTGCACCCTACACACACCAACCATGAGCCCATCATACACTTGGACCCCCTGCCTTGAACCCCATATACTCCCACATCCCCAGTCCCCTGCCATAACATGCCTGCAGCTCCACACACACCAATCTCCTGCCCTGAGCTCCTCATACACCCCCACATCACCAGCCCAGCCATAAGATTGAGAGAAGACAGCCTGAATGCGCGCATAAGGCTAAATTTGACCAGTTATGATGTAAACTATAAAGAACTGTGTGAGAAGATGCGGCAGCATAAGTCCCATTAAATAAAGTCTGTGAGTATATTTCATTTGTGCTATTATTAATAATAACTGACATAATCATTATGTCAATTATCAAGAATATTAAGTTGTACATTTTCAGTCATGCAAATGAACATTCTTATACAGCTCTTTGTAGATCACTTGTTCTGAATTTTTATGTTGTTTGGCTCTTTGGTTTTAAAAGATTACCTATCCCTTCTTTAGAGCCTATGCAAAGAAAGTGGTACCTCATCACTTGGATCATATTATGCACTGCAAATATATTAAGCATAATCTTCACATACTAAAAAGGCTCATTAAAACCACTAACTGATGAAAAAGTGATTTTGGCAAGTTCCTAGAAGTAGTACGTAGCATTCAAGACCACAGAGGTATATAGGATTTTGAAAAGGGAGGATCATACTTTGCCTTAGCTTTGATATGCTATGAATAGCCTCAGTCGAGTGAAAGTGATGGGATTCTTGTCAGTTTCACAGCTTTTTTTTTTTCCACTCTGGAACAGGCTATAGGCAAGAGCAACAAATGTTTGAATTTATAATCTACAATCATGGACAAGGACCAGAATGTTTTGGATTTTTTTAAAATTATACTGTATAAAATCTTAATTTTGAAAGATAACTTGGTGCATAAGTTAGGGATGTAAGCGACTAGTCAACTATCCAATAAGCATAAGCTTATCAGACAGTCAACTAGTGATGCAACTAGTCACTTCCCACCACTTGCTGCCTCTATCAGAGAGAGGCAGCAAGGGAGGGGGAGAGGAGGAGCAGGTGTTAGGGGGAGTCATCTTAAAAGCTGGTTCCCCCCAGCATTGTCTCCGTGGGGGGCAGAGGAGGCAGAAGCACAGTGGGAAACGGTGCAAGCAGGGACTGAAGCAGTCTCTGCTTGCACCAGTTCTGCTGCGATTCTGCTTTTGAAATGTACAAGAGCCCTGCTGGGGGTGAGGCCTCCACTTTTGAACTGTAGCAAGAGCCCACCAGGTGCCCTTACAGACTAATCGAATAGTTGATGGAAATCCCATCGACTATTCGATTAGTTAATTAATCTAAATTTAACATCCCTAGCATAAGTGACTGCTGAACATACTAAAACAGTATAATAATTTAGTGTTACAAAATTTTTGATCAAAACCTTGTTTGATTGTGTGCTTTTTTTTAAACAAACTCTCTCTTCCCCTTTAATTTATTCAACATTGTCACATACCTGTATTGGTGACATCACATATAGTTATTATGGAAGATTTGATGTTACAAACACTAGTATGTGGCACTGCTGTATAAAACAGCAAATTGACTAGACGTTAATAAGATTTCTTTTTTCCCCCAAATATCTTGGTAATCAGCAACATAAATATATGAATGAAACATGACATTTTAACTAAGGTTTTGGTAACGTGAAGTATTATTAAGTTTCTGAAATGTACTTAAGTGTGGAAGTCATTCTTAATGTTCATAGGATTGTGTTGATAGTATAACCTAGAGATGTAAGCAACTAATCAACTAGTCACATATCCAATAAGCAAAAACTCACTAGTCAACTAGTCACCTCCCCACTCCCCACCTTTCTGCCTCTATCAGAAAGAGGCAGCAGAGGTGGAAGGAAGAGGAGGGGATGCTGGGGAGAGCCAGCTTAAAAGCTGGTTTCCCCAGCTCTAGCTCCATGGTAGGGAGCAGGGGTGGCTCTTGTACATTTCAAAGCGGAAGCACTGCATGGAGTCCCCCACTGGCCCCAGACTCCACATGGTGCTTCAATCTTTGAAATGCATAAGAGCCCCATCATTCAAAGGTGGAACACCATGGCCCTTCCGCCTTTGAAATATAGCAACAGCCAAGTGGTCTTTTGCTACATTTCAAAGTGGAAGCACCCTTATCAACTAATCGAATAGTCGATGGAAATTCCATCAACTATTCAATTAGTTGACTAATCTAATTTTAACATTCCTAGTATAATCACAATCATGTTAATTCTATTCATACCCATTCTACACTTCAAAGGTGGAAGTGCCCTTATCAAATAATCAAATAGCCACTGGAAATTGCATCGACTATTTGATTGGCAAAATAATCAAATTTTACATCCCTACACAAAACCCTTCAGTATTCCAATTTTAGCTGTGTTACTGATCATTGAGGCTGTTGGGGGACACAGATCAGTGTTCATGTCGTACCTCCCATCAGTACCGAACCCAATCTGGGGAAGCTAACAGACCAAATTGGATGATGAATCCTGGTCACATTGCACCTGAGTCACAATGTGCATACACTAAGAAGACTGGACCCAGTACAAGTTATTTTTACATGACCTTTTGTAACAGAGGCAGCCTCCAGCTAAAATTAGTCTGATCTATAGGCAACCTGGCATAATCAAATCTAAAAGGGAAAAAGTCGTAGAACAGATTCAGCTTTAAAAGATTTTATTAGAAATATGGAGTGCAGCTAATCAATTTTGCATTGACTAGTGCTACAGAAACATTAGATTAGGATTTAAATGGAAAAATCCTGGCAGAGAAGCAAGAAAAGTAGCTATATGAAACAGTAATACAAAATACTACCATCCACAAAATGGTTTAATAAGTTACCCTACTTAGAGAAAAATTACTGAGAAAATTCTGCCTACCTCTGTCTCATCAACTGACAGAGAAAATGGAGAGATGAAAAGCAACATGAAGGAAATCAATCATATGCAGAGAAACAAAGGTTTTACCAGTACCCGATATTAGCAATAGGGACGTTAGATATCAGGTAACAGAATAGTCGAGTAACCACATATTATCGGTTACTTGACTAGTCTATTGTTGACAGGGATGGCAGCTAGTTCAATCCGGTCCCATTCCTGGGAGCCCTCTGCCAACCCACGCTGCTGCCTCTGTATCAGAGGCTGCAGCGGGGGGTGCTAGGTGGGAGCCGGTCTGCAAGGGAAGCCAGGTTAAAAACCAGCTCCCCACGCAGACAGACTGCCTACCACCCTGAGGCAGCAGCCCCGTCCACGGGGGTTCCAAGCTCCACTATGGAAGGAGGGGAAAAGGGTGCCGCAAAGCAGCCTCTGTCGACGGTGGGTCCAGGCTCAACATGGACAGAGGTTGCTTCATGACAGCCTCCCCTGCCGCTGCCTCTCAGAGGTAGAAGAGGAGGGTGGAGGCAGCACTATGGAGCCAGAGCTAGTGGGAATTGGCTTTTAAGATGGCACCCCACCGCACCCGCTCCTGCTTCCCCCCCACTTGCTGTCTCTGATTCAAAGGCAGCGGGGGGAGGGAAGAAGGGAGGAAGGGGAAGGAGAGGAGAGGAAATGGGAGTAGTAGAGAAGATTAACCAATAAACTTACGCTTATCAGTTAATCGTATTCTCGACACCACTAATTAACAATAATACTTGCATCACTATCACTTGTCATTAATAGAGATAAAAGCAATCCATAACTTTTAATACATTTATCTTCACAAACTTCTATGCAATAGGCAAATACTATTATCCCTATATTAGAGATGGAGCTAAGGTGCAGAAATGCTACAAGACTTGCCCAAGGTCACAGAGGAAGTCTGGAGCAGATCAGAGAGCTGAACTAAAGTCTTCCAAGACCTAGGCTAGTTCTCTAACCTCTGGTCCACTCCTCCTCTCATTTGGTAGTGAAATCAGCAACCAATAACATATACTTGATGCTTCAAAGACAATCAGAAAAGCACCATAATGTATCTATCCAGCTTTGTAATGTTCAACTCTCAAAATCTCTAAAATCCTCTCATGATTCAAGTTCAGTTCTCCCCACAATTCTGTCCTGCTTGTCTACTCTTTTCTCCTCCTTCAGCCAGTTTCTGCTCCCTACAATCTATCCAATAGTTTCTTTTTACAACTTTCTTTGTCATAACCCCAACAGCAGCTGTCACTCCAAGGAAACACGCAGTTATCTTATTGAGTAGGAATGTTAGATGATGAATAATTGAATAATTGTGTAACCACATCAAAACTTAGTTGTTACATGACTATTCTATAGTCCCCGGGGGTGCAGCCAGCAGCCAGTGTGCTCCCGGCACCACTCTCAGGGAGCCCCCCGCCACTCTGCACTGCTGCCTTTCTATCAAAGGCAGCAGCGTGCAGTGGCACCAGCCCCTGTTCACAGGGAACCCGAGCTCTTCATGGACAGAGGCTGCACTAGCATCTGATACAGCAGCAGCAGCGTCGAAGGGAGGACAGCAGGTGGCTCCATAGAGCCAGTGGGAGGCAGCAAGTGAGGGCAGATGACTCCACAGAGCCAGTATGTGTGGAGAACTGGCATAAAAGCCAACTTCCCGCAAGTACTGGCTCCTGCCTGCCCCCCTCGCCCTCTGCACTGCTGCTTCTCTATCAGAGGCAGCAGCAGGGAGTGGGGGAGAGAGAAGGCAGCTCCGTGGGATCCGGTGTTTGGGGGGAACCAGCTTAAAAGACAGTTCCCTCCGGGCACTGGCTCTTACCTCTCCCTCCTTTGCTGCCTCTAGGAGGGAGTATATGTAGTACATAGGACTAACCTATAAAGCCAGGCTTATCTGTTCATCATTTAGTTGACTACATGTTGATATATCCCTATTAAGAAGAAAAGTCCTTTCCTTAACAAGACCACTGAATTATTTTAAGCACATTTTAAACTCTACATTGAACCCCTGTGATGTATTAGTACAGTTGGAATACTGAGCCAAATTCCAAGTGAAGGAACATACGAAACTGCCATATTGAGTAAGCAGTCCATTTAATCTGGTATCCTATCTTTTGGCAAAGTTACCAAATGCAGGTACAAGAATCCCAGCAATGGGCAATCATAGGATTATCTGCCAATTAGGGATGTAAAATCTTGTTTTAAAAAGCTAACAAGTAGGTTTAATCAATTAACAGGGATCCTAAGGCAAGGGCTGCTCCAACCTAGCTCAATGCCCACTGCCTGGCCCCCTAACCTGATGCATGGGAATGGGGAGCAGCTGCTTCAGCTGGAGTGGGCCACCAGTTAACCGGAGATCCTGGTCAACATGCCGAGAAGTCTAATGCTTATAAGGGTAACCCTATATATCCCTACTGCCCACAGTGGATGTTTCTTCCTATCCTCCAGCAAGTGGTGGCTACCTTCCCCCCCCCCCCCCACATAACTCCTTATCCCTATCAGTATCAGCCCTTTTAAAAATAATCTCGTTAAGCTATGCGCCTCAATCAGATTTTGTCGCAGTGAGTTCCACAAGTTAATCGCACTCCCCATGAAATCCCCTTGTGAGTCGGGATGTGTATGGGGTGAAAGCGATGGAGCCGGGCAGGCTGGGACTCAGTTCACACTGGGGCAGTTTGAAACGGGCCTGGCGCCCCTCCGAGCGAGCGTGGCGCCGGCGAGCCAGGGAGGCCGGTTCCAGCAGAGCCGCGCTGGGCTCGGGCGGCCCCGAACCGGCCCCGCGCCCGACCCGCTCGTCCCACTGCGCCCCCAGGTCAGCGCCGCGGCCGGGCTCGCCAGAGGGGCCGCAACGAGCCGGCAGCGCCTCAGCCCCACCCTGGGCGGCGGCCGCCTCTGTCCCCGAGCGCGGCTCCCGGGCAGGAGGAGCGGGACGGACGCCGCTTACCATGTCTCCTCCTTCCCGCCCGAGCGGGGCGGCGGCGCTGAAGGCCCAGGCAGGCGCCGGAGTTTGATTTCCGCGCCGCCGCCGGGAGGCAAAGGGCAGCGGGAAGCGGTGGTGGGGGTGGCGAGGCTCACAGCGCCGCCTGGCGCCTCCGAGGGAGGGAGCGGCCGCAAGCGGGGCCCCCAGTCCCTTCGCGTCTTCCTGCCTTGGTTCATCTCCCTCCTCCCCAAGCTGATCCTGGCCCCAGCCGCTGGCTGCCCCCCGCACTCAGTTGTTCACAGCGATACGCAACCCATTGAAAACGCACATCACGTGAAAGTTGCCAGAATTAATTTCCCTGACTCCTCACCTACGGTCTCCAAAATGTACACCCTCATCCCCCAGAGTGCCTCTGATTAGCCAAGGAAGCAAAAGTGCCTGCAAACTTATTGAAGTTACTATAAAAATTATCTAATACACAGGAAAGAGTGTACACTGTGCAGCTGGGTATAATACTTAAATTCTCCCCGCTTGGTTTAAAAGTCATAAAATACATATAGTATATAATTAGTGATATCCCAACTTATGGTTAATAAGTGTAATAATGCAATTAAAATATTAGCATCCAAATATTCACTACATCACTCATAATTTATATGGCGAGGTAGCTTGTGGAAAGTAAATACTGTATAGGAATAGTGATTGTCCCTTACTCAAGGCAGGTCTACAGGAGGCAAGAAAGTCAACCTCAGATAGGCAATTCCAGCTTTGTGACTAGTGTAGCTTGGTGGTCTTCAACCTTTTTAACCACAAGATCGCTTTTTCAATTTAAGTGCATTGAAAGATCTACCTCAAACCCAAATACTCTTGCCCCGCTTCCTTCCTGCCCCTTCTCCGAGGCCTCACCCTACTCACTCCATTCCCCTTGTTCCCTGAACCACACTCGCTTTCAGCAAGCTGGGGTAGAGGCTCTGGTCTTGGACCAAGGAGTTTGGAGTGTGGGAGGGGCTCTGGGCTCAGTCCAGGGCAAGGCATTGGGGTTCAGGAGGGGTTTCAGGGTGCAAGATCTGGGAAGGAGTTTGGATGCAGGGGGGCTCACGTCTGGGCAAGAGGTTCAGGGATGGGACAGGGGTTCAGGATGTAGGGTCTGGTTAGGCACCGCTTAACTGAGATTGCTTCTGGGTGGGCAGTGAGGTTAAGGCAGACTTACTCCTGCCCTGGCCCTTCCCCACTCCTGTAAACAGCTGGGCTGTGTCTAGACTGGCAAGTTTTTCCAGAAAATCAGCCACTTTTCCGGAAAAACTTGCCAGCTGTCTACACTGGCCGCTTGAATTTCCAGAAAAGCACTGACGATCTACTGTAAAATCATCAGTGCTTTTCTGGAAAAACTATGCTGCTCCCGTTCGGGCAAAAGTCTTTTTCCGAAATACTTTTGCGCAAAAGGGCCAGTGTAGACAGCACAGTACTGTTTTCCACAAAAAAGCCCCGATCATGAAAAAGGCGATCGGGGCTTTTTTGCGGAAAAGCGCATCTAGATTGGCCACGGATGCTTTTCCGCAAAAAGTGCTTTTCCGGAAAAACATCCTGCCAATCTAGACGCGCTTTTCCGAAAATGCTTTTAACAGAAAACTTTTCCGTTAAAAGCATTTTCGGAAATTCATGCCAGTGTAGACGTAGCACTGGTGTGTACTGCAATGACTCCATGGTGCCGTGTGTTGCCCTCTTCTACAGGCACTGAGCCCACAGATTCTACTGGCCATGGTTCCCTGTTATTGATCACTGGGAGCTGCAGGAGTAGTATCTGCAGGCAATGATAGTGTGAAGACCCCCTGCTCTGTCTTTCTCAGGGGCTGCAGGGCCACTTTCAGGAGCACAATTCCCACAGGGATAATTAGTCCAGCCATAACAGGTTAGGCATTTTAGAACTCATTACTCAAAGAATTAAATTTAAGAGTAAGAGAGAAATTAAAATTATGAAATGCACAGACCCGTCATAAACCAAAACTAATCCATTTTGCAAGCAGTAAAAGTAGTAACAACAACCCCCACATGTGTGCTGGGTCGGGAGTTGAGAGTGAAGGACAATGTGTGTTTGTGAGAATGACGGAGACACACACATTGTGTGAGAGTGACAGATTTGCATTGCCAAGCTCCCTCTATCCCCTTCTCTCTGTGTGGAGATGGGGTACAGCAGTGGGGGCTATCATACCCTGCACAGCAAGCAGGAGGCTCCCTGGAGGGTAGCTCCAAAGCAGAGACCAGGAGCAGCATGAGAGGGGGTGGAGGGGCAACTGAAGTGCCAGCCTTTGATAGCTTCCCAGCCAAACCAGTCAGGATCACCTGTCTGAGGGCTCCTCTGGACCATGCTGAAGTTTTGAAAGAGGATATGCAAATTCCGCATAAAGCTGCGTAAACCTAATTTTGTGCAGAAGAGTGGCTTTTCAAAAAAAGGGTGGGGGTTGCCGGAAAAAAACCGCATCCCGACTACTTTTACTTTCAAAAGCTCTGCTTTCGAAAGTGAGATCAGAAGAAGATATGCAAATTCCCAGAGGAATTTGCATATCCTCTTTTGAAAGTTCAGCGTAACCAAGACATAGCCAGAGACTCCAAGATCTACCCGTAGATCCCGATCTACAGGTTGGTAGGTTATGTTTTTGTGGCGTCCCCACTGCAGGAGATCAACAAAAGAAACTCTCCCATCAACTTCCCTTGCTCCTGTGATGCAATGGAGTACTAGAATCAATGACGGCACCATCAGCAGTCAATTTAGCAGAACTTTACTAGAGCTGCTATATTGAACCTAGGGAGATCAATCTCTGCAGTATTGATCTTCCAATAAGTAGAGACAAGCCCTCAGGCCAGGTCTACATGAGATCTGGCAGCTCAGCTTAAGGAATACAACTCCAGCTATGTAGAATATGCTCCCATTAGCTTCCCTTACTACTCTCAAAAGCAGGAGTACCAGATGCCAGTGGGGCCACCCTCTGAGTTCAAACTGCAGAAGATCGATCACCACAGCAGACAAGGCCTCAGTAATTGAGAATTTAGGATAGGTTGTCCCTCAGCATTCTGTTCAGGAGTGTCAAAGTATCCCCTCTGTACCATTGTTTTTATAACATAGCTTTTATTGAAGTCACATCTTTAATCTTATAGAACTCAAGCTAAATAAGCAAAATTCACATTTTAGACAATAATAAAGTAGATCTTCCAGCTAACCCACCGACAGAGAAATTATTTGAGGATTTTGAAGTTTGATTCTTTCCTTGAACATCAAAGAATAGCTGATTCCAGGATTCTGGATTAATGTTTAAAAGCCTATGCATTCTTAAAATGTCTTTTAGAAGGGGACATTTTATTAACAAATCCAATTGCTGTATTTTAATAGAAACGTCGTAAATTTCTATTTTAACCAGCAATTTATCAGTATAGTTAAACATTTCACTATAACAACCATGCAACAGGATTGTTTTCATATCTCTCAAGATATAACTTAGAAAATCCTACTTAATTTTGTTTAAACCAGAGACTTTGTCTAGAGATGCTTGTGGACCCCAATTCTGTAAGCAGTTATGTACATCTTTAGATGTAGTATGTGAATCGTCCCAAAACTTAGTAGGATTAAAACCTTAACAAGTATGCTAAATCACCACTGCTTCTGTGAGTGAGCTGCTAAACAGGAGATTACAATGCTCACCAGCCCTCCTCCATGCTGCACATCCCTTTCCCCAAGTCAATTATGTGAAAGGAAAAAGCGTCTCCCTGATACTGAGCCAAAAAATGACTCAGAGCAGGCTATGTTTGTGATAGTATGCTTGTTCTGATGTTACCCTGTGTTTGCACTTTTGACAGGATGTTATCAAATATAGTGGAGCACTCCCCAGAACTTCGAAATATTCCCATTCTCTTCTGACTCAGGTGAGAGAAACCAGGACTAGACAATGAGTATGAGTTCACTATCTGGCAAAATCAGTCTAGTTTTCTTATTCCCCCACTTCCTCCTCCCCCCGTCCCTGTTATCCCTGCTCCCACCCCTCTATGAAAACTCTGTAATTATCTGTCTCTGTGCCGAGCCTTGCTTGGGCCATCTCCCACACCATCTTTCCTTCATACCTCCTTCCACAGTTTCTTTCCTCCTGTCACAGTGGCCATCCCCACTGAGTCTTATTCCCACTTACTTCATACCCAATAATTAAGTGTAGCTCTCCTCCTGTGTTTACCACTCTGAAGCAAAAGAGGAAAGAGTACCTGAAGTAGGAATGAACAGCTGCTGTTTCATAGAATTACCATGAGGTGTTAGGCATCAAGTGTGCGTAGGACAGTGCACGACTGAACCAGAGAAGGCATTGGCAATTGGGGAAGAGGCAGAGCAGTGGAAGTAAGCTGTGTCAAAGGGCACCCATTTTAAAGCTGTGCTTACGGCCACACCTATAAATCATGCTACTGAGTTCTTTATCTAGCCACACAATAAGAAAGTGGCAGACCATGCATGCTTCCACACACTGCCCAATTACATGCAGCAATTTTGGCCTGCAGGGAGTCTAGAAAATGACCCTTTCAGATATCCAGGGGTAGCACCCCATTATAACAACAGAAAAAGCCATGGGAGCTTTAAACTACTTTGGTTTTATGTCACCTAACATAGTGACTCAACTTTTCCAGTCTATTGTATTCCTTCGCAGAGTCTGTTTTGTCCTGTATACCCCAACTTTCACCTCACATAAACACTTTGCTACATTGCAGGCTTTTAGCGCAATAACAACCATTCTTGTGCAAAAACGTGCAGAGCATCTACACTGCACGTGTGTTCTTGCGCAAGTAAATTTACAGTAAAGCATCAGAAGAGAGGGTTTCTTGCGCAAGAGTTATTCCTCTCCCCATGAGGAATAAGCCCTCTTGCACAAGAGCTCTTGCGCAAGAAGGCAGTGTGGACGGGCAACTGGGGTTTCTTGCGCAAGAAACCCCTATGGCTAAAATGGCCATCAGAGCTTTCTTGCTCAAGAGAGCATCTACACTGCCATGGACGCTCTTGCACAAAAGCACATCTCTTGCGCACGAGCACATGGCAGTGTGGACGTGCTCTTGAGCAAGACCTTTTGTGCAAGAACTCTTGCACAAAACAGTTCTTGCGCAAGAAACCTGCAGTGTAGACGTAGCCTTAGGCATCTACTTCAGCTTTCTGCCTTGGGCCCCAGTGAGTCTAATGTAGGCCCTGCTGACCCCATTAAAATGAACTTGCCCACAGTTTGAAAACCACCAATATAATGTATAGAACTATGTAAACACATCATTGTCTGTATTAAATTTTAGGTAATCCTGACTTCACTAGTCCTTTCTATGCAGCCTGTTGTAAAACTAGGAAAATATCTAAATTAGTTGCTGTGTTCTCTGGAAGATCTCTGTGTAGTGCCAGGGGTACACATACCCCTGGCTGAGAACCAGTGATCTAACAAAATAAACCTCTAGCATCATAATGCCTATTAACCTTGTTCTGGTGCATTGCTTCAATATCGGCTCACAAAAAAAAAAAAAAAAAAAAAAAACCCTCTATGTGTTAGAACTCAATCTACTACTCTTCTTAGAAGCATTACAAGGTCACATTCTTAGTGGCATGACCGCAGGGTTACAAACTTTTTCTGGCTGTTTTCTCTGGAGTAAACGTACTCAATCTCCAATCAAATTTGCTGGCCCTGAGCTCTGGCCAAATCTTTAGATCAGCTTCATCGTGAAATGAAAAATTTTATTAACACTTCCTAATTTGGCAACGTAAGGTTAATACTAAATTAGCAGAGCATTTAGTAGGGAGGAGTGGACTAAGATAGTGAAAATGCAGACAGAGTTTCAGACATGGACAAAGGATTGCCATTTCTTGCTACTGGTTGAATTAGCACAACAGCTCCTTTTACACACAACGTAACAGCCTGTGGCTTTGGAAGACAGGCCAATTTAAATTTTTGCAATTGTAAGTGTATGATTAGTTGATAAGGCTGCTATTAAGGATACAACTATTATCATACTATTATTGTCAGATAAGTTAAATGATGCACAGTAACGTTATAACAGAAGGAGCTGATAGGCAGCCTTCACTAAACACATATCAAACACTTTCCATTATAAGATTTAAGTAGCCTAAAAAGTTCCCAACTTTTAACAGACTGGGCTGGAATTTTCCATGTCTGGGGCTGGATTTTTTGTTTATTTTTAAGTTTCAGCAAAAATGGTTCAGCTGTTTCCTAGAACAATATTAGAGAATAATGTTATTCTGTCAGCTTTAAATTCTTACAACTGTTTTATAAAGATGGTCCAGTGCCTTCATGCTTTGGAGCAATATCTTTGAAAATTTGAGAGAAATCAGCTGAGTATCTATCCCTGTGAAAATCCATCAAAATTTGGTCAACTTCTGAACCTCTGAAAAACCTATGTTCACAAATGCTCATTAGAGATGTATTAGATTATGGCAGATTGTCCGAAGATTCTAGCAGTCTTTGGCCACATCTACACTGTAGCCTTCTTCTGGAAAAGCTTATGCAAATAAGTGTGGAGTGGAATATCGCCATGCTTCATTTGCATAGTTAATTAGCAGCCATTTTGAACAAGAGGCTTTTGCGCAAAAGGAGCTATGTAGATGACTCCTTTTTGTGCATAAACTCCCTCTTGCACAACAGCTGTTCTTCCTCATTTTTGCAGGAAGAACGGCTCTTGCGCAAGAGGGGGGTTTTGCGCAAAAAGGAGCTGTCTACACAAGCTCCTTTTTGCGCAATAGCCTCTTGTGCAAAATGACTGCTAATTAATTATAGAATCATAGAATAATAGGACTGGAAGGGACCTCAAGAGGTCATCGAGTCCAGCCCCCCGCCCTCAAGGCAGGACCAAGCTCCATCTACACCATCCCTGACAGATGTCTATCTAACCTGTTCTTAAATATCTCCAGAGAGGGAGATTCCACCACCTCCCTTGGCAATTTATTCCAATATTTGACCACCCTGACAGGAATTTTTTCCTAATGTCCAATCTAAACCTCCCCTGCTGCACTTTAAGCCCATTACTCCTTGTCCTGTCCTCAGAAACCAAGAGGAACAAATTTTCTCCTTCCTCCTTATGACACCCTTTTAGATATTTGAAAACCGCTATCATGTCCCCCCTTAATCTTCTTTTTTCCAAACTAAACAAGCCCAGTTCATGAAGCCTGGCTTCATAGGTCATGTTCTCTAAACCTTTAATCATTCTTGTCGCTCTTCTCTGTACCCTTTCCAATTTCTCCACATCTTTCTTGAAATGTGGCGCCCAGAACTGGACACAGTACTCCAGCTGAGGCCTAACTAGTGCAGAGTAGAGCGGCAGAATGACTTCACGAGTTTTGCTTACAACACACCTGTTGATACAACCTAGAATCATATTTGCTTTTTTTGCAACAGCATCACACTGTTGACTCATATTCAACTTGTGGTCCACTATGACCCCTAGATCCCTTTCCGCCATGCTCCTTCCTAGACAGTCGCTTCCCATCTTGTATGTATGGAACTGATTGTTCCTTCCTAAGTGGAGCACTTTGCATTTCTCTTTATTAAACCTCATCCTGTTTACCTCTGACCATTTCTCTAACTTGCTAAGGTCATTTTGAATTATGTCCCTATCCTCCAAAGAAGTTGCAACCCCACCCAGTTTGGTATCATCTGCAAACTTAATAAGCGTACTCTCTATCCCAATATCTACATCATTGATTAAGATATTGAACAGTACGGGTCCCAAAACAGTCCCTTGAGGAACTCCACTTGTTATCCCTTTCCAGCAGGATTTAGCACCCTTAAACAACTCTCTGACTACGGTTATCCAGCCAATTATGCACCCACCTTATCGTGGCCCTATCTAAGTTATATTTGCCTAGTTTATCAATAAGAATATCATGTGAGACCGTATCAAATGCCTTACTAAAGTCTAGGTATATGACATCCACCGCTTCTCCCTTATCCACAAGGCTCGTTATCCTATCAAAGAAAGCTATCAGATTAGTTTGGCATGACTTGTTCTTCACAAACCCATGCTCGCTATTCCCTATCACTTTATTACCTTCCAAGTGTTTGCATATGATTTCCTTAATTACCTGCTCCATTATCTTCCCTGGGAAAGACGTTAAACTGACTGGTCTGTAGTTTCCTGGGTTGTTCTTATTCCCCTTTTTATAGATGGGCACAATATTTGCCCTTTTCCAGTCTTCTGGAATCTCCCCTGTCTGCCATGATTTTTCAAAGATCATAGCTAAAGGCTCAGATACCTCCTCTATCAGCTCCTTGAGTATCCTGGGATGCATTTCATCAGGACCTGGTGACTTGCTGACATCTAACTTTCCTAAGTGATTTTTAACTTGTTCTTTGTGTATCCTATCTTCTAAACTTACCCTCTCTCTGTTTGTATTCACTACGTTAGGCACACACATTATGCAAATGAAGTGTGGCAATATTTCACTCCATGCTTCATTTGCGTAAGCTTTTCTGGAAGAAGGCTACAGTGTAGACATAGCCTTTATTTTGCTCAGTCTAGGACTAAGCAACCCTTTATTTTTTAGTTACTCCAACTGCTGGGAGCTACTATTGTGTCAAGCACAGGAACTAAAAGTAGGAAGACTCTCTTTCCTATGCTCTCAACTTGTCCTGTTAGTGCTTATAACAGTACTATGTGAATGCCTGTTCCCAATTTCAGGTGACACTAAACAAAAAGCAGGCAGCATTAGCTCCTGCAAATGTAAACAAATTTGAGTGGTTAGCTGAATAAGAAGTAGGACTGAGTGGATGCTAAAGCACTTTAGGTTTGTAAGTGCTAAAGTTTTACTTTGTTTTATTCTTGAATTCAGGGTATTTTTGTACCTAGTACTACATTTGTAAATTAAACTTTCATGATAAAGAGATTGAATTACAGTATTTGTATTAGGTGAATTGAAAAATTCTATTTTTTTTCAGAGCAAATATTTGTAAACAAGAGCATAAAGTGAGCACTATATGCTTTGTATTGTGTGTTGTAATCGAAATGTGAAAATGTAGAAAACATCCACAATATGCAAATGAATGGTATTCTGCTATTAACCGTGCAATTAATTACATTTTTACATCACTCACTTAATTACAATTATTTTAATTATTTGACAGCCTTAATATATGTTAAATTCTCTGGAAATTTTGTTTAGTGATATTAACTCTTGAGTGTTAAGCAGCTATATCTAGCACATTTTCAGGGTTTGTCTGGTGATTTCCCTCTATGTGAAGTTGGCAACAGAGGAGGAGAACACCTTGACTGTAAGTTCCTTGAGACAGGGACTAATCTTTTTGTTGATTTCACACAGCGGAGTCCTGCCACGTGACCAGGGCTCCTACCTGCTACTGTAATGCAAGTAATCTTAATTCTGGCAGGTCATATCTGTAAGTGCTACATTTTGAACCTTTGTTTAATATAAAAAAAACCAGTTTGGTTTTTCCCCTAAAGTATTTGGTAAAAATTCCCTTGAAGGAGAAATTTGGGATACAGAATAAATCAATAGATATATAATTTCAAAGTATTCAGTTTAGTGGAGTAAGAAGGCATTCAGTTTTAATGGAAAGACTAATCAGAGTATTGGAAAAAAGTTGCTCATCTTTTCAGAAGACTAGCAAGTGGAACAGTTAATATGGAATGATGTATTAGTACTAAACAATATATTATAACAAATATCCAAGTTAGGCACTGAAGGACACTGACTGTGTCATTTAGGCAATGATTTTTCCATTAGCATTTCTAAATACGAACGTTCAAAGAAACCAGACCCCATTCAAAACACAACCTAATTCCACCTTCCTTTCTCCCAAGAGTTCTGTGTTCTCTTCTCTTTTCCTTTTCACGTTCTCTCTCTTCTCCTCCCCCCCTCCCCCACCTCTATGGGAGTAGCAAGTGCTTCTGAAATTCCAGTCAATACTGCTCTGTTTCATTGTATTTCATTCTAGCTGGCAGCCATATAAAATGGATTGTGTACAGCCAAACTTCAAAGCAGATTGAGTGCTCTGTCAAGTTCATCGTTGTGCTGTCCCTCACAGCCATATGTTAATGCGAGGCTTGATGAAGTAGGACAAAGCCTTACTAATTCATTACACTACTACATTTTGCATTAGGAAGAAAAACTGGAGTCCTTGAAATATGGCTGCTGACATATTCTGAGATGTGCACTAAAGAAAGGGGGAAAAGATGCCTACTTAGGACTGGCCCAAGAGAAAATAAATGGGGTGGCTGCTTCTTCTTTGAGGTGCTCTGCATTTTTGATTGTCCTGCTAACCACACACTAGCCCTGACTTCTCATAAGCCTGTGCAACCCAACTATCTCCAAGCCATCCATGCTATTCGTTAAGTGAGTAGTTTGGTGAAACAGTCTTTTCACAGGATCCAACCTTTGAGAATTCTTCATAGTCATGGTGAACTTGCCAAATATTATCAAAAGAGAAAGGTAACAGGCCAATAAGCTGTTACCATAGGGAGGGAGTCTGGACCGCTCCTTTACACCAAACCTTATGCCTTACTAGTATTATTATTTTTCTAAGATGTTGGCTGCAGTAGACACATTAACAGAGCTTACAGAACAAGTGGTAGTATGAATCTTAAAAGACTATATCATAGCTCAATAGGTACCATACTTCAAAGATTTAAGTGAAGAGACTCTACAGTTCGTAATCATATTCCTGCTAATAAATAAAAACACTTAAAAACAGAAGACACGAGAAAACCCTCCCCCTTTCCCCCCCCCCAAAAAAACCCCCTTCTCTCCTTCTTGTGTGTGTATGCGATAAGGGTCAAACACATATCAAACAGTTTTCCTGCCAAGTGACCTGTAGCAAGAGGTTTTCTGTTTAAAACAATTGCCCCTTTTTTCAGCAAATTAGGGATATCTGTGAGAACAATGAACATGATACGCTGAAAAGTCCAACTCCGAAAATAGTTGAGGAAACAAGCTTTATTATTTGAAATTTTTGTGCGTGGTAAGGATACAACATTTGACTTTTTTCCCCATGTTTCCAAGAAGGAGTAAATTTAAAGTTTTTATTGTAGGCTAAAGCATCAACAATAGCATGGCACACATGAAGCTAAAACTACACACATACAAACACTTTTTGATGCACATCTTTCATCCTCAATCTTAAGCAGTTTGTATTTTGTCCTCCAAGGAAAAAAAGAAAGAACAAATGACTAGAATATTTCAGTATCAGTTTGAGAATGCAAGACTATATGTTCTATACACAAAACGTATGAAATTGACTTACAAAAATGGAATGTACAAAACTTAAAAATGTATATTTACTTTTAGGACTGGAAAGGACAATGTATTAATGATACCGATTTTTAGCACAGGGATATTGCAATACGCTATGTAAAGTATGGAACATTCCCATGTCAATATCATAAAGCAAAAGCATCAGGGTTAAGGCTGTGTTGCTCACAAACATTAACTGAAGTGCTGTACATTCATCAGAAACATCAGAACCAATTTAGGATTATCCTACTCTAACTACAAATATCTTTCATACAGTTTCCACAAACAGACCAAACAATCACTGCTCACATTTCATCATGAACGTTCTGACTTGTTGTCATCCATAAACAAAAATTATTTCCTTATAACATCATAACTTATTCGGCACTTATAGTTTTCATTATGGCAACACTAGATCCTTAGTTATAAAAAAAATTAACAATTATAAAGTTGAAAGCCCTGTAACTTTTACAGGACATACCAGCATTTACTAATTAATAAGTCTCCAACAGCATCAGACAATTTTGCCTCAAGCCATCTTCATTTTTATTTTCAGTTACACTGCTGAAACTTTAGACTATGTAAAAATGCATTTACATGTGTTCAAAATTTAACTGAACAGCCACTTTTCTTCCACTTCAAAAATTTAATACATATAGTCTGATAATTTGTCCAAAAATACTGCAGAGAACGTAACTCCCAGAAAACCTTTTGACATTACTTCCATAGTTTAAACAGAACTCATACCTCCACCACTCCTGCTGTGTGACCAGTCTCCTATAAGCCACTGAAGTCAGTGGAACAGTAAGGGTAAACATGGCATACAGGAGGTGTGTTCGACTTAGAACCTTTAATATAAGCTAATAACTCAGTAGATTGAGTAGTGCAATTCTGGCAGTTATTTAATTGGAAGAGAAAAATCTGCCAGCACAAAAATATTACCAAATTTCTGCCATGATATTACAGGTGGTTTGGGGATCTTTAATCCAAGTGTTTTAGGTAATAAGGTTTCAAAAACAAACTATAAAAGCAAATTTTCTGAAAATTTTATAGAAACAATGTACATGTACACATACATGACATGTATCATCTTGAGTATGTGTTTTACAAAATTTTTCAAGAGATCATTTAGAGATTGATATCTGTGAGACAAAGAATTTCTGTCAGTGGAGGATTTGTCCTGTACTAATTTCTTTTCTTTGCTTCTTCTCTTCCCCCCACCACAGAAACACCTCCATTCATCTTAAGCTTTAAAATATTTGTTACAAAAATCTAAATTTGGGATCAAATTGATACTGTCCTTTAAAATAACCCATCGCAATAGATTATATATAATTTTATTCATACCCTTGAATTTAAAAAAAAGAAAAAAGTGTGGATTTTTTTCTTGGTTAGTAAATGCAATTGAAATGTTTTTATTGTATTAGTAGTTTCCAAGTGCTCCAGACTGATTGTGTGTGTCAGAGTATTGATTAAAAGGATAGTTACTAAAAAACAAAAAAAATTACAATTGTACTTGGGAGTAAGAGGATAATTTATAGTGATATACTGGATGGCATCTATCCTCCCTGCAGAATTTTCGGACAAACTAAGTTCAAACACAAAATACCTTCCTCACTTGCTAATACTTGCCTTGGTTTTTAAAAACTAGAAAGTGTTATTACCAAATTTCCAGCTACATTTTATAGTCCAACTCTGTAGCCCTTAGACAAGCCAGTCCTCCTACTTTAATCATGAGACTAATCTTGTGTGCAAGGGTTTGCAAGATTGGGCTGTATGTGCAAAAAAATAAGCAAGAGTAGGGGAACTCTGTCCCCCTCCTCCCCGAAATATAACTTAATTTAAAAAAATAGACTGCACTACATTCTCGTGAATTTCAAGTTCTGCTTCATTACAGAAAACTGATGTTAAGCACGTTTCTTAAAAAGAGCTGAAACAGATTTAACCTGAAACAAGCTGATACAAGTAATTTCACAAAAATCAACCTAGATTTTGAAGACATACTGAAGATGGTTCCCCATCCATTTTCCTCTTTAAAAAAATAAAACATTAAGATTTCTAAATAAAGAAAAAATACTGCTCCAAGATTATTTCAGGCATTGGCACCATACCGACCACAGCCTCTCTGCACAACGTTGAGAGGGGGCATGACCCTGTATTCCTGAACAGCATCAACGCATCTTTTGATTCTTGTTTTTACAATTTCTAATAAATCTAGTGCTTCCTAAAATGGGCAGATCTACATTATGCATGAGAAAATACTTAAAACAGAGCCAACTTTTGTGAGTCCACTGAAGCATTTTAAATTAAATTGGGTTTTCAGAAGACTACCAGGGATTAAGTCAGGGAGAGGGAAACTCCTTTTCAGAGTACAGCCATACTCAAAGGGCTTGCCCAAATTACAGACACTTTCTTTATTCTCATGTCAAACATATACACATTCACACATACTCTGCAGTCCTTATTTTGTCTTCAGAATAACATCACATCGACTAAGGTCTTCAGAAATTGCTTCAATTCATTATTATTTGTAATGTTCTTTTCTTGCATTAAATAGCTTTCATAACCCTTGCTTTCCACTATACATTTGTTAACCACAGTTCCTTTGGTTGTACAGTGTAGGTCCTCCAAAGGGGTACCTGTGTGGCTTTCTGTCCTGTGTGATATGTTGATTCATACATCAAATTGCCTTTAAAACGTATGGCAAAGAATATGTATGGAAGAGTGACCAACATGACCCTGATTCTAATGACTTAGTTTGTTGTTAATGGGTCAGTCATTCTACAGAAAATCATCAGTAACTAATGTATCATTACAGTATAGTTTGTCCCACAGCAGTAGGAATTTCAGGTCTCTAGAAAGTCCTTACTACACACTGAGCAGTAAGAGGAGTTGGAAACAAGCACATGAAACAATCCTTCATTAATCTCACAAAGCATATAGAATTTGCACTGATTTGTATAGTACTAAAAGTTGAGCTGTGTTAAGCCTGGCAAATAGAGTTGGAAAGATTTTGCACAACCTTGTATCTTACTAAAAGAACCTATTTGTTATAGTTACTAAGACTGAAGAATGTTACATGTGCAGTACCTACCATGATAATAAGATTTTAAAAAGACTTCCAGTCTTCACCAGTTAAAAAAACTCCCAGTTAAATAATGGATAACAATGATACTTTTAAATTTGGAAGTTCTGAACGGGCGTTATCTTTTCACAGGTTAAATAAACCCCGTCAAATACTTTAGATATTTTCATTTTATTTTTATTTGCAAAGTTAGTCAATTATTTAAATTCCTGTTCCACAAGCTGCAGTTCACATGTTTAATATTTCATTGTCGTGATGAATTCAGCAAAAGGTTTTATTTATCCTTACAACAATAAATTCAGTGAAGAACATAAGAGGTGCAAGTCCTATGTAAACAAGGTAAGTTTGGAAATAAACATGAAAAGTCCACTGGCGACTCTTTCAGCATTAAAAAATAAAAGTACACATCCTGCACAGAAAGATTGATTAAGGATCTCTAGGATCAGTCGTTTGTTAAGGGCCAGGCAGATCTAAAGCCCACTGTTACTGTAAGTATCGATAGACCTTGAAGCAGTGATTTCCAGAGTCTGCAACTACAACATGGCCATCTGAAGTTAGCGCCAGACCTTGGGGACCATAAAGCGGGTCAGCAGATGTATTAATGTAGGATAAAAATGATCCACTTCCATCAAAAACCTTTAAGGAGAGAAAACACATATGTAATGTTATATTTATTAATAGGGATAAAAATAATGGGCCAAATTATGGTCTCAGCTGGATGAATGTAAATCTGAAATATTTCTATATATTTAAAGAACCCTAGATTTATACGGGATATGTATATGGGAGCAGAACTTGAATTCCTATTCTCAAAATACAAAAATTCACATTTAAAAATATTCATTTTTATTTTAATAATTAGAAAGGGCTAATACTATAGGTAGCTTTGCCCCCAAAATAAACATATACCCAAATTAAAAATAAAACAGCTGTTCCTCACTCTAAAAATAACCATCTCTAATTAATCAAACCACCACTATCCACCCTCCTTCCCCAAAAGTTACAGCCTTCAGCATGCGTCTCCCAAATCATAGTAGTTAGGTCCTCAGGTGCAGCAAAAGCAGGGACAAAGTTGAGGGCCCTTCACATAGAATTTCCTGCCACAGCCTTCCTCTTTTTTAGATCAAGTGAACTTCAGCTGAAGCATCTCTGCTGATCCGTCATTTTGTTGCTTGTTCAGTACACTCTGGCAAAGGATTGTGTTAATGAGAAAGGACCATGATTTGCACTTGAAACCAAGCAGTACAACTTTCATTATAAATGCAGCAGCCAACTGCATTTTCTCAATATGTTAAAAAAATACAATGATAAACTACTAGGGATTTGTCTCTTTTTTCCCCCTGTGTTAAAGTATATCTTCTGTCTTCAGTTACAGTGACTATTCACTACTATTGCCTGCACTGTACTGTATAAACCTCTTATGTGCAGTTGTTGTACACAATTTCTCATTTGACTTCAACTGATTTGTATGATCACTGCAGACTCTCTCAGCCTTAATGTTAAAGGTCCAGTATGCACCAGTGGTAGCAGCAGCAGAATAGGTTTTTCATTCTGCTCTTGCAGAAAAGTAGGAGCAACCAATCTACTCATTGCCAAGGAGGCGGATTAGGAAGAACAGGCTCCCAAATTACAACAAGATGAGGGAAATGAGTCTGCCAGAAGTCCACAAGATAGCCTAACCAGAGACAGACTAGAAGGCTACAATGCCTTTCTCCAAGATGACAAATTAAAATAATAGGAGAGGTCCAGCTATGAGGAAGAGAGAATCTTAGGGGACATGAGCTGGTATTGTTGAAGGAAAAGAAGGAGTCTGGCCAGCTCACATCTTCAAGCTGTAGCTCCTTCAAAGCCTGAAAAGCTTCACTTCATTCTTTTTGTTCTCTACAGAGAAGCCAGCTGAGAATATTCACTCCTTCTTTCCTGCCCTGTTTTGTTCAGGAAAAGAGTAAAGTGAAGGCAGAACTAGAAGTGCTTCTCAGCAAAACAAATATCTGACATCCCAATATTTCTTCTGAAATTTTAAATAGCTGTGTGGTATCCAGAGAGCACCAATACCTACACCATTCAGCAATTTCACTGTTCAGTTTCCCTACCCTGAACACTGCAGTGTATCTGTGTCTCAATGCTGAGACAAATAGCATACCAATATTAGTGTAAAATACCAAAGGGGTAGGGCTGGCATATTTATTCCTATTAGGAGACAGCCAGAAACCTGCAGACTCCTGGTGGATGTGTGTGATATATGTAATGTCCACTGGTGGTATTTGCTCACTTTATAGAATAGGTGTCTTTACCACAAGGAATCCATCAGCTTTAAACATTGTAAGGACTGAAAGAGCATGGAGTTTATCTATCCTACTACTTCTAAAAGTGGTCCTGCAGGTCAGCATTGAGGCCTATTGAAGCTTGTGCCTATTTTTGTGGGGGAAAAGAGGGTTTCAGTGGCCGAGGCTGTCAATCCAATACCTTTCAAAAGCACTATAAGTTTAAAAAATTACATGTTGTTTACCTGTATTCGACTGTTTCCCCAATCTGCTACAATAATATTTCCATTAGAATCTACAGCTACTCCTGTTGGAGCATTAAACTGTCCATTGCCTTCTCCATTAGATCCAAACTTCAGCATGAATTCTCCTTCCTGGTTATATACCTACATGAAGTTTAAAACAAGGCATTAGGTAAAATATTATTTTAACCTCTAGCTGGCCTGAGCAGTTTTGTTTGTCCATTTCATTGCCACTGGATTGACCTGAGAATAATTTGTAAGTAAAGTACAAAACCGGGTATTAAAAAGCACACAATACTCTCTACCCTACTTGAAAAACGTGTCTTTTCTGTACTCTCTGGTGTAGGGAATTAGAGTGCTCTTTTTATTTTCTGGGAGAGTTTTGCCCTCAGAAGTGTTATATTAAGCTTACCAAAAAGGCACTAGTATACATCCCATACACTCAGATGTTTGTGTGTATCTGTAATAATTTAAATAGCCAGTGTATTGTATTATATCTACATTTCATTGTGTTCAGATGCTGACATTGTTAACATTTCAGTTTTGGGGTGTAAAGGAGAAGGGAAAGTCTGTCAAGAATGAAATTATTGTTGGATTCACCGCCAGCACCTGAAATTCTCTACACTCTGACTAACCAGTTTATTAAAATAAGAATACCCTCGTCTCTAGAATCCAATATGAACAAAATCCCTTTTTAAATATTAGAAAATGTGTTAAAGAGAGGACCATCCTCCACTCGCATCTTTTTGAAATGTGGAAATACATGCAAGAAGAGAGAGTTGGCTTTCCCCATCTACTGATATACCTCCTCTTTTCACTTTAGGTCTGAACTGCCATAAGTATTCAAGGGGAGGGCACATGGATCCTGCACTAGGCACTAATGAGGTGCAAGAGTACACCACATTCAACTGATGCAAAAGAGTGGTGGGTGAAACGGGACATTGTTTTGCATAGCCTTCATCCATACCAGCTATCCGAGTTGGCTCACCACGGAGGATAAAGTGTGCTGCACCCTCTGCTGACTAAGATGATGTGCATACTGTTTCATTACTCTATGGCTTTTTCCAACTGCCTGGGTCTCAGATTGGGACTATCATTTCCCAGAATGGTCCCTGACAAACTGGGACAGTTGCAAACTATGAAAAATAATAATCTCTCTTCAGTCTCATTCAACTCTGCCTAAAGGATGTCTCCTCATCACATCAAGGGATAGAACCGCTTCAGCTCTGTTTTGTGGCTGGGGAATCACAATAACCTAGCAAGCAAATGAGATATTTAGCTAGTATGGGGACTAACCAATAAATACATCTATACATGTATACAAACAACAGAACTAGCCAGAAAAGAAAAGATGACAGAGAAGAATGGAAGAAAAGGTTGGACAAAAGACTTTTCTCAATGGATAGGAGGCAAGAGAAGACGTATGGTTGTAGAAGACCTGGAGAGTGGAAGGAGAGAGAAAACAATTCCTGGGTGACGGAAATGAATTAACATAAGGTTGCATCCCGAGATTTAAAAAAAAAAAAAAAAAAAAAAAAAAAAAAAAGACGGAGGGCAAGAAATCAATTGATGGCAAGAGAAAAGAGGACAGAGATATTTGTTTATCTATTTCTGGTGAGGAACAGGGAGATCATACAGAGGCCATAGCCAGGGTCACATTAAGTGCTGTGGAGGAGAGAAAAAAGAAAACAGAGCTCCATGGGGGATATAAGGGGCAATTACTGTCAAGGGATAATTTTTCATTTAAATTGGCAGATAGGTGTCTGGTGGAAGATTTTAGGTGAATTTTAGGGGTTTGCTCACTGCTTTTCTCTAATCCTTTAAGCCTAAATTAATTTAAATATCACTAGAATGCACAGAATTTTCCAACATGTTGACAATTATATACCATCAAGGTAGAACACATAATATTGTTACCCACTATATCACATCAGGGCCTAATGGGAACTCATTAACTAGGAAGGCAATGTGAATATTTTAAATTCACTAAGCTGCCATATTTGTTACTTCTCTTTTGACTGGCTTTTGTGTCTTGTAAGCTGCTCCTAGTTTCTGAAGCTCTCTGCAGTCACTCCTATTACTTCAGGAAGCCCTGCTGGTGAAGGTATAATTTATCAAATTAGACCTCCTGCTGCTGAACCATGTAAGCAATCTGCTTTTATGGCCTCTGCCGTGTTTTTTTCCCCCCTTTTGTAATCTAAACCACATGAGTTGCTGTTGCCTCTCTAATTCCAGAAAAACAGATGAAAGAAAGGTCACAATTCAAAAAGGTAGAGATTTAGTACCAAGTTAAAAAGAGTAAATTGCAGTTCTTTTATTATTCATGTAACAATAATCAGATAGTGATGTATTTTAAGTAAATGTTAAGATTTGTGGCTGTACAATGTGAATGTTCATCAAAATAATTAAATCTTAATGTTCAGCAGAACAGAAACTCAATAGGTGAAATCCCAGATGCATTAAAAGTCAATGTCAAAACTTCCATTGACTTCACTGGCATCAGGATTTCACCCAATATATTTAATTGTATACATCTGAGAATTTCTTTAAGCATAATGGGAGTGATGGGATGTGTTTGGCTTATGCTTTTTGCAGGACATAAGGAAAAACAAGCATTCTAAATTGGAGATGAAGCTTGAACTCCATAAAAACCATTATGCAGATGAATAACTTCTTCCAAACTCAGCAGCCTCCCACAATCATACACCTATCTAATGATGGGTGATAATCATCATTCCGGCCCTGTATGTTACTAACCTGAGGCAACAGAATTATGAGTGACTTCTCATAGGATTTTTGAATTAGTTATGAACTAGGACTCTTCCAGGGTGGCGAGTTCTACGGGATCAGGGTGCCCATGCTCCACTCATGTCAGGGCTGGGTCTCTTTCCCCACCCTGCCAGCCACCCCTGAAACCTCCCCTGCCAGCTAGCCCACTTCCACTGATTGTCTTACCTGACATGTGCCCTGGGCTCCCTGCTCTCCCTCGCCAGGTGCTGCCACAGCAGGCTGGCTATAAGGGAGTGGCACTAGCAACTGGCTGACAGCTGCATCTGCGGGAGGAGGAAAAGAGGAGGTGCATGGCAGCCTCCCCCTCACTAGTCACAGTGACTCATAGTGGACTTTCTTCTGGATCTTGGGTGAGTGCCGAGAAGGGGAGATGGAGTCCTCATCCCTGGCTCGGCCCCACTACAGAGCCTGCAACCCAAGCCGAAACCCTTCCCACCTGTGAACTCAACCCTCTGCCTTTGCCCTGATCCCTTCCCAAAACCCTATTCCTCAGCACTACCCCCAGAGTCAGAGTTTTCACCTGTTACAAGGGAGGGAGGGAGTAGCAGCGGGACTTGGATCCATTCTAGGTATCACCAGAAATTATACAAGTCTGCCTCCCCTGGACTCTTCTTATGGCTAATATAGATATCTAAGCCCAGTTACTAATCCCGCTCAATGTAAAATGCCGTTCAATTAGTTAATCAATTAAATGTTAAGTTTAACTACTTAACTGATTAGACAGCAGCAGAGGGGCAGTTGGGCTGGAGTGGCCCCTACATGGCACACAGGGGCGGTTCCAGCCTGGCTATTTCCAGCTCCATGCTGGTCTACCTGTTCACATCCCTAGCTCAATGTAGGAATTACTGAGTGAAATTCTATGTGTTATGCAGGGGTTAAGATGAGAGAGTCACAAATGGTCCATCCTGTTTTAAAACCTATATATCTGTGACAGTGTAGATGTACATTTAACATGTGCCCTCCTTTTACTATTCTTTGTTGTACTAGTTTTAAGCTAGAAGTGAGGGAAACATTTACGGAGACTCTCAAAAGGTAGGGAAAAAGTCTTTCACAAAATAAATAATAGAATACACTGTAAGAGATTATTTGGCAGGAGGGCAAAATAACAGAACTCCATTTGATTTTTTTAAATATTTCAGTTACAACTTGCATTTAAATGTTATTTCATTAGAAAAAAAATTATCCCATCCAAGAAATCAAACAATATCTACATTAAGAAATTCCTTGTTAAATATCTGCATTCCCAGTTCTTAATGAAGCCTTTCTTCCTTAGCCAAGTTTGTGAATAAGACCTTGGACCAACAACTTCATCATATTACAGTAGGTCTTAATTTTAGTTTAGAAAGCATGATGCTAAAAGCTAATACAAACCGCCAGAATAGCAAAGTGGCATTAATTGACAGTACCTTAACAGAATGGTTATGGAAATCTGTAACAATAATTTCATTATTACTGTTTACAGCTGCAAAGTGAGGACCTGCAATAAAGAAGAGGGAAAATAAATAAAATAATAAGAAATAGACTTCAAAAGTAAACATTTTTTAATTAATAGCGTATGTAATGACAAAAATCTATTGCATTCTCTAAAGAAAATTAAAGGTTGATATCTGAGAAATCACTAATCATGGATTGGGGGGGCGGGGCAACAATTTAGAATTAAGGATCTTTTCCACTCCATTTTCCAGTAAGATGGCATGTTTGTTTAAACAAGCATATACTCTGTCTTCTATCCACTCATCTGTTATAGTTGTCTATCTGTAATGCCTATTGTCCCCTCCCCATTTATGCACTGATTATTAACTAACATTGGTACTTAAGGACACTAATGTTCAGGGATAGAGCAGATTTTCTGAAATACTGATGCATATTTTTAAATGAAATATACAAATATTTGAGTCACCAAGTTTTAGAACAAACACAAAACTGATACTACCATAAAGCAAATTCACTTAAGTGGACAAATATTAGCAGAAAAAAGCATTTTTTACCAGCTCCATATATCAAAATTGCACATCCAAGTTTTGGTAGAAACCAATTTTTAAAATCCAAAACACACTAGTATTTGGATTAGAAGATCTCATTGCCATAAAATTTACCTTAGTAATTACAGTCAACACAAGACAAAGTTTCAGTTTTGTTATCATTTCATAAAATGTGAAAATATATACAATGCATACATTCAAATAACTAAATTTAAGTAACTTGTGATCTGCTATTGTTATTTCAGCATCAGAAAGAGAAAATAAACTGATCAAATACATTGTTAGAGATTACTTGTTCAGCTGTCCTCGGGAATTCATACCTACAAGTTTTAAAAAGAAAAAGGAAAACAACATACCCAGAAAGTTTTGGGAACAATTAATTATCATTGCTGTAGCCAAAATTCCAGTAAGTAATATGCACAGTTACACATGTACCATAAAGCACTATTAGAATAAGGGATCTAATAGACCCAAAACACATTCAGCTACCTACTTCTACTAGAAGTAATTTTTGACAGATTATAACCGTGTACAATTTAAGGAAGTATTCCTCCCATTCTGCACACTTATGAGAGCACCAGGCTGGGGACATTATTCAAAGTGACTGAATGCTTGCGAAGTGATCTAGGCAAGTCACTCAGCATCTCAAAATTAGGTATGCACAAAAGGATATGCCTAATTTTCACAATTAAATGTGCACACTGGATAATGGCTATTTTCCTGAAGTAGCCATTTCTACTTATGACTATCCATACCTAAATTTGCAAATAAAGTCTCTTTGCCCACTTTCAAAGATGTCAGGAAAGGGAAAAAAATGTATTTTATTATCTAAATGGGTTTAGTTAATGGTTCTTTGAAGATTATAAAGTGCTGTAAAAGTGTTATGATCAGCAGTTGAGTGCAGACATTATATGGTATTAATCAATTATGATCTATCTTCCCTAGGTCATTAGTCTGAAACATAGCTAGGCAAAGAGAGGTAGCTAATAAGAATTAGTTATGGTTATTGGGGAAGAACAAATTGTTTAAATCTTCCTGACTGATTAACTGCAGAGTAATATTATGTGAAATGTGAACTCAACAAGGTATAAAAGTAATATCTCAGAGTTGTCTTTCAAAGGTGAACCTAAGAAGACTGAAGTTTCTAGAATGTAGCAACAAATAAGAAAATTAGCATGATTAATTTCTGAACAACTTCCAGAAAAAAAGTCTCAAGAAAGACCTTTTCCAGTGCCACTGCTGAAAGCTGAAGATCATACTTCGGATTTGTTCCCATTCATTTTTAAATGGAAAGGAAAAATAATTCATAACTAGTGTCTTCAACATGCTCAAACATCATGCAAATGTGAGCAGAAGATGCAAGAAAAGGGGATTTACATATTACCATCAAGTGTACCTGCAAACTGCTTGTCCCCATTTCCTCGGCTACCAAACCTGGTTACTATTTTGCCATTTGGCTGGAAGATAAATACACAACATGCTTTGTTGTCCACAACAATAATGTGCCCATTACGATCCACGGAAACACCTTTTGGTCCCATAAGTTTTCCAGACCCAATTTTTGCCTATAAAAAAAAGAAAGAAAGAAAGAAAAAGAGTGAGTTTGTGTGATACACATAAGCAAGTAGAATTCAAGGGATCTCCTGTTACTTATACTCTTTCTATAAGCATTGTGTGCCAAGTAAAACTTAATCCTTTAAAATGTACTGGACAGTTTAACTGCCACCATAAGATTTATTACAAACATTTTCATAACATTTTTTTTCTTCAGTAGAAGATGATAACTTGCTGAAATATAGACCCTTTCTAGGATGCAAAGCCAATAGCATTCAAGGCATAAGTAGGCAGACTTAACCTTGCATAGAATAATTTCTGTGTCAGCAGTTATAGAAACCAAGCACAAATAAAGCCAAACACCTCGCCCCATAGCAAGTGCAAATACAGTTGAATCTCAGAGTTACCAATACCTCAGGTATAGAGGTTGTCTGTGATGCTGAAATGTTTGTAACTCTGAACAAAGCGCAGTTTGGGCTCCAGATCCAGCAGTTGGTACTGCAGGCTGGGATTCAGAAGCAGCTGAGTTCCCTACTCAGCCCCACATGAGTGTACCAGCGTCTACGCTTCTTCTACCCGGGTGGCGCTCAGGATCAGGGAAAGAGGGTGGGAGGGGGAGAAGCACAGACAGGGGAAGATGCAGAGTGGCAGAGGAGCCCTGTGACTGGGGAGCCAGTAGTGCAGCCTGGCTGTCATAGGGCTCAGTGTGCTCCCATGGGGCAACCACAGTCAGAATCCCTCCTATCAGCCAGGGAGCAAGCAGTAGAGAGCTATCCGAGAAGGGGACACAGCTAAGGGCCAACAGCTCAGCCATATTCCCTGACTGGTTCAGAAAAAGCTGCAGTCAGGCCTAAGGCATCCAGCAACCTATCCACAGCACTTCACCCAGTCCAAGAGAAGGAACTAGGCCAGAGTCTCAAAGAAGCCGCTCAAGTTACCTGGACATCAGCCCAGGGCAATGACAAGGCTCCTTGGGCACACAGCAACTCCCTTGTTTCTAAAAAGCTTAGTTCATGCTTTCACCTTGTCAGGTAGAAATTGTAATAATTAGAACATCTGCTATCATTTTTGTAAATATGGCAATATGTATTAACCAAAGATGTAAATTTGAGCATGGGCTCATTTACATAAAATCTTGAAATGTTGTAGCTTTCAAATACAGCTGGTTCAGAAAAATTCTAATGAGAGATGTTTTCCCCCCATTAGAATTCGCCAGTTCATTGAAACATTTTATGAAGATAATTCCATGTTGATAAAAGTTCCATTGGAACTCTGCCTGGTTTCTCTTCAGCTCACCTGCCTGGTAGACTGCCTCAGAGTTAGAGACCCTAGGGCTACCAGGTTCCTCAGGTCTGGGGAAGCCCTGACATACAGATTGCCCCAGAACTAGGGCTTCTCTTTCAATAAGAATTCCAAAATGTGGGGAGTTTCTTCCAAACAGGAATGAAATCATATTTCATGGACAATTTTAATATTTTTGAAACATGATTTCCTTTCTCCACATGGCTCTACCACGTTGAGGTTGATAGGTATGGGATGGGACAGACACACAACCTGTCAAGATTGGGGTGAACAGTGCTTCTGTAACATAATCCCCACAAGCTTCTTCCTGAGATCCTACGGGTGCAGTTGGAGAATCTGTGGGGTTGGGAGCAGCTGTACCAGGATAGCAGGAGGTAGAGATATGGAAAAGGTACTTTATACAGCATGTTTCCCTTGACTACCAGATGACATCCTTATGGTAGCTTGGGCTTGTTAATGTGGTTTTAATTTTGTCTCAATTTTCATGGTTTCCCCATGTGGAGTTGCTAGGGCACAGATTCTGAAAAAGAAAGGCAATACCTTATGAACCACTTTGAATGGTAGGGTTTAGGGATGTTAAATATCAGTTAATTAAATAATCATTTAATCTCATGAATTCTTATTGGTTACTCATCCATTCTACAGCCCCCAGGGATAGGGCTGGCAGCCAGTGCACTCCAGCCTCTCTACCAAGGAGCCCCCTGCCACTCTATATTGCAGGCAGCCATATGCGATACCAGGTAAGAGCTGGTCCACAAGAGGAGCCAGTTTAAAAAACAGCTCCCCTCGCAGACCAGCTGCCTGCTGCCCTGCACTGTTGCCTCAGATAGAGAGGCAGCAGTGCGGGGTAGCAGCAGCCCCTGTCTGGGAGTGGGGGGAGGTGGTCTGGACTGCCAGACACAGTGTGAGCCAGAACTGAGCCAGGCTACCTGCCCACCCGACTCCTAATACACTTTAAAAGCAGAGCCGCAGCAAGGGTAGGTCCCAAACCTGGTGCAAGCCAGGATTTAGCTGGGCTGCTGGCCAGCCTGCAAAAAAATGTACTGGGGCAGTGGGAAATGAATGTAGTCTATAGCATTAACCTATAAGCTTTTGCTTATTGGTTAATTGACTATGTTATTACATCCCTAGTAGAGAATCAAGGGCAAAATGCTGAAGTTGCCCTATACTCTGAGATAACAGAACTTACCTTTCCTCAGGGAGCCTCAACTTCTACACGATTGCCTGAACCCTTCTCTCTTGAAGGGAGCATATGGAGAAAACTCCATAAAGTGAACTCTCCAACATCCTGCATATTTATTTCATTTCTAATGGGTTTTCCCACCACTGGGAACACCTGGCCTTGTATTTGTATGCTAATAATACTTTTTTCTTAGATTATGCTTCTGAAAATTTCTATTAGAAAAAAAGACTTACTGAAAAAAATGTAATTAAATATCAATGAAAATTGTAAAAATAAGCATGTTTTGGGCATGGGGGAAAAATGAACAGCCACATCTTATCTAGGAAATCTGTTAAGGTTTACAGAGTGACAAGCAAAGGCATCCACTAGACCCAGACTATTAGATCTAGTTAATTCTCTGAATTGATTAAATCTTGCTTTTAAAAAAATTCAAGACGTTTCCAGAATTTATAGGGAAAAATATTCATTCCCCAGTTTCTTCCTGCCCATATACTTTGTATAAAATAACAAATAAAAACTATACAGTACACTAATGGGCATTGAAAGGGTGAAGCAATGAAATAATTACTTCGGGTCAATATTTTGAAAGTAATTTGCAGACATCATATAGATTAAATCCAGCTAAGGTTTGTAGCACTTGCAATTAAAAATACCATCTTGAGTTTATCTCTAAACAGGCAGGTAATAGGTCATTAGTTTGAAGCAACAAATGTTTGGGTGTGTGTAGACTACATGGCTCCGTCGACGGAGCCATGTAGTCTAGACACACCCTTTGTGTCTTTGTGTTTCTTGAAAATCTCCCAGAATTATAAACTTGATTATTTAAAACAAAATATTATGAAATCTAGTTGCTACTGTTAATGATGAGACTGGAAACATTTTTAGAGCTTTCTGCTATTGGGAAAGAAAAAGTGTAACGATTCATCTAAATCTTTCACACAAAAATTGTGTGTTAAATGGGTTCTGTCAAGGATACTATGTCCCTTATTTTATATGCCCTTATAACTGTAAGATATTCTTTTCCCCTTCTTGTGTTCCAAATTCCTTGTGTTCGTACATTCACCCTGTATACATGGAAAATGCTTTACACCAAGGGATGTGTGTGCACCTGAAATCATTAGTTGCTTTATATCTAAAATTTAAAGACTTGCCTCTGACAACATTCAATGTTAATTTTATTTTTTAAGGTTTAATTTTTGCTGATCATGTGGCTGTGAAGGGTCATAATGCATGGAAATTAATTTATAGTCCTTAGCTTTTTGGGTGTATGTACATACTGCTCTATTTTTTTGTCCAAGAATCATTTTCTGAGTTACTTAAAAGAGGGAGACAGCTATGTAGCAAACTATGTCTATCATGTACCTCACTTACACTTTGTCTCTTTCCCCTCCTCATAGCAAGAATTATTTTTAATTGTCCAAAACACTTAGTAACTTCAAACAATGTCCACTTTTGTGGTGGTGTTTTTTTTATATATAACCTGCCAGATACATGTTTCCTTTTACTCCTTTGCACCCTTCAAATACTATCCTGACCTGAGGCCCAAGATGACAATGCCATCCTAGACTAGTGATAGGTTTAAGGACTAATAGCATATGACCCATCAGGGCTGGAAAGGAAGAAAAAAAAAATCTCCCCAGAGAGCCAAGGATCCCTCCTCTTTTAGCGTTAGAAGATTCCTTCATATCATATAGAAAAAACTATTTTGGGGTATTTTAAAAACCTTCAGAGGCATTTAAATTGTTTGTCAGTTTTCCTCTCTCCTTCCTTGTCTTTTACAATTGGACTTATGACACACAGAAATGTTGTCTCTATAGCAGGGTGGAAAAAGCAGAATTAACCAACATTTCTAATGCTCTCAAATATTTCTAAAATATTTTCAGTATGTATACCCATATGTTAGTACAATATAAAGGCATCACTCCTACTTGTTTGAGAGTTATACACATAATCCCATGTTGCTTCACAATTTTGGGGTCAGATAGCCCTGCTAATATCAATAATTTCACATCTCCATGTATTCCCTCTGTCTGAAATAAATAGATCTCCAACCACTTTCCAAAAGGACAATGTCATTATCCCTCCTTCCAGAGGGGAAGCTGAGGCACAGAGGATGCCAAGATTATCCAGAAGGCCAGTGGCAGAGCAGAGAGCAGACTTCATGTATCCTAAGTCTCAACCCAGTACTTTATTCACTAGGCTGCACCATCTCCAATTGTAAGAAGTTCAGGGTTTGGTGTTGTGTTACAGCAGTGTTTTGCTGAGTCTACTTTATGCAGTATTCCAAATTTCATACCCTTGAGCAAACTTTTGACTCTACCCCTGTAGCTCCTGGAGACAAGGCAGAAGGAAAGTGAAACTTTTCTCCTTAGCATGAGAGTCAGCTACAATAAGCCAGCCAAGTCTTGTAATTATGGAGTTGCTTGATCAGAGCTCCCAGGAAATTTGCTTATTGGCAAATGGTGCAAAGGGAGAAGTGACTAGAATGAAATGGGAGAGGAGTGGAGGGGGAAAGGAAGAAGGCGATAAAAAATACACCTAGAATAAAATACACCTAGAATAAGATCAGAACAAAACTCTGGTGTCATCTGTATCAAAACTCTGTATCAAAACTATGATATAGCCTAACAAGTAACAACTAGCAGATTCCTTGCATCATATAAGCTGCCCAGTATTTCATGCCCAGTATTTACTTTGTTTATCTACAGTTTCAAAACACTTGGCAAACATTGCTAAATTTAACCTCATAAGACCCCTGTGAAGGAGGAAGGTATTATTGCTCCCATTTAGAGATGGGAAACCGAGACAAAGATTTATTCAGCTTTAGTAGAGCTGGGAATATAACCCGATCTTCTAAATCCCAGTTCTGTATTTCAACCATAACTCCAAGCCTGCCCACTAAATATAAAATATTGTACAATAGTCTTGAATTTCTCTCATAAGTGCCTCACTTACACTTTGTGCATTATGCTTACATATAAAACGTATTTTATTCTAATTAAATGGACCTCTCCTATTTAATCATTCTAAACACTAGCACGATAAAATCTGATGTAGTGACTTGTATTAGATACACAAAGATATTACCAACATTTTTCCTTTGCAGAGCTCCTATAGTCCAACAAAAGCACTTATTAAACTAAACAAAACTGGTCTGTGTGTCATGTAAATGACCTTAATATTAACATTTTAAATACTGGTCTCGGTGCCAGCAGGGAACACTGCACAGGATACAGCTCCCCAGAGCAATCACCGAGTTTGCTTAATTTATATTCTATCTATGGCAGTGTTTCTCAATTTTTTTTAAACAAAGTACCCCTTTTTCAAAAACAAATTATAAGTACCCCCTTTAAAAAAAACCCACAACATTATAAGTACCCCAGTACTTACAGTTTCAGACACACAATTTTTTTCTACCATTGCAACACATTTGTTTAAACAACTTAATCGTAGCCGGGTGGGCGATGAAATTTTTGGGTGTCAAAAGTACAAAAATAATAAAGCACTGTGAAACTTAAAAAATCAGTTTTCTGCAAATTTCAGTTGTGTTGATGTACCTCCCAGGGTAGTCGTACCACTGGTTGAAAAACACTGATCTAGGGGACTTTAAGAAAATGGCACTTCAGCGTCTACCTCCTATCCAATTATTTTTATAATGTTCCAAAGGTTTGAATCTGATCCCAGTAGAACCTGTTCAACACCATCTTTCTTTTCAGTTCATTCATTGATTTCAGTGGAGTAATTTGCCCTACTGAGAGAACAGAACCAGATCCCCTGAGTATCTGAGCACTCTGAAAGCTATTTCATCTTGATAAGGGAAGTACAGGCAGTCCCCGGGTTATGTACAAGATAGGGACTGTAGGTTTGTTCTTAAGTTGAATCTGTATGTAAGTCGGAACTGGCGTCAGCCGCTGCTGAAACTGATCAGTTTCAACAGCGGCTGAATCTGGACGCCAGTTCTGACTTACAAACGGTTCAGCTACTGGAGCAACCCAGCAGCACCCCAGCTGCTCTGCCCCAGGCATCCTGATTCAGCCGCTGCTGAAACTGACCAGCAGCGGCTGAATCAGGACGCCTGGGGCAGAGCAGCTGGGGTGCTGCCGGGTTGGTACAGTAGCGCCGAGGAGCGGTGCTGCGGGACCAACCCAGCAGCGCCCCAGCTGCTCTACCCCAGGCGTAGGCAAGAAAAGCCTGGTCTGCTGGGGGGGGGGGCACTAGCTGCACCCCCCCCCCCAGCAGACCAGGGAGACGCGGGTGGCGGGACCGCCCGCGTCCTCCACGGCTTTGCTCCGTCTCCCTGGTCTGCTGACCAGGGAGACCGGGAGCAAAGCCACGGAGCACGCCCACAGCGGGACAGCCCGGGTGCGCCTGGGCTGTCCCGCTGCAGGCGTGCTCCAAGGCTTTGCTCCCCGTCTCTCTGGTCTGCATGGAGACGGGGAGCAAAGCCGCGGAGCACGCCCGCAGCGGGCTGGGCTGTCCCGCTGCAGGCATGCTCCAGGGCTTTGCTCCCCGTCTCTCTGGTCTGCAGGGAGACGGGGAGCAAAGCCTTGGAGCACGCCCGCAGCGCGACAGCCCAGGCGCGCCCGGGCTGTCTCGCTGTGGGCATGCTCCGCGGCTTTGCTCCCGGTCTCCCTGCAGACCAGAGAGACGGGGAGCAGCTTTTCTCACCCCGGAGGACGGGGGCGGCAGGATTGCAGCGCATCTGGGCGTCCCACCGCTCCAGTCCTCCGGGGCGAGAAAAGCCCCGTTCGTAACTGCGGATCCAACGTAAGTCGGATCCGCATAACTCGGGGACTGCCTGTACCTCATATTTCATGCACACACCTAGAGACATTCTATATCTGTTTCTTTAACAGATCAGTTACTTTTTTTAAAAAAAATCAACAATTGATTCATTACTGATCTTCAGGCAAAAGTACAATAGGTAGGGAAACAGCTGCACACACCGTAACATTACTGCACAATTTGCTAAAAGAGGTCTCATTGAAGAGCTTATAGCTATCTGCCATAGAATGAGTTATTCAGTGAATAGCAGACAAAGGGAAGGCATTTCCTCCCAGTTATTAGCCACCTGGAGGAGTTCAGGACCTGAGATTTTGGGTTGTTAACTGCCAGGAAAAGCAAAATGGAAAATTAAGCTCCAAAGCCAGACTCTGGGAATGAATAAGTATGTAAGTGGTTTCTCAGCAGGTTTTTTATGTGACTGATGAACATACTGGCATCTGACTCAATCCCACAGATTCCATCTCAGACTTAAGAGTAAGACTTTTAATTCTCTCCAATTCTACTTGACCCTGAGTACATCACCTGCTAAGCAAAGATGCCTGGTTCTAATTCCTGCAGCAAACAGCCCCTTGTTTTCTAAAGCATTAGCTGACTTTTCACTCTGTTCCTTTTAACAGCATGATAACCTATATGGATAACAGGCTCACCACTCCCAGAAGTAATCATTGCTCTCTCAAACCTAAAGGTTTTTCCTGTCTCTTTATTTGTCCTATGTATGTTATTTAAATGCAGCACAGAAACATACCTATTGTAATAAGTATGCTCTACAAAGAACAGTATCTGATTTACGGTGGGCAAATTCTGCCACCCTTACCCTTGATGACTAGTAACCTTACTTTTTAAATAACTCCTTGGAAATCAACAGGGCTTTATCTAACCTAGGGCTTAAGGTGTGATGCTAATTAATGTGTATGAGGAGTCTAATATAGACAAGGTGCCTGCCTTTGACATGTGCTAAACTGGACAATTTGAAGTCTAGTGGAAGCCTACATGCATGAGAAAAGAACTACTTAATGTGAATAATGACTGCAGAATCAGTCCTTACATAACAATCACAGGAAGGTGGGACAAGACCACAGCCTCTTTTGCTTGAAGGAAAGGAGAAAACCTCTGTCTGGCACTGATGGTATGTCCTTATTTCCATGTACTGTCCATTAGAGAATAACAACATGCACTCAAATACACATAAGCAGTATATTACTATAAACTTCATTTCACTGAGAAGAAAAAAAAATTACATGCATAAATATTTTTTCTTAAGCAATTGGAGTACATGACCCACAAGAGATTTTCTTGGTCAAACTTTAAGGCCCAGTTTGTCTTGCTATATGTAGACAGCACATAACAGATTTTACCAGTGCGAGATCAGAACTAGTGGTTCTTCATGACTACACACTGACCACAAGGAACTGTAGGACAAGAAAAAGTAAGATGTGTTTCTAGCAAGTTCATAACTTTTATAGAATTTGCCCTTCCCTCTATTGGAGATTTTGCTAGGCCCCATTTGAGCGTTAATCAAATAATGTAACTCCCTCCAATCTGGGATGGCTGCACGCCAACAAGTACAAAATATGGCCCATAATACAGCACTGTGGAAATCTTTTGTGAAGATAATACACCTGTCCTACTGTCTTTGCACTGCCTGCCAATAGGACAATGGGTGAATTACAAATATTCTTTGCTGACATGCAGGTAATAAACAGAGTGGGATGCACCTTTTGAGGAGCCAAATGCCAAATTGCAGACCTTCCTGTGTTCTTTCTTTGCCACCCGTCACTGGCTACGGCTAGACTGGCATGATTTTCCGCAAATGCTTTTAACGGAAAAGTTTTCCGGTAAAAGCATTTGCGGAAAAGAGCGTCTAGATTAGCATGGACGCTTTTCCACAAAAGCACTTTTTGAGGAAAAGCGTCCGTGCCAATCTAGACGCACTTTTGTGCAAAAAAGCCCCGATCGCCATTTTAGCCATCGGGGCTTTTTTGCGCAAAACAATACAGTGCTGTCTACACTGGCCCTCTTGCGCAAAAGTTTTGCGCAAGAGGGCTTTTGCCCGAACGGGAGCAGCATAGTATTTCCGCAAGAAGCACTGATTTCTTACAGTAGGAAGTCAGTGTTCTTGCGGAAATTCAAGCGGCCAGTGTAGACAGCTGGCAAGTTTTTCCGCAAAAGCAGCTGATTTTGAGGAAAAACTTGCCAGTCTAGACACAGCCAATGTGTTCGTCCTCTAACTACCATTTGAAGGTCTTAACTCATTTTAAGTTGTGGCCTCCTAGCTATAAAGTGGGCTACGAAGGATCAGTTAGCCTTCCCTCAGAGTCTTAAATTACTGATGACTACTTACTGATATGTCTGAGGTGTCAAACTCCAAATAGTTCGACACTGTGTATTATTGTTGAAATTCTGAAGTTGTAGGACCCAAGAACCTAGTGAATAATAATTGTATTTAAAGTATAATTCTTCTGTATCTCAATTTTGACTTTTCCTATTTCTTATTAAATTTGATTTTAGGTGAATCATGGCTTTCCACAAGAAAAGAATACATTAGAAAAGAATAATTAGTTTCAAGAACTGGAGATGTGAAACAGAACCAACATGAACATATTCACTTGTAAAACCATCAAAGCTTCATATTATAGCCTTACCTTAAATTTTCCATCTGATGAAAATATGCTAACCCATTTGTTATCATAGTCTGCAATAATGATGTCCCCACTAGGATGCACAGCCACTCCTGTGGGCCTCTGTAACTGGCCAGGAGACCTTCCACGTATACCAAAACGACTTTTGAACTGGCCATCATTGGAAAATATCTGTGAGAAAGAATGTTTATTTAAAAAAGTTATTCTATATGAATCATGGTAATATATTTTTCATGACCTGGTCTTTGGCAAACAGAAAAATAAATGTAAAGCACAGGAAATATTGTTACAGTCAGACTGTAAAAATGAAACACTGTGACTGTATGTATTTGAAACCTCTGGATCCAGTTTACAGAGAGGCCTCAACCAGGACCCTCAAGTTATACTGAAGTAGTACTTTGCACTGACATTGCACCATTCTTGCAACAATCTCAAAATGCTTTACAGACGTTAGTGAATTTGTCTTCACAACATTTCTCTGAGCTAAAGATGTGCACTTATTCCCAAACTATATAAGAAAATGAAGCACAAAAACACGTGGCCAAGGTTGCACAAAAAGTCTATGAAAGAGATAGGGACAGAACCTAGGATAGAATTTCAACATCTAATGTTAGAGGTAAATATCTGCTGAGGTGCTTATCACCTCTCAGAATTTAATCCACCATCTGTCAAGTAATTAAACACTGAAATTCCATTTGTGGCTACACTTACAGTTTTGCACTCACATGTCATGAAAGAACATGTTTAGAAATGACAGGTGAAATCTGATCCCATGTCTCTTTAAAAATCTCTATAGTTCACTAATATAAAACAAAATTTTTACTGCAGTTGGCTCTGTGAATCTAGTATTCTCAAGGAAGAGGAAACTATTCTACTATGTTTCATTCATCTTCAGCCATGTGTGTAGTCAGAATGGAGCTGAAAAATCCTTAATAGTGGAAGAAAGAGGGGGAGGAGGAGAAGCACTATCCGCTCACCCATCCAGCTTGATCTGAACACCTAAAGGCTATTGTGGTCATTGGGGCTTACAGTACCACAGAAGAGAGTTAATTAATTAGACTAATGTGAAGCTGAAAAATAAAACCTATATTAGTTCTTGTATTTCCTCAAAATCAGATTATGGAAAAGGAAAGTTTGGGCACTTTATTCTGGATTTTATTTGGGAACATAATTAAAGCAATATAAACTTGTAATGAAAAGTCAATATTTTTCTAATATGACTACTGATCAATCTCATCTTTATATTCATTCAAATATAATACAAAAGGAAGCAACTATCTGCAGATCTGATATGAATTTCAAACTGCTACTATATTTTAAAAAAATCAGAGTGATCCTGAATTCTGAGAAAGCAGGCTTCTCTATATTTTCTACCCATGCTTGTATCTTACAAGGCTTCTCTTTAATACAGTAAAATACCAATATTAAAAGGGATGTAATACCTGTACACACTGGTTGTTACTGTCTGCAATTAATATTTTTCCATTTGTAGATGCAGCTACTCCCTGAAGATTTGTAAATTCCCCTTTGTTTCTTCCTTTGGTACCTAAAATTGAATGTAAAGCATATAATAAATCAGGTTAGGGCTCTCAATTCTGACAAAATAAAACATATTTTAATTGTTCTTGTATCCTAGATTTCTAAGGTGAATTGTTCCTTTTACCATCATGTCACCGGTCAGAAGGAACATCTACCCAAAGTAACAAATCTCAGTAAAAGACAGAGGCATTGTCCTCATACTTATCAGTCTGACTGCCATTTTAATCCAATTCAAGTAATAATCCCTTTTGTGTTTCCGAAATCATGGTACCTTCCTACTTTACATCTCTGTGACAATAGGAACATGCTTATAAGAAGAATGCTGTCTATTAGGCTTCATGTTAGTTCAGAAATCCAATACTATGGGTATTTCCATAAGAATTTAGACAAATGGATGAGTATATAATATGGTCCTACAATGCCTGGACCAATGAAATTAGAAATTTAGCTAGACATACCTGATGTGTATTTGTGAGGAATCTTTTCAGCCATTTCTATATCAAACACTTGCCAGTCATCTGTACATATCATTTCCAGTTTGTAAATTAAGGCCATATTTAGATGGTAAACTGTTTTGAGGTGGGGATTGTGTTTTCTTAAGGATATGTTCTGCAGCTAACACAACAAGGACCTAATCCTGATTGGGGTCTCTGAATGCTACCCTCTGGTCTGGCACCCTTGGGACCTGGTCCTGAATGAGGGGATTTGCCAGACCAGGGGAGGTCTCTCCCCTCCTGGCACATGCTAAACTGCTACCTCCTCCCTCTCACCCCTCCTCTGAAGGCTCCAGCCTCCTCTGCTGCCTGGTTGCTCCCTGGGCTGGAGCTTTGTAGCTCCCGCTGCCGCCAGTCCTGAAGATGTGCTGTCAGGGCCGGTGCTCTGTCCGCCACCAGGGCCGGAGCCACATGGCCAGGGCTGGAGATGCCGGTCTGCGGCCAGGGCCAGAGCTGCATGGTCAGACCCAGCGCTCCCTAGCTGCTGCCGGGGCCAAAGCTGTGCAACTAGGGCTGGAGCTTCCTGGCTGCCACCAGTACCGCAACTGGATGGCTGCTGCTGGCCTCCTACTACTCCAATTGTTGGGGCCTGATTTCCCTGTTGGGCTGCCCACTTCCCCCCCATGGTGCAGCTCTCCCCTTTGCACTCCGGTCCCATGGCCAGGCCGCTTTAAACCTGGGCTCTGTAGTCCAGGAACTTCTGTGGACCTTCTGGATCATGGATGTTGCCAGACCAGAGAGTCCCAGTTAAGGGACATACAACCTGTAATGCATTCTCACAACAGTGCTGTGATGCGATGAGATACTATCCCAATTTTAGTGAGGAACCCAGGAAGTGAAAACCATATTTTCAGAAGTGTTAACTAATTTTGGGTATTCACTGTGAGACACTTCTGAGTCCTCTCAAAATAAGTGGACACTTTTGAAAATACTGATCCTACAATGACGTATCCAACGCCACACTGGGAGTCTAAGCTGGGAACACAAGCCCCAGGATTCTTTGAATGCCTATACAGGTAGTGAAGGAGTTATTGTGTTCTCATTCTGCCTTCTACAACATGCAAGAATGGACAGAACTTGCACCAAAGTGACTTGTAACACTCAACAATTAATTTATCTTCAAAAAGATTCTATTCGATATTCTAAAAACTGGCTGTAATATTATTTCCACTGGGCATTTTTACATGCATCCATTGGCCAAATATACCTTCTACTTAGAGATTTCAATATACAGTTTTCATTGAAAATTTTTATTTTGTTTTAGTGAACCTAAAATATCCTTTAGTGCAATTTAAAATGTTCTGGCTATGCTTCTGGATACAAGAGTGACTTATTAACCCTACCTTACCTTTGGCTCTTGTTAGGGATACACATTCAAGAGCAATGCATTCAACACTCCTGCTCCGCCTTTCAATAGTATTTTCCATGGGGATGCATAGATGTTTGGTGCACAGCACCAGTTATTGGTCAATGAGAACATTCATTCTTCTGCACTTTGTGCTGAAACAGTAACCCTTTGTTTCTCTCATTCTGTTTTTTCCAACCACTGAGTACTTTCATTCTCTCAGTACAATACATATTTTTGATAATTATAGTATTTTCCCTTTTTAATACATGTTATGGGAACAGTCAGCTATGCACCAGTCATGCTGGACTCATTGCTATGTACTTTTAAAAAAAATGAGGCACACCTTTTATGTGTAATTTTTTCCTGCATATCTGAATGATAATTTGTTGTTGTGCCCTCCAGCCAAAGGTAAGTGAGAAGTGTTCCCTTTAATGCTTGTGGAAAGGGGAAAGCATTCACCATAAAATGAGGAGGCCTAAGCTAAAACATCTGGAAGCAACTAACATCGACATTATAGAGTGCACACTCCTTTCCCTCAAAAAGAATGCTCTTGAAAGTTCAAGAATTTTCATTTTAAAAGACATTAGAGTATGTAACAGAAATGTAGTTAGAATGCTTTTCAATGGGGCCTTGTAAAACTCATGAAAGGAAAAAAGAATAGCGATTTCTCAGAAGTTATAGACTTTTCCCAGTAGGCGTTCTGAATCGTGATTTATTAACACAGTTCACAGGGGGTGAAATTTGCCTACGAAAGCCCTTGATGTGGAACTTAAAATGCAATGAGCCTTTGTTCAGTTCTTTTGTATGGGGGTGAATTTTCATCAGGGAGAAAATTGTGCTTACCTAGCATTATTCCTACTTTACGCTCAACAGTAAAGTGAATAATATTGAACTTTTAGGATAGGTATCTTACCATTATAGCTGGCTATAAAACTCAGACAAAATATTTTTGTAGGAATTTAAAAGCAAAATGTTTTGTGGAGATTGTTTGATTTTGATGAAGTTCTGTTGGAAACCAAGCCTATCTAGAAACTTGCATGTCAGGCAGCTTCCTATTGGATACTGTCTAGTTCACCAAAGGTTGGTGCAGGAGAGCTCATGTTTCTAGGGTCCAGCAATCTAAGATCGCCAGGTAAACTTCCTTGAGACCCCAGAGCTGTGATGCCAGGACAGCCATCTAGGCAGATTGCCTTAGGGTTCTGGATCAAGGGCTTTCTTTTTTGGAGGATTTCAAAGTTAGGGGGTTCTGTTTCTAAATAAAATTTTAAAATATGGAAATACATCACAAAACAGAATTTCCTTTCTTCACACAGCTCTATTTTTTTTCCCTTTGGATAGGAGGCATGTTGAAGCAAAAGGGCAAACTGTGTGCAAAGATTTGGGCCCACATGTCATACGCCCTCCTGCTAACATTTAGTTTAGAGCAGGAGTAAGAAATGCCTAATACTACAGAGATATGCTGAGGGAATGGAGGAAGAACGTGCGTAAGTGCCCACAAATCTTATTTTATTTTTAAAATTGAATGGTCAAATTTACTATGCAAATATATATTTCAAAACTTCTATCAGTACACTAGGGTAAGGAAGGTGTATATAATTTTTTTAAACTTCTGAAAAAACAGAACCAATTCAACAGAAATTTATGCAGCAGATCCGTCCGCTTTGTTAGCAGGTTGATTTCTGTTTGTTTGTTTGTTTATGTGAGGTGATTATCTGTCATTGGAAACTTGAAGGAGATGAAACACATATCACACAGAAGAACAAAAGGCAACACATTTCTGGTCTCTACCACCCTGGTAAAAAATTTTGAACTGCTTACCATGACATAGCAATGAAAATCTGCAAGTCCCATTACCAATTAACTAATTCTTCCATCTGCCCAGAAATACTATTTGTCTGCTATGAAAAGCATCTATCAATTTCTTACTGCTTATTTTGTGTTTGTTTTTACTTAACATTTCAAACAATTTGTACTGGAGACATAACCACAGAGTCATTTAATTATAAAAATCCTACAACTTGATGAGGTGTGATCTATCCTCATCCATGTTCTATGTACATGCAACATTCTAGACTTGATCTTCAGCTGGTGCAAACTGACCTAGCTACATTGGCTTCAGTGGGACTATTCTTACATATGTTAGCTGAGATGATAGCCTCATAGATGCACTCTGTTCTTAATACCTTTCTGTTTTGTACAATGCCAAGCACACTGTCAGTGCTCTCAATAATAGTAACAAATTAAGACCAGCCTGACAGGAACAAGAAATCCAGGCGAATTTGAACAGCTTTCACATCCTATCTGAACACCACATTTTACATAGTGCAAAGTGTGGCTGTACACAGTCAAATCCATTCCTTCTCAGCTTCCCACTGCCAGTCCTTGACTTGGCTAACCCTGGAGTCTGTACAATAAATGCAGATTAGCATGGTGGGAAGCAGAAGGCTCGCTATAAGGAAAATCCATGAGTCTCTTGGGACCATCAGTTGCAAAGAGGTTGAGTACACTTTATCAGATTTACAAAAACTGATGGAGAAAAGTGTTTGTGCTAGATGCACTCAGAAAACCCTTCCTATCTGCCCAGTCACTTGAGATAAACTGTATGTACAGCCCTTTTTGGTCAATTGCCTCAAAATTTAAAAGGCGAATCAGTAGCAGACATATACTGTCTTATCAATGCCAAGACAGGAGGAACTGAAAAGTGGATGATAAATTATGCCTTTGGGAGAGAAAGCACCCTTGATAACTCATCTCAGAAAGAGACTGCACTCGATCTTCTTTACCAGAAAGGTGTATCTATACACTGAGTTGTGGTTGCAAAACTATTCAGCCAGTACTCATGCTGTTTTGGAGCTCTCCAATGGACTATGCACATGTAGTACTAATCCACACTACAGAGTCCAATGGTCAACAGGGCAGCTACTTCTCCATATGTTCTTTGTTTGGAAGAACTATTTTGTTAAAAATATATATATATATTTTCTCTACAGAATGGGATGAATTGACCCATATAGCCCGCGGGGGGGGGGGGGGTTACTCTAATGTCAGCTGACAAAGCTCCAAGTTTTAATTTTTTTTTCCCAAGGAGTCAAAACAAAAACAAAACCATCAGATTTTGTTGTTTCTATTATAACAGAATGAAGCTACACTGCAATTTTCAAAACACATTTGGCTAAGCTTGCTAGTATGCAGCATTGGGCAATGAAAAAGTGGGAATGTCCCATGAATTGCAGTCCAACCAGATATCAAGTTCATGGTACGAGCTGCTCACCTGAACCAAAACATGCTGCAGTGCTAACCGAAATTACAGGTAGAAATGTTGTAGTGCTAACAGAAATTACAGGTAGAAATTATGTCTACCTACAGGGTCATTTTAAAAAATGAATTCAAGATCTCTTAACATTATTTTCAACTTATCTATTTTAGTATTTTAAAAAATATAATAAACTCATCTGACAAATGTAAAAAATAATTCATTTTAAGGATGGGCCAAATTCTTCCCTGCGCAATCCAATGACTTACATCAAGGATGAATTTGGCCTTCTCTCTTGATGCATGTGAGCAAACACGCATGAGCAAGAGAAACTAGGGCTCGTGAAAGATGTCAGATTGACAGATATTGTAAAAGAGGTACCCCGTTTATTCTTAGAACTGGAACATCTCAGCAGCTGTGCAAGTTTTCCTTATGCTGCTGCATTGGTAGGCCTGAACACAGAACCAGATGTACCATCCTTAGGGCTTTAGGAAAGTTAGGCCACAATTTTCAATGGGATAGCTGCAACAATGGTGACAATGGGAAACTTCTGCCATTGTGTTTTTAACCTTCTTGCAAGAAAGGCTAGTGACAGAGATGTCTGCACTAACCTCTTCGCTATTGCTATCACTAATGGAACTGCATTGGTGGAGAATTACAGATTTTATCATTTTCTAGTGCAGGGACAGCCTAAATGAAAACAAAAAAGGAAGCTGTATTCTTCACAGCCCTTTCAATGATCAGTCTGTCTGTACAGATAGTAGAAATAGTTCCATTGGCAATGTGTGTTGTAGTATGTGTGTGACAAGAACACCTGCTCGCTAGAAATGGGAGAACGTTCAACAGGAACTAAACGCATTTCATTTAATCCTCCAAACAATCATCAAGATACAAAGATTGGTCACTAAATTCAGTGGGCTGAATTTGAACCAGGTGACCTAAACGTGAAAGGCTTGGCATGCCCCCATCAGAACAAATGTTATTGCCAATAAAACTGAGCACCATCTTCTCCCTGAAAAGACTCAATGATATATATTGAATCTGTTATACAGGCAGTCCCCGGGTTACGCGGATCCGACTTATGTCGGATCTGTACTTACGAACGGGGCTAATCTCGCCCCGGAGGACACGGGCAGCAGGACCGCCCAGATACGCCGCATCCTGCCACCCGCGTCCTCTGGGGGTAGAAAAGCTGCCCCGCATCTCCCTGGTCTGCCGGGGAGAAACTCTGACTCGGGCTTCCTGTAGTCAGCCGCTGGTCAGTTTCAGCAGCGGCTGAATCTGGACACCAGTTCCGACTTAAGTACAAATTCAACTTAATAACAAACCTACGGTCCCTATCTTGTACGTAACCCGGGGACTGCCTGTATTCACAGGGTCATTTATTTCACAATGCAACACGCTGATCTGTTTCTTTCCTCTCCCTTTAGGAAAGGGTGATGATCACTTTACTGCTCTCCATTCACTTTTTAATATTTCCCCTCCTCCCCAAAATTAGATGGCTAGGTCCATTTTCAGAAAGATAATATTAAAGTTTACCTAGCTACTATGATAATGAACATATTAAAAATACAGATAGATGTTATGCACAGCTCAGACAGATATGGCTAATCATATACACAAATACATCTTTTATGACTGTATACCTATCTCATCTCTTAATGTATTCAGGTCTTTACCATTTATTTCAATCACTTTCTTCAGTGACTGGCAAAGCCAGCATGATGTCTCATCAGCAAATTCCATACATGAATTTCTATAGTCCTAGTTTTTTTCCCCAATATGTTGTATTTATTACCAAAACAAGCATTGTAAAAGCCCAGAAATTCAGAGATAAGGTTAAACTAACCTCTCCCCACCCATAATCCTCCTCTTCCAAAGATACTAAAAGTATGGAAACGTGCAGATAAGAAATCCAAACCATTGTAACTCTGCCTTGTAGTGACATCATGCCATAGCTGCATATGATTCAGCATTTAGCTTTTGTAATCCAAGATAAATTTGTTAAAAGACACGTAGGTTTCTTCTTTTCTATTTGTGCCACTTACTATGTGAGAGAAATTTCAACAAAGAAGTTTAATCTGAGACCATCAATGTAATACCGTGGTTACTGAATGGTATCACTGTCATTATGGGATACAGTTAGGTTGTAATTTTCTTTATCCTAAATCATTGACCATATTCTCAACCAGAGTCCTATTTTAACACTTTTGGTCTTGGAATATCCCTTTTTAAACAACCAATACAGCTTGTACCTCCCTTAACTGGGACTTCCTGGTCCAGCAACATCCATTGTCTGGCACCGATCATGGATGGTCCTGGATCACAGAGCCCAAGAACAAGGAGGTCTGGAAGCAGGGCAGAAGTGCCAAAGGGGGCACCAGCAACTCAGCTGGGAGCCCCAGTGACAGCTGTAGAACTCCAGTCCCAGCAGCAGCCAGGGAGTTCTGGCCCCAGCCACCGAGCTAGGTGGCTGCAAAACTCTGTCCTGGCGGTGGTACTCCAGCTCCAGTCACGGAGCCAGGCAGCTGCGAAGCTCTACCCCACCTGCGGAGCTCTGGACATGGCACTTCAGCCCCAGAAGTAATGGGACCAGTGGCGTTTAGAGAGCCCTGGGGAGCTGGAGCAGAAGTGGGAGCAGGCTGGCACCTTAACCCAGGCACAATTTGGGTCAGGAGAGGAGAGACCTTCCCTGGTCCAGAAAATCCCCTCGTTCGGGACCAGTCAGATCCCCAGGTGCCAAACCAGCAAGATCCAACCTGTATTAACATTTTCATACATTAATAATTAACAAAAAACCCAAAGGCTACATCTACACTGCAGGCTTCTCGCTCAAGAGCTTTTTGCGCAAAAGTTCTTGTGCAACAGCGCATCCACTGCCATGTGCTTTTGTGCAAGAGTGGCCATGGCCATGTAGATGCTCTCTTGCACAAGAAAGCTCTGATGGCCATTTAAGCCTTAGGGGTTTCTTGTGCAAGAACCCCCTGTTCCTGTTCACATAGCCTTCTTGCGCAAGAGCTCTTGCTCAAGAGGGCTTATTCCTCATGGGAGAGGAATAACTCTTGTGCAAGAAGCCCTCAGTTCTGATGCCTTACTGTAAATTTACGTGCACAAGAACGCGCGTGAAGTGTAGACGCTCCGCAAGTTTTTGCGCAAGAATGGACATTCTTGCACAAAAAGCCTGCAGTGTAGACGTAACCAAAGAGAATATTATCATGTGCTATTTCTAATGTTCTGAAGATCTGTGGTATCACTATTAAATTTTAGGGCCCAATTCAGCAGTACACTCTGTACTTAAAAACACTGTTCCGGAGCAGCATAAAAACAGCCAGCGCACACATCAATTTTCTCCTCCTTCCAGCTCTCCACATACAACACAGTTTTCCTATCTCTTGCACCATATATTCTCCTGTTCATACACCTCAGTTTTCTCTTTCTTCTAGCATTCCATTTTCCCTGCTCATATACAAGAGGGTTTCTACTGCCCCATGTTTCCCCAGACGCACACATCACACTTCCCTCTCACCCTCTCAGATCCAAAGCTGTTGTCCCTCCTGAAGACCTAATGCAATGCGTAGGCTTTTCTTGGGGGGTGAAAAGGATTGGGGTCAAAGATATTGTTGCCATTCTTTATAGCTTGAAATGAATTTATCACTACAGACAGAAGAATGCAATCTTCTGTTTCAGATAAACTCACGAAGAAAGATTTGTCTTCTCAAAATGATTACCTTATCTCACTGTGGAACCATCTCTCAGTGGAACAAGAGCCAAGACTGAACTCAGTGAATATGCCCTGCTTCAAAATAAACACTACCTTCTGTTGTTCGCAGTAGGGGAGGGTGCTGGGGAGTTAAACTTCCTGCACAGAACATGGCAGCCTCTCTTGGTGTCAGGTGGTGGAAAGAAACATTGTGAGGAAAAGGCAAATGGAATCTGTGGCTACCTTTGCTAAAGACAGCATATGGTCTTGGTCCTGTTTGATACAAGATAGGCTATGTCTTCACAGCAGTGTTACTTCAGAATAACTGACATTATTTCAACATTATGTCAAAATAACTGATTGTAGTGTAGATGCAGACTATGTTATTTTGGAATAATGTTGAGCCGGAGGACTTCTTTTTACGACTACTGTAACCTTTGTTTTACGAGAAATAAGGGAAGTCGGAGGAAGAGTGCTCTTTCTTGGACTTCCTGCTGTGTAGACAGCTTATTTTGACTTTTGGTGCTATTTCAGCTTAAGCAATGTAGTTGATGTAGCTCAAATTGCATAGTTTATTTCAGCTTTAGCCCTGCTGCATAGAGGTGGCCATAGTGACTATCTTTTGAGAGGGCACCTAAACAGAACAATTTAGGACCCAGTTTTATTGAAAACAATAGGAGATAGCAGCCATTTTAAAAGAAGGGAACTATTCAAAATTTTCTGGAAAAGATTCTACTCAGCCCCGTTTATGGAGAACAAGGAAGGATGGAAGCAAGCAAGCAAAGAAGAGACTGAACAAACAAACAAAAAGAACAAACTTCTTAGAGTGCAGCCTAAGAACAAGAATTCATGGAGTTTTAGCTATTGGGGAAGTAGGAGGAATCTGCATTATCTGACTGTTTGGGATGAAAGAGAGGTCTAACACAGAAAACTAAATATCTAAGAATCCATTTTTAATTCACTTTAGCTCAAATGAGCTTACAGATTCAATTCTAAATTCTCAGAAAACGTATTCAGTACCCAAAGAACAAGTGTACTAAAAAAAGTACACTTTCATGTACTAAAAAAAGTTGACTCTCTACATTATATGCAAAAAAATCAAAACAAAAAATCCTCACCTTGGCTGTGACCGGCAATTCCATAATTAACTAAAAAGACTCTTCTGTAGAAAAAAAATACATTTTTTGTATTACAGCTGGGGCAGGAATAAAGTTTTATACTCTAAGGGCCAGATTTTTGAAGATATTTAGGTGCCATTAGGAGTTCAGCACCAAGATACCTCAATAAATCTGTCCCTGTTTTATCTTGTAGGACTGTAGCCTCTTGCTTTTGAACCTCAGCTCCCACTTACACCAATTAGGACACACCACTAAACTTCAGATTATTTGTTTGGCATCTGTTAAATATAGTCTTCACCTCATAGTACACGAGAGCCAATAAATTAAGTTCTAAAGGCAACAGCAAATGTTACCCACAGGAACATTTCTATCCTTTCTTCTCTCTCTCCAGTTGTCAGAGATAAATGCATTGGGTAGGAATTCCAAGACCAAAAGTTCTGGGGACGTTTTCTTTTAGGGCATATGGAATGAAATCCCATGTAAACCCTCATTTACTGTTCTCCTAACAATGTCAAAAGCCTAGATCTAATCACTTAAATTTCAGTTGTGTATTGACAATTTAAAACTAGCTTTTCACCCAGATTTCTTAAAGTGTCTTTAATTATAATTTGAATGCTATGACCCTAGTATCAACAAACAGAAGATACTTTCCTTACCCACTCTGAAGATCAAGTCATCTTCAATGGGATTCTCTTTTCTTTTGCCAGTGCTGTACATACTAGCTGGTCTTTTCACAGCTTTCTGCTTCACATGGCCACTGCCAGGAGACTTAACACGCCTCTTAACTCCTTCAGTAGTAGGGGACACGTCTGCTGATCTGATCACTTTAAGTTTAAATGGACTGCCCCTGATATGCTGATCATAAAGTCTCAGAGAGAGAGTAAAGTCCCCTTCTTTCTGAACAGTATATAAAAATTCATAAGTTCCATTTTTATTGTCAAGTATTTCTCCATCTGCCACACTCCCATCAGGTGTGCTCAGTTCAGCAGTGAGGTAAGCATTCCCAGATTTACAGAGCTCTCCATCTTTGTCCTTGGTTGTTATGGTAACAGACATAGGCTGTCCAATCACAGTTTGCTTCAGTCCTTCTCCTGTGGCAACTGTTTCGGATGCTACAGCATTAGTGGTTAAAATCGTACCCAGGTTGTGAATGGATTTCTTCAGTCCGTCTGTTTCCACTATGAAGTCAAGCTGGTCATTTTCACGGGGCTGCAGTGGGAAGTCCTGGTCAGCCAACTCATTTAGCTTGTCACTCATTTGCTTCTTAACCAGTAAAACTTCTGTTTCAGTGCCATGGTTGAGTGCTTGGGCTGTGAAGTTGCTGCAACTCTTAATACTCTCTTGCCCTTCAAGCAGAGTATCCAGCTGTGTCTGGAGGACCTGAAAGAAATGTGAAACACCTGGTTCAGGTCATGTCCAGAATGAGATTGTGTGACATCAAACTGGAAAAGCAAACTTATAGGTATGCAAACCTTTAAAGCACAAGCAATTGCATCATATATGTTAAAAGCTTCAGCTTTTCAAAAGTGTTGTGACAATTCCCTGGTACCCATCAGTAAGCTACAGCAAGATTCATGGATCACCAGGACACAATTTGGTGCGGCCTTCCTAAAGTGAAACCCTGCAGCATTGACCTCAGAAATTCGCCAGCAGCAGCATGTTACATTACCACTCCATCTGCCTCGCTACTGAACGTGCTAAAAGAATTTTCATCCCTTTGTCTGAGAAGAGTCACAAATTGTCCATGTTGTTAAACTCTGTACACACACAGACTGTGGTATTTTGGAGACACCAGACATTCCTATTTACATGGGATACTACAGGAAGTTGCCTCAGAGTTCCTCTTCTCTCACACTTGCAGTAGGAAAAAACAGCTCTGGGGGCTCCTTTCCTTTGTAAATCAAGCAGCAGGGTCTGAGAATGGCTAAGTGGAAGGAATAGCCCTCAGCCAAAAGAAGCAGAAAAGGAAAGAGTCTCTACCAGAGAACCAGGGGAGGGAAGTCTATTTCAGAGTTTTCAGCAGCCAGGAAGATGGGCGTTAATAGGATATCAGGAAATGTTGCTGGATAGGCAGGGAAGGTAGCCACTTCATACTTAATGGTGCAAGAAAATATCCATTAGACACTCAATTTAGCCTTGGCTCCAAAATCCACACACAAAAAAATCATATCAAGCCCAGAATTGGTAAGCGAAGTCTGGAAACACAGAAGAAATCATATTACAAAATTAGAAAAGTATTCCTGAATTATGGCACCCTAAAGATAGAGGAACTCACTCAAACATAGAAAGTCCAACTTTTAGATATATTGTAGAGAAAATGTAAGAAAAAATGGTACATGTGTTTGATATTTCAACAACAAACATGGGGCTACAGCAGCATAGCATTGCTCCGGGGGGGGGGAGGGGAGGGGGGGAATAAGGTAATTTGTCTGCCATAGAAGTGAATGTCCAGACTTACAACTGTTATATCTTCTTGTACACCAAATTTAAATTTAGAATTAGTCTGACTTTAATTTGCCTATTTCGATACAATGTTCTTTTAAGAATTTTTACATTTAAATTGACACATACCATTGACTTTAACTTCACTTTAAAAAATTTTTAAGGAATTTTACATAGTTTACTGCTGTTCGCCACCTACTAGAGAAAATTCAGGAATATTTGCTTTTGACATGAACATGCAGCAACATAATTACAAAGCATTTTGCAATCTTAAAATTCTTTATTAAAAATTATTTGCTTATCTACAAAACGCCATACATTTTTTCTGTTCTATTCTTTATTTTAGGACATGCTGAGCTGAACAGGTACGATAGCTAACAATCGGTCTCAATCGGCCAGGCACCACTTGTGGTTGTAACGGGCTAAAAAGTAACAGGAACAAACTAACTATGGAGAAAACCAATTTGCATTTGTAAGTTAAAATCATTCTATTCCAAACATTTTTGTGTGTGATTACATTCAGCCTTACCACAACTCATTTCTAACATATATCAAATATTTTTTAAAACACATATACATTCCTATCAGCTTAGATGACTGCACTATACTGTTCAACTAACTTTGTATACAATATATACACAATTTCATGTTTGAGATTCATACTGTACATTAGCAGTATGCTGGAATACTTGGGTTTGAAACGTTGCAAAGAAGTGATAGCCATTTTGATGTAAACTGTTTCTAGTTACAGGCAGTCCCCGGGTTACGTACAAGATAGGGACTGTAGGTTTGTTCTTAAGTTGAATCTGTATGTAAGTCGGAACTGGCGTCAGCCGCTGCTGAAACTGATCAGTTTCAACCGTGGCTGAATCTGGACGCCAGTTCTAACTTACATACAGATTCAACTTAAGAAACCCAGGCGTCGCCAAGTGAGCTGCTGCTGAAACTGATCAGCGGCTGATTCCAGGAAGCCTAGGGCAGAGCAACTCTGCCTCGGGCTTCCTGTAGTCAGCCGCTGGTCAGTTTCAGCAGCGGCTGACTTGGGGACGCCTGGGGTGCTGCTGGGTTGCATCCAGTAGCGCGGCTCCTCGGCGTCACTGGAGCAACCCAGCAGCACCCCAGCTGGGGTGCTGCTGGGTTGGTCTGGAGCGGCGCCGCGGGACCAACCCGGCAGCCCCCAGCTGCTCTACCCCAGGGGTAGGCAAGAAAAGCCTGGTCTACTGGAGGGGGGGCACTAGCTGCACCCCCCCCAGCAGACCAGGGAGATGGGGGTGGCAGGACCGCCCGCATCCTCCACGGCTGTGCTCCGTTTCCCTGGTCTGCTGACCTGGGAGACGCGGAGCAAAGCCACAGAGCACGCGGGCAGAGGACGGGGGCGGCGGACCGCGGCGCATCTGGGCGTCCCGCCTCTCCCGTCCTCCGGGGCGAGAAAAGCCCCGTTCGTAACTGCGGATCCAGCGTAAGTCGGATCCGCGTAACTCGGGGACTGCCTGTATTGATTTCAAATTTATTTCATTAAAACATTTCTTCTGGAATTTGCTGATGCAAAGAAACCTCTAGATTTTGTAAAATATAAAATGAGCTGAAAAGTGATTAAAGTGTACCTGTAAAGGAAAGTATGGTAATATATTCTGTGGGAACATTCCAAACTAAAGAAAATTTGATATCAAATATAAAGGCTGCATTGCGTATTAAGTGGTAGGGGGTCATTGTATAGATCAGTGATGGGCAACCAGGGCTCCATCTCAGTGGGCTGCAATATTGCCATAACCAACATGGTCTTACTAACTGCACTTGCATAGCTAGAATTTGCAGGATGTGCTGACTGAACCATAGCAGTGGTCTGCTTGGATGCAGCAGAGAGTGCTTGGCTTTGACAGTCAATGCTGTGTGCAATCAGCACGCTCTGCATTTCACGTGCCCTTGCTTTATGCATGGGTCACATTAGTAATGTCACTACACAGATGGGAATCTGGCAACCCTGCCCATGGGCAATGGTAAGCAAAATGTCTCATGGGCCACACGTCGACCCCTGATGGGCTGCATGCATCCCATTGGCTGCAGGTTGCCCACCACTGGCCTAGTTTGCTGGAAGACGGTGTATATTTCTTTAGGGAATAAAGAGCTAGTGTGAATTTGCAATCTCAGAGCAGGTCAGCCTGAAGGACAGTCCCATTCCCCCACATTGAAGAGAGGGAAGGTTATACAAGTACCTGCTTGGCACAGGTGAACCCCTTTTACCTGGACCAGGCAGAGCAGCACTCACCTTCCCACCTATGGAAATAGTAAAATATCAGGTTTGGTCAGGTTCCACTTTGGACAGGTTCCACTGTGGACACTGTGATAGTTGCTCCTTTCTCAGGAGTGGGTGGTTGTGAGGAATTTTCCCCTCGGCACCAGATTGGCTTAGGCAAGGTGTACCTGGGACAGTTGCCTTCCCCACAGGAGATTCTGGGGAGGAGACTAGCTGGGAATGAACACTGACCAGGAGTTAGGCTATGATGTGCAACTCATTATGCTTACGTGAAGTGATACTCCATGGGGAAAAGATACAGTGGTCAGATACACCTCCTTTAAATCCTTTACCAGTCTCAGTGAAGAACAGAAATAGGGGTGGAGGGTTTGGGGCTTTTCTGACTAGCCTGGCAGGGAGCCAACTCTCCCCCTCCCCCATTTCTTTTATTACCTACCATATCCTTCATTTGGAGGGGTAGCAGGGAGAAGAGAGAAGGTTCCAGATGAGGGTGGGCTGATGGAAGTCCCTGGATATATATTGATATCTATCATCATAGAATTATCTGTGCTGTACATTTTTACTGACTTGACACTCCTGGAGAATTAAGAATAAAGTTGCAGCCTAATTAAACCACATCCAATGTCTCCTGTCCTTTCAACATGACCTGTTGGCACTGTGCGCCTGCTGTAAGAGTTGTCTTATTAAATTAATAACTTTTCACGTGAGAAAGAACACATCTCTTACTTTGTGTTTAAGGCCATAATTCACTTCCAGTTCCATAAGCAACACACTCTTTCGCACATTTAAAGTCTTCTGAAGTTCATCAAAAGTAGAATGAATATCATCTACAATGCTAGCCTTTTGGTTGGCTAACTGACGTATGATTTCAGATATGAAGTGAAGTGCAGAATCTATCTCTGGAAGTCTGTGGGGGAAACAAATTACAAAGATTGGCAACTCAAAAGACAGGATTTTAGGGACAAGATAATGTGATGAAAACTCCATTCCCATGTTATTTTTAAAGGCAGTATTTTTCAGGAACAGAATTCTACCCCTTTATTACAATATAGTAATCTGGTTTTGTTTTACATGGTTAAAGTTTGATCATGACCGGATGACATTCTAGGGCCAAAATCCTCTCTGGTGGAACTCCACTGAAACTGGTGGAACTCCACAAGGAAGGCCTTTGGCTGGCTGTCCTTAATTCATGCTGTTGTTGGGTGGGGAATTGGAACAGTCTTTCACTCTTTCCAACAAATTCTGATATATTTTTAAAGATCAGGTATCATTCATGTGTTCTGTCTCTATATGCTCATGCCAAATATTTCTCTCCCCATACTTCTATTCCCCTACCTTGGAAGGGGTGTATTCTAATAGGTGCCTAAACAAGACCCAGGCACTACCATGCAGAAGATAGCAAGATATTTTTCTCTGTCCTCTTCTGTGTCGTATTGGAGTGTGTTGCAGTCATTAATCTCACAATCACAACTCAGAGTCAGGATTAGAAGTATCCTTGTTTTACAGGTGAAGAACTAATGCCCAGATGCCCAGTGTAACACAGGAAGTTTGTTATGCTGGGAACTGAACCCAGTTCTTTTGAGTCCCAGGCCAGTGGTCTATCTGTATGAGACAGATTCTTTCCCTCTTTCCTAAGAGCAGTGACTTTTTCAAAGCATTTTTCCTTACAATCTTAGCTGAACTAAATGAGCAACGCCTCACACAACAGGGCAGAAATGCCATGCTGCATCTCTCCTCGAGGGATCTAGGACTAGCATAGTGAGGACAATGTTCAGAGCTGTATACAGAAGCTTGTATAAGCAGCTGTCTACTATTTGCCCAGAGGGAATCCAGTGCATTTGATCACTCACCTTTATGATGACCAAATATATTTAAAAAAAAAATAGCTAAAATATTATATATTCCAAAACATTAGTTTAAACCACATTGTAAAGCAGGTGTGAGGAATCTAAGGCCCAGGGGCTGGATCTGGTCCCCAGCTGCCTGGTTCCAGCCTCCCAAGGCTCCCCCCAACCCCAGCACTGGGGAGCTGGCGCTCCAACCCTGTGTCCCCGCCCGCAGGGCTGGAGCACCAACACCAGCTCCCTGCTGCAGGGGGGAGCCAGGAGCCTTGCGAACTGGAGTCAGGCTATCCAGGACCAGATCTGACCCATGGACTCTGCTTGGCAGGGAAAGGATGTGGCTCTGTGTGCTGTTGCTCCCCTTCTTCCCAGCTGGTGAAATGGCAGTGCAGCAAAGTGCTGCCTACATCACGGCCAACAGGAGAAGCAGAGGTAGTGCTTGAGATGGGGGTGGGCATGGAGCCATATGTATCCCTAGGGAGCTGCACCAGGTAATCACCCCCCTCTCCTTCGCCCAACCCCCCCAACCTCCACCCTGCTCTGGCACCCCCCCATCCACCCAGACCCTGCACCCCCACTTTACTCTTGCACCCTACTTCCCACCCAGCCCTCCCACCCCTAGCCACTCCTGCATCCTTTCCAACCCACCGACCCCCAATCCATTCTTGAACCCTCCCAACCACCCAGACCCACACCCCAAGCCCACTTCCTGGCATCCCCCCTCCCATACACTGAACCCCTCATTATTGACCCCACCACATAACCTAGGGGGAACCACAACATCTACTAGCTTGGGCCCCCCTAGGTTCTGGCATGCAGGGGAATGTAGAGTGTGTCTTTCTGCATCTCGTTTGGAGGCAATGTTAGTGAGGGGTGGGGTTTTTTTTTTCTTTGCTTCTCACTTTTGAGCAGTCATCAACAGTTCCACAACGAGCAGTGTGATCTTAGACAGTAGTTTCACGAGCTTCCCCAGTTATCACCTCTAATATCATTAGTGCCCAGACATTTACCTCCCCCCTGTTCTGAAATTTGATTTGTCCTTTTCATATGTGTTCACTTTTTTTGATTGTATCCCTTTGGTATATATGGTCATCCCAATTTTCTTCCACAATTTGATCTGAGGAAGTGGGTCTGGCCTACAAAAGCTCATCACCTAATAAACCATCTTGTTAGTCTTTAAAGTGCTACATAGTCCTGTTTTTTGTTTCAGCTAATGTACAGCAGTGAGTCAAGGAACCAAAATAATCTCTGTACCTCTTGTTGACAGCATCCAGCTGAACCTGTAGTGAAGCCTTGTGTTGTTCTACCACATCCTTGAGAGGTACAGTGGGATGTTCTGCATGTTCTCCCTCTGTACATTCCCGGCACATGGCTGTCTCACAAGACTGGCAGTAAAATTCCATCACCTGGTACAAGAGAATGCAGCTCTTAATTTAACATTGCAGCAACAGTGTCACTTACAGCATTTCTTAGACAACAGGAAGGAGGTTCTGAATATATTATCTAAGTCCTCAGAATATAGCCTGGTACAAAGCATATAAAGTATAGATGTTTAATAAAATAAATTGTTTTAAAATTTGTGATGTCCTTATAAGCTGATTATTTCCACTAATTTAAAGCAGTTGCATTTGGTAGTTTGAAATAAACAAATTTATCAAGAAATACCAGATCAGCAGCCTTGGAACTGAAATACCAGTAAAGCAGCAGCTAGCTTTAGCACCCACCTGATGCTGTTTAACAATAGATAGCTGAATGGAGACACGTTGGTATGAAATGGACAGCCACTGAAAACCAGATCACTTTAGTCTTGGTGCTAATTCATCCATAGCCTTTTTGCTAAGATTACCAAACAGGATTTTTCATAATGTTGCACTATGAACTGGAGACTGAGATCACCAAACATGACATTTATTTGCTACTGACTTGGGTAATATCTGAGCCGAAAGGGGAAAAGTTCCATATTCCATTTCCAATCCCCTAAATACATTATAATCTTACTAGGGGATCTGATAGAAGTAGTGATCTACATTTAATAAGAGAAAGAACATTTCAACCTGCTACACAGTCCAATGTTTACATTCTATTTAGAGATAAAGCTGATGGTCTCCTTTGATAGCCACTGTGTGAGAAACTGTATATATTTACAAAGGACAAGGAGCCTATAATTCCTAGGGTTAACATCCAAAGGTTATTTGAGATGATACACTTACACAGAGTGAGTATGGTATTATGTATTTTTCCAGCTGAGAAAGTATGAGGCATGCTAGGTTTATTAAAGAATGTAAAGGGACACATAAAATGTGTGCTAAATGGAGAAGCTGGCGGCACACTCGTGAATTCCAAACAGTGTCAGCTTCACATGTAGTTAAGTTCATGTTTTTGGCACGCAGAGCCATCTGTACTGAGCATGTTGACACCAATACATTTGAGAGCAGAAGTGTGTATCCACTATTTTCAGATGAGGCAAGAAAATTCTATGGGAGCTATACAAATTAACTAGCAAGATCAAGACAGTCTGAGAATTAGTGAGATTAAAGACAGAAGAATTTTATCAGGTGAGAGACTTAATCAGTATTTTCCTCTAAGCTTCTCTGTCACACCTATTGAATCCTCTCTGATACAATCCCAAGATGGGGGCAGCACAGATGGCAAGAGTTTCTATACTCATTGGCAGCTCATTTTACGAAAAGAGAAGACAAAAGAGTAGCTGGAGAAGAGAGCATTAGGTAGAGTATAAAAGTGGGAGTGGGGAGGGGAATGTCTAGGATGGACAAAATAAGAGTATAGCAAATGTGAAAGGTGGTGAGGAACATCCCACCCCTACTGATTTCACTGAGAATTCAGGGAGCTCAGCATCTCACAGGATGAGACCCTTTGAATGCTGATGGTGCTTCACAGAGTGAGATCTGCCACTTTACAAAAAATCATCAATAGGTCCAATCACACGGTGATAGTAAGATTAAGACAAAGAAAATGTAACTCCAGATTTCAAGGCTCAACAAAGGCTGGAGCCATTCACGGTTATAAATTGTAGTGAAACGAAGAAAACCAAATAAAGAAAAATAATCAGACCTCAGACAACTTTGAAAGTCTTTGCCATATGGTCTTGCACTTCATTTCCTTTCCCTTATTTTATATCACCATCAAGATGTTAGCTTTCAATTTCTTAATTATTTCTATTCCTTAGACTTTACAGAGCCTATTAGTGATTTCATATTTTTGTCTTTAGATGCAATGATTAAAATACATTTTTACTGCACTGTACTGAATTATCCTTTTTGAATACAATATGATATGTTCTGATATGTCTGCAGCTACACATATCTGATATTTCAAATGGAACGAGTTAGAACATACACACCCAAATACAGCTTGTTGGCATATAGAAAAAAATCAATCCTATATAACCTTCTCTCCTTGTTCCAATTCTAAAGAATTATATAAAACATGAATAGCAAAAGTGACTGTGTTCTAAAGATGACTTACATATGCCTCTCTAAAAGCAATCCCTTTTGGCTCAGATACATTTTAAAGGGCTTCACTGAACCATCTTTCATTCTGATAATGAAATAGCAAATCAAAGAAAAAAGTTACTTTCTATGTAATTTACTTTGTTTACAGTCAGTCCTGCTTAGATAAGCTGATTTCCCCAGATTTTATTTTAGCATCTCAACCTGCTAACGCTTTTAACATTTATTTTTCTTTTATTTTTAGCCGTAACTACATATATATCCTATTTGACTTTTTTATTGAGAAAACAAGCAAGTGAACCTCTGCTTTCCAGGTAGAAGAGGCCTTCTTGATCTTCCTGGGTTGGATATTCTACAGAAGTTAGCTTTGGCTTTCATTGAAGACAATGAGAGCTTTACCATTGGCTGTAATGAGGTCAAAGTTAAACCAATGCTAAATGTATTTTAAAGATCCACCCATTGACCCCATCTTAAAAACCACCCAATCACACAATGAACTGTTTTTTAACCTGAGTATGCTAACTGCCATCATTTGACAGTTATAGCAACATCTTAATCTGTATAGTCAAGTATATATATACACTCCGGAGATAAATTTAACCAGAAACAGACAAAAGTAACGGAATCCCCAAACTGCGACTCTCCAGCTACGTTAAAGATCAAATAGTATCTTAAATGCTTCCCAAGAGAGAAAAAAAGCTCTTATCTCTAAGGGTACATCTAGACTGCAAGAGTGGCTATGTCTAGACTGCAGAGTTATATCAGAAAAAGATACGCAAATTGCAAACTTGCGCATGTCTGTATGTATCCTCAGTAATAACCTCAGCTATTCACATTATTCATTAGAGTGGGAGCTCTGACATACACTATGATTTTTTTTAGTCTCGCCAATGTACTGAACATGGCTAGTGCCTGGTAACAGATAGGGATGTTAAATAGCAGTTAATATGCTAATTGAATAGTTGATAGAATTTCCATCGACTACTTGATTAGTCAATAAGGGGGTTCACTGCGGCTCTGCTTTTTAAAGGTAGTAAGCGCCACCAGCTCTTACTACCTTTAAAAAGCAGGGTGCAGCGTCTGGGACCCCACATGAGCCAGAACTTGTCAGTCCTGGCTCACACCAGGTCCACTGCTGCGCCTCTGCCTCTCCTGCCCCCACGGAGATGGTGTTGGGGGGAACCAGCTTTTAAGCTGGCTCCGCTAGCACTGGCTCCTGCTTCCCCCTCTTTCTGCCTACAGTGGCAACAAGGGGGGGGGGGGAGAGCGACTAGTCGAGTAGTGACTCAACTAGTTGATTACATCACCAGTAATGTAGATTACTGTCTAATGAAATACATGAATAAGTGACAAATGGAGAAGTACAAAAAGAGGGTGAAATGCCACTTACCTCATTTCTTGTGAGCATCAAGGGATATGTGGATTTTTAAGAGGACAGTACAGTAGCTCCACACAAATTTACAATAAATTCCTGTTCTACACAGGCTCTGTTATATGCTCATTGACAAGTCACTTCTTTTTGGTCTTCTGCTTAAACAGCAAATATAATATCAATTTAACATCTGACACAGTCTCTAGCATAGAATTATATACTGCAGTTACCAGCGGACGGATGTGATGCTCTAGTAATTGACTCATTTCTAACTTCTATGATAATAGGCCAAAATCTTCAAACCTTGGTGCCTAAAGTTTGACTCCTATATCATATTTGGCACCGAGACAAGAGTAGCTTCATTTTAAAGGAGCTGAGCAACTTCAGACTCCACTGAGTGTTGGAGTCAAACTTTAGATCCTCATGTTTAAAAATTTTACAGTACTTATTAAGGATGTAAAAGAGTAGTCGAATAGTTAACTACCAGATAAGCCTAGGCTTATAGGATAGTTGAGTTGATATATATCAGAGACAAGGGGAAGCCAATGCTGTGGGGAGACAGCTGAAAAGCTGGTTCCCTCAGCACCATTTCAGTGGTGTGGATGGCAGCAAGATAGGCAGAGTTGCAGCAGTCTGGACTCAGTGCTGCACCTCTGCCTTTTAAATGTAGTAAGAGCCAGGCAGTCCTTACTATATTTAAACTGCAGAGCCACAGTGCGGGGTAGTGAGCCCCCCCCCTTCCCCATATCGATTAATCAAATAGTCAGTGGAAATTCCATCGACTACTTGATTCTCTGATTACCTGCATTTTAGCATCTCTAATACATATAACCTATCATCCTAATTTTAAGGAAAAGCATGAGAAATCACAATTCATAGTTCAAATACAGGAAATGGTCACTGACATATAAGACTAAATTTCTCTTATCTCTGGGGAGAACATGACCAAGATGTCACATCAAAGGATAAATAAGTTAACAAAACGAGCAGAGTTAGATTAAGTGGCACAGAGGCAGAGACATCACAGAATTTACAAGGACAGAAAAAGGTTAAGCTAAAATCAGGCACCAAGCCAATGGAAAAAAATATGACCTCCCTCTCTCACACCAGGATTTATCTGATTTTAGTCAAGAGGATTTTTATGTACTTAATCCAGCAACACTAAAGCGATGAGAAGTCGCTTCCATAATATAAAAACATATTTGATTTCCAAACAAAAAATACAAAGTCTGGTAATATGTACATACAATGTATCAAATGTGTGTCCCTCTCCTTGATAATAAATACACAAAAACATGCAAAGCTACACCTAAACTATATGAGAAAAGGTAATGAACAGCAGGAAGAGAAGGGTTATAGGAAAAGTGACTGCCCAGTCATACAACTATGGCACAAACACATAATCATCTTTACTCATGTCTCCCTGCCTTTCCCCTTGTCCAAAGTCCCATCTTTTCTCAAATCTTACATTCAGCTCTCAGCATGTTTCTCTACGGTTGTCAAATGCACTTTCAGTGTCCTGTAACAACACCTGACTGTCACAGATTCACTCCATTCATTCTCAGCTAGCCTAAAGGAGACTCTTTCAGAAGTCCTTACCAGTTTTGATGGGTTCTAGCTGTTACCAATGGAGAATAAATAACTGAGAAGCTCTGTGAAGTAGGAATGACGTCTTTTTGGGAGATGAAAGGAAGCAGGGTCTGCAACTCTGACTTACTAACAGAGATTGTTCACAATTCACTTTAGAGGGAACATTTAAATACACAGCCCCTCATCCCTGGACATATGCAATAAACTCATCAGTGCTGAAGATTCTATTATTCCATACTAGAGACCTTGAAAATTACTGCCCAGCATCTAACTTCCTTGTTGTAAGCCATTATATGAGAGGCTAGCAAAAAACAGCCAATATCCTGTATTCGTCTCAGTCAGGACATGATACAGCCGTTTTTGTTCTGCTGGATAAACTCGTGCAGTTCACAGATAAGAGGAGGGCAGCCATACTCATTCTGTTGCATTTCTCTGCAGAAATTGATACAACGTACACACATTCTTGTACTATCTGGCAAAAGATGCACTGAAGAATGGAAACGCTCAAAATGGCTGAGGTCTTTCCCTTCAGACTGAATTTAGAAGGTCATTACGGCAACTACCAAAAGCCTATGGAGTCCCACAGTGCTCAGTCCTCCTCCCCATATTATTCAACATTTATATAAAGCTGCTGGGATTGCAGGTGAAATAACATGAGCTGAAATGCCAGCAGTATGCAGAGGACAGCCAGTTCCTGCTCACTGATCTCCAACATGTGCATGATCCCCTAGCTTACCTATTAGCTAGCTGAAGTTAGTACCCAAATGAAGACCAGTTGGCTAACGTTGAGTCCAGACACAATAATGTTGATGCTGGTAGCAAAAGAGAAGCATTCTGAAAAATATACTCTTGTTGTAACAGTCTCAATTATCTAGGACATTTACACTCACATAGTTCTGTCATGTTGGTTGGAAACCAGCGTTCCCAGTAAGCTGGGTGCTTGTGAAAGAGAGATTTAAATGCCACTCAGCTGATTAGCAGAGCATCTACAGCTAGGTTTTTTGTTTCTACTGGTGGTGCACATTCATACATGCCTTTGTGCACATAAAATTTATTCCAGACACATGGATACAAAAAAGATTAGAGGGAACATTGCCATCAGCTCTCCAGGCCTTTGGGGATGCTCAATTTATTTGGAGGCACTGGATACCCAAATTAGCAATAGCAGCACAAGATGTCTACTTCCACCTGCACCTAGCCATAGATCTCACCAGAGTGATCTAAATAATCACAAAATCTGGGCTCATTCATAGAAACTTATGTCAAGAATCTAATCTAAACACTGTGGAAAAGCTCCAAATGCAATGAAATTCAGCAGCCTGTCTGCTTAGAAACACGGGTTACATTGAACACATCACCCTGTTGTGCCACTTTCATCATTGGCTCTCATGAGTAGCTTTGTTCAGGATCTCTCTTGTCATAGAGGCCATTGTGGGACTGACTGACTACCTGAAGTGCCATGGCATCCCATTACAGCTACCAGAATGTTTCCATAGACCAGGCATGTCCAAAGTCCGGCCCGCGGGCCAATTGCGGCCCATGTTCCGGTTTAATACGGCCCCACAGGCAATTTGGCAATATCTATCTTTTATGGCCCCCAACGAATCCATATGTATTGAGATGAATACATTGTAAAATCTCAGTTAATGTCAGTTGGTCTAAATCAGTTATAAATATATTTGGACACAACATGTATACTTGGTGTTATGTTCCTGTTCATATTTTTTTAACTTAAAAGTTGACAGACAACCTTTATTACCAATAATATGTAATGTACTTTACAATGTTCCTGACATATATTTCAGCTTCCTGGATTTTTTTTTTCATCTGGCCTTCAGATATGAAAGGCAGAGTGATTTAACACCTGTTTAGATTTGTCATCCATGTGACAAAATGAAAAGTATGCCGTTTGCAATAAACTTTGCATAAAATAGTTAATTTGCATTTAATTTTAACGGTTCAAAGAATGTCAGGCAAAATGGTCGGCCCTCACGCTTGTTCACTTCATCAAATCTGGCCCTCTTTGAAAAAAGTTTGGGCACCCCTGCCATAGACCAATGGAGTAATTGGCTTATAGGAAGAGCCTCATGAATACCAGAGACAGAACTTTCACTATACCTGGACTTAGTAGAATTCTAATTTCGATTCTAAGCTCTTTGGAGCAGGGATAGTCTTGTTTGTTCCAGGGATGCTGGAACCATTTGTATCATGGAGTTACTGAACCAAACTGAGAACCCACTTGATGGAAACCACTTCAAGGCAGGGGTTGATGCTGCATCCCTAGTTCTAGCACCTATGGGTTGTGGTGTGTTTCTACAACACCTAGCACAATGGGGCCATGGTCCATGACTGGGGTTCCTATGGGTTCTACCAAATTATAACTACACAGAAAAAAACTATGTTAATAGAACATGATGGCTGCAAAGTCAAACACTCACGGCTCACTGTGGGCAAAGGCTGCTCCAGCAGCAGCCTCTATCTGCAAGGGTCCCAGTGGGGAGCTGGACCCCCCTGTGGACAGGGGAGGCTGCTGCTGGAGTAGCCCCTCCCTGAAGCCAGCCTGGGCCACCACGGACTGGAGCTGTTGGACCTTGCACAAGCTAGGACTCAGCAGGCTCAGCTTGCGCTAGTCTGGGACCGCTGCATCTCTGCATTTTAAATGTAGTAAGAGCCACCAAGCAGTTCCAGAGACAGCACGAGCTGGGACTGCTCAGTCCCAGCTTATGCCAGCCCTGGGAGCTACCCCAGCTGCGACTCTGCTGAGCAGCCCCCCCCCCCCTTATTGACTAATTGTGTAGTTGATACAAATTGTATTGACGGCATGACTAGCCAAATAGCCGCTCGTTAACATTCTTACTTAGGACTGCTGTAATATGGAAGACAAAGGTGGAAGCCTGCATCTTTTTTAAAAGGCATAACCCGTGCTACTGTTCAGTGTGGTCTCCTACGCTCTCAGGAGGGATTATATGCAAGCCACTGTGTCAGAATACTCCTCTGTAGTCACATCTTACACTGTCTTGTAATAATCTTTGTACAAAGTTTCTCTATATGGGAGAAAGTGAAAAAACGTATAATTTGCTAGTCAGTATTGTTCACATACATAATGCCACACAAGTTATAAGATTTCCCTCTAGAATTTTATGAATACATGTTACCACCCCACAGCCCTGCCGAAACAGAAATTGGCAAACGGGTCTTTCAAAGGAATGTGCACTCAGTTTAAATTGCTTTTAAGCAGTAAACAGAGTCATCAAGCAGGGAGGTAAACAAAGTTCAAACAGGTGACAAAATGCCAGCAGGAACATCCTTCCACATGGACTCTTTCTCCTAGTGCCCAGCTGGTATTGTTTTTTCAAGAGGGGAATTAAAGCTATAGATAAAGGCACCACTTGCTTCCCCAACTCACAACACCTAATGAGACAAAGGAAGCATTTGTTGGACTCTGGGAGAGAGGGCCTGATGCGAGAGTTTGGTAAGTATGCTGCTGAAACTTGTGTCAAGAAACTTTGCTTGAATCCACTATACTTTGTTAAGTTAAGGATTAGTAAAAGTTATATCTTTAATTTTCCTGTAACCATTTCTGATCTGCATGCTTCACTTTGTACTCCCTTAAAATCCCTCTCTTTGTAGTTAATAAACATGCGTTGCTCTTTTATCTAATCCAATGTGTTCAAATGGAAATGTCTGAATAACTATTTGAGACAATAACAGCATATTAAAGGAATAGTGGACTTAACATATTTGTATTGTCTAGGTCAAGGGTGGAAAACGTAGGCCCAGGGGCCGAATGTGGTGCCCGACTTGCCTGGATCCAGCCTCCCAAGCTCAGGGCTTTCCCCAACAGTATTGGGGAGCTGGAGAAATTTTTTTTTACGCTTTAATGACAAAGAACCCTGAATGACAACTTTGGTCAATCAGTAATCAGAGTACACACACAAAAACAGTTCAATTGTTAAAGTCTATGTTTTCTCATTAGTTCAAGCACATAAGAAGTCTGTTTTCCAAGCCAATCTGGATGAAGCCAGCAGCACAATAATAGAAGAGTAAGCAACCGTTACTCTATAATGCCAATATCCAGCACATAAAATGACTTTCTATTATGCCAGTATCAAAACTGATTCACATATGAAACAATCCTCAAAAATTTGCTATGACATTTTAGCACAGATTTCTTAGCTTATATAACAAAGACAACAAGGACAAGGTTTGCAACATGGTCTGCTTTTTATGGTGCATAAACAGAGTTAATGGTTGGTACATTTATGTTTCAAACCATGCCCACTGAAACATTTGGAAACTGTATGATTGATGGAATCAGAGCTACTTTGTAATAATACATGAAAGCTCGGTGTTGACATGGTTACTTAGAACATTACCTGAATAATTTTTTTTTAATAGGGGCCTGCGCGAAAAATAACCGGGATGAAAACAGAATGGCTAAAGATAGGCCATTTTTCTATAAGGCTTGAGGCTTGGCGGTACCGTTGAGAGTACTGTATTCTAGGAGTGGGAGATTTGTAGAATTCTGTCCCAGGATAGGTAAAAAGCACAGAATCTAACACTTGAAGGGGGGCATTCAGAAAGATCAAAAAGGGAACATAAAAGTTGATAATATAAATTTGATAGTGTTTTATTGTGCCTAGAAAATAAGCAGATAAACAAGTACAGTGATAATGGTAACTGAGCTGAGCAGTAAGAAAAGAATATCCTGAATAACATAAGATAATTTAATCAAATCTATTAACGAATAGGCACTCTATGCTCATATTGTCTTTATATACATATAAAAAAAAGTTTTTCCTGTGGGACAACAGAGTGACTTCATCATGCCACTCTGCATCCCGCAGACTCCACCCTCCCATGGCCTCCCTGCCCCAGTTACTGTGCGAGGATAGGCAAAGCCGCCTGGCAGCCGTGCCTGGGCAGATTATGCCTCCCGAAAGTCTGCGGCCACAGCTGAGTGGACAGGACCTTTCAGAGGTGGAATCCGCCCAAGTCAGGCTGCCAGGCGGCTTTGCCGTGCCCGAACTGTGTCCATGGCAGGGTAGGGTTGCCAGGTGTCCAGTTTTGAACCGGACAGTCCAGTATTTGAGCTTTCTGTCCAGGAAACAAATTGAGAAAATACCAGACATATAAATGTCCGGTATTTTCTAATTAAGTTAATTTTATTATTATTATGAGTATCAATATGTAGTTGCGTACTGCCTGGCTGGTAGACATGTGCATGAGCGTGTCTACCAGCCAGGCAGTACGCAACTACACAGTAGAGAGAACGGGGATAGGGGCAGTGCCGGGATAGAAAACCCAGGGTCGGACTAGCCCATGCACCCCGCTGGGACTGTGAGCAGGACGGGCACCATCCCGGGATCTGCGTGTGCCCAGGCCACCCCTGCTCCCTGCCAGCTGGTTCCCCGCCCCCGGCCAGCCCCGCTCCCTCTAGGTCCCTCCTGGCCAGTCCTGCTTCCTGCTGGAAGGTTCTCCCTCTCTCCCCCCCCTAATTTCCCCCAACCAGCCCTGCTCCCTGCCAGCCGGTTTCTCCCCCCGACCAGCCCCCTCTCCCCGCCATCTGAGATCAAGTGTGTCTGGTATTTTTTTTAAATCATCAGGTAACCCTAGGGCAGGGAGTGATTCCATCCAAGGCCTAAGTACCGCTGTGGATCAGCCTGCTGCAGGGGGTGGGACTGTAACGGCACTACCGCCATAGCTTGCAGGGGAAACCCCAGCTAGAGACTCCGGAATGACTGGGTGTGGGGACGTTGGGGGCCAACGGGCCTGAGGTGATATGCAGTAGCAGGCGTACAAGGGAAGCAGCGTGGGGCCTGGCGGCTGAGGGGAGGCACTGGCAGTGCGCTGAACTGGTCTGGAAGCCCCTGCTTAGGGGAAGCAACCACTGCGCCATGTCCACTTCTGGCAGCTGGCTGTGGTGCGCGACCACATGCTTGGGGTAGACTGAGCTTTGGCTCACTGCCTGGGGACAGGTGCTCCTCCCAAGAGGGGGTTCTCAGCCCTCCAGCCCAAGGGCTGCTTCAGCTGGTATGAGGCCCTGGGCGCAGTCCACTCGTGCCGGGAATGAAGGCAGGCTCTATGCCCTGTGTCCCCAGCTGCCCACCACCCTCTCCTCTGCCACCCCAATGGAAACTGCCCCTGCAGCCCGGCAGCCCCCTAGGCATCACAGAGGAGAGGCCAAACAGCTTTCACACTGGCTGTCAACACTGGCTGTCAACGGGGTACCTGCCTGTGCGTGGTGGTGCCTGGAGACCCCCTTACTGCATAGCCCCACATACGAGCCTGGTGTTGTTTCCTTGCTGATTAGGTTGCCTGTTCATGGGAGGGGGCAGGGTGTGCCTAGGGACGGAGGAAAGGGGATAAGGGTGTATGAGGGATGGGTGGTGCAGTAAGGGGGGCATGGTGGGGGTGAGGGAGATATAGGAATGGAGGTGGGGGCATGGGCAGTGTGGGGGTGTAGAGGGGGAGGGGTTAAGGAAGGTGGGGGTAAGGCTAGGCAGTGTGGGGTGGAGGGGGGAAGGGGTTAGGAAGGACAGATGGGTGTAGGAATGGAGGCAGAGGAATAGGGGTGTAGGAATGGAGAATGGAGGTGGGGGTAAGGATGGAAGGAGGGGGTGGGCTGTGAGCCATGGACTATTTTATTGGCAGATGGGGCAGGAGCGGGAAGGGTGTGGGTGGAGAGGACTGGCTGGTGAATGAAGGGCAAGAGCAGCTGGGATAGGCAGAGAGTGTTTGGATAGAGGGGCCCATCCAGGGATGGTGGGTGGGAGTGGAGAAGGATGCGAGTGACTTGGGGCCATGGGGCGTACAGCTGTGTTCAGTACAAGATTAACAGGTTCTCTGGCCAGCAAGGGGGGGGGGCTAGCGAGCAGGGAGGCACAGCCCCATGGCTCATTTTAAACAAGTTTCTTACCTTTGTCGAGATGGTACTGAAGAGAGAACTGCTGTGGGTCTCATTATCCCTGCTAACTGAAAGACCATCATCATTACAAGCTAGGGTGATTGGTTGATTGTGCATTACCTGAAGTCATTTCACTTACATTTCCATCATGGTTGGGGCAGGAGAGTGGTTTTCCTGCAGCAACAGCTGTGACAGTCTCCAAGATGGAAGACTCTTCAATGCTGTTGTCTGGCGTTCTCTGCAGGACATCCATCAGGTTGGTGATAAAGAAATTGTTCTGGAGTGCAGAAACCCCTTTCTCTGGCAGAATGGAGGTCTGACGGCACACTGGGCAAGAAAGGGTTAAACTATGGGCTGGAATGTAATTCTGCAAACACCTAGTGTGAGGAAAGATTGAAAAACAGAGAGTAGCATCAAAACCCAAAATCTCTTAGAAGGTGTTTTGCTTTTGAAAGAATAATTTATAGCTAGCAACTGCTGCAGTTTGCATAGCAAGGGTGAAATCTGGCCATCATGAACATCAGAAAGGAATTTCTTCTTTAATCTGTCCTCTCATTCCTACATCCTACTGCTACATGCCAGGAATGCAGGAAACTAGATTTCATGGATCTGATCTGACAAATATAAGCTCCTTCATCAACTATTTGTGCCCCGTTAATTGGTATATATTGACTAGCTGCTGTCTTCTCAATATAATTCTCTTTTAATTTTAAACTTTCATTTAGGGCCAAATCCTGTTCCCAATAAAGTCAACTTTGACATTTACTTCTATGAAGCCAGGATTTCATGCTACGTGACTTCTAAGAGCTATTTCATTTGGTTCACTGTCAAAAGCAACCACTATCCAAGAGAAATCATTTTGCTCTTCACGCAAACAAAACTGAAAATATTACACTTCAGTGTTATTGGTCATACCCACTGCAAATCCAGCTAGAAAGTGATAATTAACACCTTTACTATACATTCACATGAGGTATGATTTGACTTCAATTTTTCAACAGCTCTGTATGTAAACTAAAAGTCTACCACAAGCTAACTCTCTTGGGCCAAACAAAGGACTCTAAATTGTATTTTTAAAATTTATTTTTCAACAAACATTTTTCCTTCTCTCTACAATTTGGTGGAAAATATCATTCTAAATTATTGCTAGTTGCACTGGTGTCAGTCAATAGAGCAAAATGGAAATCAGATGTATTTTCAGATTTCCTTTCTGAGAAAAATTGGTAGGTAAAAATAATTTCTTACCTAACTATGAAAGAATTATTTCTTAGTTACGAGTCATTGATATTTGAATATGTCATGTCTAAAAACATGAACATTAAAGAATGGGATAATTATTCTCTACAATGTAAATCAACATTTGTATTGCTTTTATTGGACTACAGGCAGTCCCCGACTTATGTTGGATCCGACTTATGTCGGATCCGCAGTTACAAACGGGGCTGCCCCAGAGTACACGGACTGCCGGACCTCGCGGTCCTGCCGCCTGTGTACTCTGGGGCTTTCTCTGCGTCTCCCTGGTCTGCAGACCAGGAAGACGCAGAGCAAAGCCGCGGAGGGGCTCGGGCAGCGGGGCAGCCCCGCTGCCCGAGCCCCTCCCCCCCCCCCCCGCGCGGCTTTGCAAAGCCGCGGGGAAGCCGGCGGCGGGGCACCCCAGGCACGCCGGGGCTACTCCGCCGCCGACTTCCCTGCGGCTTTGCAAAGCTGCGGGGGGGGCTCGGGCAGCGTGGCAGCCCAGGTGCGCCTGGGCTGCTCCGCTGCCGGCTTCCCTGAGGCTTTGCAAAGCCGAGGGGTGGGCTCGTGCAGCGGGGCACCCCAGGCGCGCCTGGGCTGCTCCGCTGCCGGCTTCCCCGAGGCTTTGCAAAGCGGCGGGGGGGCTCGGGCAGTGGGGCACCCCAGGCGCCCCGCGGCTGTCCCGCTGCCAGCGTCCTCAGAGGCTTTGCTCCCCGTCTCCCTGGTCTGCTGGAGACCAGCAGACCAGGGAGACGGGGAGCAAAGCCGCGGAGGACCCAGGCAGCGGGACCGTGGTGCGACTCGGTCCACCGCCCGTGTCGTCCTGGTCTGTTGGGGTGGGGTGGGGGGCGCAGCTAGTACGCCCCCCCCCCCAGCAGACTAGGCTTTTCTCCCGACGCCTGTGGCAGAGCAGCTGGGGTGCTGCCGGTTGGTCCTGCAGCGCCGCTCTGGGCGCTACTGGTCCAACCCAGCAGCACCCCAGCTGCTCTGGTCCTGATTCAGCCGCTGCTGGTCAGTTTCATCAGCAGCTGAGTCAGGATGCCTGGGGCAGAGCAGATGGGGTGCTGCTGGGTTGGTCCAGTAGTGCCGAGGAGCGGCGCTACTGGAGCAACCCAGCAGCACCCCAGCTGCTCTGCCCCAGGCGTCCTGATTTAGCCGCTGCTGAAACTGACCAGCGCTGACTACAGGAAGCCCGAGGCAGAGTTGCTCTGCCCCAGGCTTCCTGGAATCAGCTGCTGATCAGTTTCAGCAGCAGCTGACTTGGGGACGCTTGGGGTTCTTAAGTTGATTCTGTATGTAAGTCAGAACTGGCGGTCAGTTTCAGCAGCAGCTGAATCTGGACGCCAGTTCCGACTTACATACAGATTCAACTTAAGAACAAACCTACAGTCCCTATCTTGTACGTAACCCGGGGACTGCCTGTAATTATAAAATTGACCTTGTTGATCTTTTGGTTTGATTCTGATTTCACACCATTTTTATATTAGAAGAACACCCTGAAACACCTTTATTGATTTGCTTTTAATGTACAATGGTATAAATGAAATTGGATCAGGCCTTGAAGTCTCTAAAAACCTATGGCAGTCTAGGAGAACCTTCAGTACGACTACATACAAACTATCTTACCCATTACCAAGATAGCTTCCCCAATTATCACCTCTAATACCATTAGCTCACAGACATCCCACTCTCCCCACCTCTAATATCATCAATTCACAGACACTGACCTTCCTTCCTTCCCCTCTCCCCCCTGCATCCCCCTCCTGTTCTGAAATGTGATTTGTCCTTTTCATATGTGTTCATATTTTTAAAATTGTATCCTTTGGTATATATGATTGTGACTATTTTCTTCCACTATTTGATCTGAGGAAGTGGGTCTGGCCCATGAAAGCTCATCATCTAATAAACCATCTTGTTAGTCTTTAAAGTGCTACATTGTCCTGCATTTTGCTTCAGCTACCCCAGACTAACACGGCTACATTCCTATCACTATGCTACATACAAAGACATTCCTCTATTTATTGGTCATTTAGAAATAACCTTGTAGAATCACAGTGAACAAAAAAGGACAATGAATTTAAAATATCATGGACTTGATTCTCTTCTCATTCCAGTATAAATGAAGAAACTTCATGGATATTAAAATTACTCATCACTGTAATGCCACTGAAAATATAGAAGCAGAATGATTCTCTCTGAAAAGAAAACAAAGGACTCTAACCCAAGCCAGCTAATGGTGATTAGCTAACCTCTGTTAAGAATACAAACATCTTTGAAGTTTAGGCATACCTTAACTTAGTTATTTCTCTTTAAGTTCAGTCGTTGCTTTTTTAACAAAGCAAAACCAAAAGGGGATGGTGGAGTGAAGGAAAGGAAAAAGCCTAAATCATTCATTTATAAAAATAAAAATCTGGGATGACAGATATTCTGTTACCGTCTTCTGCTCACTGCCTAATATGAATAGTGCCAGTTCACCTCTCTAATCTTTAGCTCAGAGTCATGCTCCAAGATGATCTAGACAGACAGATGGTATACTGTCGGTTAAAGGTAACTATACGTTTGTGGGTACACATTGTGGTAACTAAGAGAGAAAACTGTGAAAATAAGAACGTTAGAACAGCCATACTGGCTCAGACCAAAGATCAATCTAGCCTGGTATCCTGTAGCCAATGCCAAGTGCCCCTGAATGAATAGAACAGGTAATCATCATGTGATCCATCCCTTGTCACCCATTCCCAGTGAACCGCAATGGGGAAAACAGCTCTCACCTCTCACAGAAAGTATGCAGACAGGGAAGTACTTTAGGGTTCTTGTAACGTTCCAGGCATATGCTGCAAATCAGAAACTGTTTGTCAATCTGACGCACCACAGGACTTGGGATGTTGGAGCCTTCACTGGCCATCCTAGACCACTGACATATGGGTCCCGGTCCCTTTTACCCAGCACACTGCTGAAACAGAAGGAGAGAGGAGCAATGTTAAATCAGCATGAAATGCCAGTTTCAATACCCAGTTCACCAATATACTTCAGCCTGATTTAAGGGGCAATATTTCCATAAAGATCAAAATGACATAGGTAAGTTTCTAAAAATGTCATATCACCCCCTACAGCCTGGAAATAGTCAGGCTTTTATGATTTAGTGTGACAGAATGTCTCAGTGAGTGCCCTGGAGAAGCATGCTGCAGCTCAACTGCAAGAATTACAGGACTGCTTCTGCTAAAGCCACTATCAATTCTTCCCTAGTCCATCTACTCTGGCAACAGAACCATTTTTAAACATGACCCTTGTAAAAGGTAACTTCATACCCGTTTCTCTAGCCAGCACTTCACAAACATAACCATTTTCTAAAATATGGAATATAGTTTGGACTGCATTAGCCAGCCAGCCCAATGACTTTAGTATAAACTAAATTTTAAATTAAATTTTAAAATTAGTTGCCTAATATTGTTTCCTTGTCAGTACAGACAGTGCCAAAAATGAAGCATGTTTGGTCTCTGGAAAGGAAAGGAATCTCATCTTCTGAAGCAACTGACGCTGAGAAGGAGCATGTGATCAAAAACTACATGAATGGGTTCAGTAAAAGAGCCTAGATACCTCGGAGACCCAAAACTGACACAGATAAATGTTTCAAAGGGGCAGCCGAGTTAGTCAGTACAGGATAAACTTAAAAAACAACAAATAGTCTGGTAGCACTTTAACAACTAATAAAACATGTAAATGGTATCATGAGCTTTCGTTATCCTGCCCGTCACACTTGAAGTGCTGCCACCAGTGGCAGTTGGAAGAGAGGGAGGAAGGAGATCCAGGAAGGATAGCTAGAGAATAGCTGTAAGAAATACTACAACATTCCCCCCTCCCTCCCCCAAATGAAGAAATGGTCATTGCCCAAATTTCTGTATCTTAAGTCTGCTCAAAACCACTATGGCAAAAATGATATAAAGTAGGAGATCTATGCGACAGTCTGCTGACACAGCAGCAAGTTTTTACTCCTCAGGAAACAGATATCGGAAGCACACTTGAAAATCCTGCTCCTCTAGGAGGACAATTGCCATAAAACTGAGTCATGAGGAGAAAAAAAAAAAGTCTCAAGGTTAGTGGAATAATACTGAAATGATAGGCAATATACATAAAGCAGGTAATAGTTAGAGAGAGACAATGTGGGAAAGAGAAGCAGTAGCATCAAACAAAGGAAATTGATAGCTACATGCTAAAATGCATTAGGAAATGATAGTAAAAAAGTGACCACTGCAGGTACAAAAGAAGTGATGTACGAGTTCAGAAGTAATACTTTATTTTCCTTCTAACCAATAAGCCTATACCTTTTCTGCACCAGAGATATACTTTGGTTGGCAAACTTCTTAAAGAAATGTTTCCTTCATACATCTAACATTTGTTTAACAACAGTGCCCATCTCTCTATGAATGGTCACATGAATTCAGAAGCCAAATGAATTCCACAAAATCTGGTCCATGGTATTTTGTAAATATTGTAAGGTCTGGTCTCCTATTGAATCCATTATGTATAGCAACAATTACAAAGGCAAAAATGTATAAACCTAATAAAGATGAACCCAGCATTCTCTGAGTTGTGTCTGACGAGATTCATATATTTTACTGGTCTGTTTTTCTTTTGTGTGTTTGACTAATTAGGATGGCTATGGAAAAGCTGCATTGGCTTTTCTAAGAGGCTAGACTCCTCTAGGAATCACCTCATAATGAGCAAAGTGTTATAAAATTATTCATTATTAAAACAGTAAGAAGTTGTGAACTGAAGACATAACATATGAAATTTACATGCATAGTGGTTAAACTGGTCCCTGATTTCCCTTGCACTTGCATACCCACACAAACTCCTGATTATGAGATCATGTTACATCTTAAAAGTGCAAGTTAAAAAACCAAAACAAAACCAAACCAGGCAGCCAAACTGAACAGCTTCTAAAAGTGAGATCAGAAACAGTATTAGCCAAACATGAATATGCATCAGTTCACTGGACTGTGAGGGTTGTGAATTTCAAAGATTTGATTGGAAGGAAATTTATTTGATCATTAAATTCACAGTTCCATCTGCTCCCCACTCTATACTAACCTAAAATATAAAGAGAGAGAGAAAAACAGAAATATTGCTGCATATACTAAATACTACATACTAAAAAGCAGGTTTTTCAAACTGAGTACAAAATAGATTACAAACAGCATAAAGTTTATGTGGCTGTCAATCAAAAAAGTAACATGCTTAGTTAGTCTCCACCACAGAGAGCTTTTACACAGCCAATGAAATTCATAAAAGAAAACTATTCTTCAAGTCAATTCCTGCAGTTATTACCTAGGCAAAACTCTCATTATTTCTATAATTTTGGCTCTTTAAGGACTGCAGGCTCTTTACAGTTAAAATGTTTAATTGAATGCAAAGACTTATTTATTTATTGTCAAAGACATTTCATCTGTCTAACTTCATCCTCACCAATTACAGTTCCAAATTTCATTGTAAATGGAATATCATATACCAATCTCATTCTGTCCACTGGTTTAAGATACTAATCATCCAAAAGAAACCACGGGAAAGAGTTTTAAAATAACTACATTCCATCTGAAATGTTCACTATATATTTTGTCTAAAACATACCACACCTGGACTATCACCTACCATTGCCCAAATGAATGGATTTTCAAACGTGCGATTTAGAAAAGGTATTTGCATTTATTTGTATGGAAGGTTGTTTTACTGGCGCTCTCCTCCCTCCCCCCTAAGGATTTCAGAAAAAAACCTGACATATATTATCAAGGGGCATACAGGCTGAGAAGTTATTTTTGATTAAACAAATGTCTTTACTCTGCAAGCTTCTTTTAAAAAACAAAATATAGTGAGCACCTGTCACTGCATACAGGCAGCTGGAAATAGCTTGACAAATTACAATCTTAGGCCTTGATCCTGCAAACACTTATATATGCAATTTACACATACCAACAGTTCCATACAATAGTTGAATATGTGTTTGCGCAATTGGGGATTAACTGTCTGATCCTGCAACCCTTACTTGTGCAAGTATCCCACTGAGCCAAATTCATCCCAAGTGTAGCTCTACTAATTCAGTGGACTTATCAGTGGAGTGAATTTTACCCACTGACTACTAAAGAATAATCAAGGACTACTCACTAAGTATGAGCTGACCATCTAAAATAACCCCCAGAGGAATTGGTTGAAGATAAATTTTATTTTTATTTATGGCAGCAGCAGCACTTCACAGGGTTACTTATATTTCAGAGCTATTTTAATTATGGATCTAGCAATAGTAATAGTAATTTTTAAAAGGAAAACATTCTATAATACCATTTTTTGATTGTCACATTTAGCCAAAACTTCTTGGACTCTTTTTATGTGGTTTAAGTTAAACTTCCACATAGCCTCATTGCAGAAAAACCATGTGGCTAACATTTGGGTGTAACAGGCTACTGCTTTGTTTTACAGAAGACAGGAAACTTCTTTTCCCCTCTCTGTTAATGGCATTAGGGACACAAGGTACATGGCTACAGCTATATTGCATGTTAATGGCACTATAATTTAACTTCTCAACTAGGTGGATTAAGAATGGTCATCACTGTTTCATGTAAGACCCTGGGAGTCTCCATGTATATATACAGCTATAGAACTCTCTCTCTCTCAATCTATATCTATCTATTAAGCTGAAGCTGATGAATGGACTGTCAAATACAAATACAGCAAAACCCCATCCTCTGATTTTATGAGAAGAGCCTTGGAAACCCAGCTCATCTTAGCTAAATCAATTCCAGAAAGAGCTCAGAAAAATGAAGTATTCTTTGTCTCCCACCCAGTGCACATAAATTACATTCCCAGCTTTCCTGAAAATAATATTTTGTCTCTTTCCGGTATCCATCTGTATGGAAGTATTTATCAATTTTCATTCAAAATGTCATTTAAAGCACAAGGAAGAAAAATGCCACTTCTGTGGAACAACATCCAAACCCTTGGAAAGTGTACACAAATTCAGTCAGAAATGTCAGCATGCAGCCCCACCCCATTTAGAATTTCATAGGGATAAAACCCATTAGGATTCCATAAATGACATTCTAAAAGACTTATCCGAAAAAACCTTCACAGTTTAATATTATTCTTACCATTTCTTTTAAACCAGCCTTTAGACTTTCAATAGATTCACATATTTCCAGATCAGAAGCCTCCATTGTGATTGTCTACTCTGGCCTCCTATATACTGTAGGCCTATATGATATTTCCTAGACGTACCTTTTAGAAAATCATCCCATTTTGATTTTTAATATTGCCAGTATTGGAGAATCCACCTCAACTTTTGGTTAATTGTTGAAATAGTTAAATACTCTCACATTACGAATATATGCATTATTCCCCCTATGTTTCTAAAACAGGAATTTAATTATCTATGAAGTTATATAGGATAGTCCATACAAAATTAAAACAAAATCATAATAAGTTATTATATGCCATAGTTCAGTTTCATAAAAAGGCAGAACATTCCCTTTTTGCAGACAGTGCTATCTAAGAACTCCACCCACCCAGAACTGCAAGTAGACTGTGTGAAAAACTATCAGAATAAACCAAATCATTTGCTGGTTCCTTGTCTGTTACCTATCAATGATATACAGAACCTACAGGGTCTATTCATGTATTATGAATGAATAGGTTTCCAATGGCAACGTTTGCAATGAAACTGTTAGGCACTGAGTTCTGTTGGAAAGGATGGGGGATTCTAAATAATGCTGCTTCAGAAATATCAGTAGACATGGGTAAACTTTCATCAACCGGATACTATGCCTGCCTGGCTACCTGCATAGGAATAAAATGATTAATTCAATCCAGTTACAACAGCTGCTCTAATGTTAGTCTGTCTCCAAACACATAAGATCAAGATACAAAGTAAATTCATCATCAATATGCAGAAACCTAGTACATTCTTGTAACCAGTTTGGTGCCACTGTTTAAAATATAGAGTAAGCATCTTCCATTTACTACAGCATGCAGCATCATAAAGAACAAACAGAGTTGCCAGACCAGGAGTGACTCAATAGTAGTCATCAGGCATAATACTAAGCAAATTTGAACATTTCAGACCTACCCATCTTTGTAGATAAATAGCTTAATCAGTGGGGTGCAGAGTATAAGATCCTTTCAGGGATGGAGCTGCAGTTCCTCAGTAATCCAAATAAACAAAGCATTATTCTGTTAATTTTTCAACTTTAAGAGCCTCAAGCATGAAGCTGTTAAAGAATCCCAGGCAGCAGTGTCATTATTAGAGGCACAGCATATTTTTTGCTCTAGGTAGTGATGCTCCATTCAACGTAGAGAACAGGTGTAAAGAAAAATGGAAGAAATAAAAAGAGGCCCAGTGAAGTCATCATGAATTTTTTTTTTCTTCCCTGGATCATTAACAAGTGGGAGACCCTTTCATGATTCAGACCAATCAGTCTTTATTTAGCATATCTTTCTTTCACTTGCCGGTGTTGAAAGACTGCAGCAAACTGTGCAAGGGATTGTGGGATAGGGATGCAGCAGAGAGCTGCAATGAGATTCGCTGCTTTTTTTCCTCCTTTCCTTGTCAGCAATCAGCTGTTTCAAGGCTCAGGCAAAGCCATTGAATTTGGTCACCAGAATGTTATTACAGGATTAGCAGGCGGAGACAGCTACCACTGTGCATCTGGTGTGCCAATGCAGCTAAGAAATCCATATGCAAATACTACTCACATCAAAATAAGGATTAAATTTTGACAGAGAATATTACATAATATTGATTATCAGTACAGTCACGGCAGATTATAAATAAAGGTGCTTTCATTTTAAGAAGATAAAAGCTCAAGACTAATGCATTTCAATCATTTTCCAGGCCTTAGAACTGTATTCAATATACCTACCTTGCCCCAAATTTAAGGTGAGAGAAAAGTGGTCTGTGATTATTTCCCAGGTGGATAAAGCAGAAGAAGATATTTTTTTTTTTAGAAAAATAACAAAAATTGTACTTCTGGCACTAAACCAACAGAAACTTTATTGCTATAAACTGGGATTTCAGTTTACTCAGACACAAGCAAAATGATAAAACAGCAATTATTATCCACATTACTACCTTAACAGTGAACAATGAAATCACAGCTGACAATCTACTGAAAAGTTTTTTCTCCAGTCACTCATGCCTAGTTTTGTGCCTCTCTCCCTTCTTCCATTTACTAGTTTAAAAAAAAAATCATAGATTGAGAAACAAACACAAAAAGCTTGTTTTCAATTTTATGTCCTCAGCAAAGCAGGTCACTGATCCCATCAGAAAGATGTTGACTACACAGAAACTACTGAAGTCAAGCAAAACAAAATTAGTTTTGTCCTTTAACATGGTCTTTTTGCATATGAAGTAGAATATGCATCTCTAGGTCTGAACCCACATTTCTTTGGGGGAAAAAACCAAAAAGTCATATGCAAATGTTCTAGCTGTAAAGTGTTACGAAAGTTCCCACAAACTTAAGGACTCTAAGGACCCATCTACATTAAAGATAAAGGATTACTGAAATACTAATTAGATCAGGCAAAATGCTATTAGAAATCATGGTTTAAAAACCATTGTTCAATCTAGACTTTTTAAACACGAGGGTTGCCAACTCAGTTGCACCAGACTCCATTTGCGGCAATGATGACATCTGGTCTGTCTGATTTGACAGAATTGTCAACCCTATTCAACATCATTCGTAAAATAGTTACTCCCCCACTGCACTGGCAAGGCAAATAATATGCAAGTTATATTAGCATAAACTGAACTTAACCTCATTAATTTAATATGGTTTTCTTTCAAGTGTAGGCAGGCTTTCAAAAGCTTATCTAAGTTTTCTACAGTCTACCACAAACTCTCCCTGTATCTTAAAATGTAAGTAGAACCAGTCAAAAAACAGAATTCCCAATCCATGGGAAATTGTGAGATTTCATATAGTGGGCTGGAGTTTCTAGGCCAGGTCACCAGCAGCAGGATTCTGCACCCCTTTTCTGCTGGCTAATTCTGGGACCTAACCACTAGGCCAGAATGTATTCCTGGAGGTTTCATCCCATGACATAATCTTTAAATTAAAGATTAATTTTCTGTTCCAGGAGACTCCAGACAATCCTGGAGGAATGGCAGCCTTAAGTACAGTAATGACCATGCACCCCTTGAACCACAGCTAATACAGTACCACAATGTACCTCATGGCTAAAGGAGGAGACTGCAAGGTAGTCACTGGTGAAGTCAGTCACTTTCACTAGGAGCAGTTATTAGGTGTCACCAACTCAAAATGAAAGAGTGTGTTAAAGTTCTTCTCTCATAATTCCCAGGATCTGCCAGCCAGCAGTGAGTTTACTCTTTCCAAATAGTTCTTCGTTGGAAAAAATAAGTGTGGGGACAGTGCCAACACAAGTGAGACAAAGAATACTTGTAGTGCTTCCCTTGATGCTTTTGTTCTTGCATGTTTAATGTTTGACATGTAGGTTTCTTTTCCCCAGTGGAGAGGAAATGGATTTACAGTTCACTGAACAACCTTACTGCACTTTACCAGCACACCAATTACTAGTTGGTTGCTTCAAATTCTGTTTTTCAATAAAATACTTTCCCTTGGGGATTTCCTGCACCCTCCCTTTCTGCTGTGCAGTTAGTTAAATTAGTTCTGAATAGAAAAGTGTGCTATAGCATATGCCACCTTCACCGTATGTAGGAGGGAGAAATCCCCACTTTGCTGCTACAACAAGAGTTTCTGCTGTTATTTCTGATTCTCCTTCTCTGCTCCTCTCCCTGTCCCTTGTGCTCCCTCTTCCAAAACACCCTACTCCATTTCCCTCTCCTGGGCGTCCTATGAGTAAAACATTTTTTAAACCCTAGCTGGCAAATCTAACTGGGTCTGAACTTCTGTAATAATTATGTGAATATGTATCAAAATACTCTGAATTCAGACAGGCTGATTGTTCAACATTTAGTTACATGTGTCTTCAAAAGAGAACAGCAAGTGCTTTGATAAGTGGGTTGAAATGTTGGCTCATTTTACTGTGACTTCTATAAGCACTTCAGCTGAAATTATCTTTTGTACAGCAATGGGAAGTCACCCAGTGGGATTTTCAAAAGTGTCTAGGCACTTATCTACCTCTTTAGGCACCTAAAACACCTGAAGATCTGTCCTTTTAGGACCGGCTTTTCAAAAGTGCCCAGCACCTGAAAGCTGAAATAAAAGTTAAATGTAAATGCTCAGTACCTCGGATGATACTCCTCACTGAGAAGGTTCAACCTATTAAAGAAGCCACCTCAGTCTTTCTGCGAGCAGCTCTCTTTAACCACCCAACCCTGCATACAAACACAGCTGTTCTGCATCACTGCACCAACCAAGACAGAATTTGTCCTTACAGTTTTTCAGTTCTTCATTCAGAGTGGGTAACATGCTAAATGCTGCTAATTAATATGATTAGAAGATTAGTCAAAGGTTGCTTCTCAACAGACCATGTGCTGCTCCTCCCACCCCCAAACCTCTCCTTCAGTGCCTATTTACTTTTGAATGGATTTTGTTGGTCAAACACAGTTCAGCTCAGCAAGGTATAGTGTAGTGTCCCGTAATCACCACTTGCCATATAATCTCTGAGTAAGATGAAATCATCACTAACCTGCTGGGTCCCTCCAAGATTGCTTCTTGTGACCATAATTACCTTACAGCTATAAACAAGCTCATGTAACATATCTCACACTTTTAAAGTGAATTATATGGTAAGAGTCCCCCACCAAGTCCAAATCAAATCATTTTACCTTTAAAGTATTTTCTAGTTTTTGCAGTGATCTTGTGAGTGGTTGAATCTGCTATTTTGTTATAATGTTCTGTTTTACACTGTGGCTATGTCTACACTGGCATGATTTTCCGGAAATGCTTTTAACGGAAAAGTTTTCCGTTAAAAGCATTTTCGGAAAAGCACGTCTAGATTGGCAGGACGCTTTTTCGCAAAAGCACTTTTTGTGGAAAAGCGTCCGTGGCCAATCTAGATGCGCTTTTCCGCAAAAAAGCCCCAATCGCCATTTTCGCGATCGGGGCTTTTTTGCAGAAAACAGTACTGTGCTGTTTACACTGGCCCTCTTGCGCAAATGATTTGTGCAAGAGGGCTTTTGCCCGAATGGGAGCAGCACAGTATTTCCGCAAGAACCCTGAAGATCTTACATGAAATCGTCAGCGTTCTTGCGGAAATTCAAGGGGCCAGTGTAGACAGCTGGCAAGTTTTTCCGCAAAAGCAGATGATTTTGCGGAAAAACTTGCCAGTCTAGACACAGCCTGTCAGTATATTAGCCCTGTAGAAGAGTCAAAGATAAAGATATTCAAGGCTCCAAGTGTTTATAGGCTAAAGGGAAAAAAGCACTATTTCTGAGGGACATCGCAGATTTGAAACTGGAACACATACATTTCACCTCCTCCT